>NW_028317808.1:2723611-3047222 GCF_062004578.1 Staurois parvus
AAACCAGGATAATGTGGAAGCGTGCCATCTGTGTAAATCCAGATTCATTTCTTGAAAAAGAGGAGGGAAATTAAGCTTGAAGATAAGAGCAACATCTTGACACCTAGATAACTAATTGCTACCTCTTCCCATTTAAATAAGAATTTCTCCTTCAAGAGGTGCACAGTTACTTCAGAAAGGACCTCTGACTTCTGGTAATTTATACAAAAATTTGATATAGCACCAAATTTCTCTATTATAGCCAACAAATTCAGTAAGGACACCAAAGGCTTAGTTATAAAAAAAATAAGGTCGTCAGCTGTTTTCAACGGGGAAGATTTACCTATAATGGGACCAATGATATTAGAGTTTGCCCTAATCCATCTTAGAAGGGGTTCTAAAGTAAGAATAAAGATCAATGGTGACAGGGGGCAGCCCTGACCTGTCCCATTAGTAATCTGAAATGGAGTAGATAGCTGGCCATTGATCTTCACCTGTGCCCAGGGTTGAGAATATATTGTCTCAATCCAAGACATCATCCTGTTACCCAATCCCAGGTGGGCTAATATACCTTTCATAAAATTCCAATTCACACAGTCAAAAGCCTTTTCGACATCAGTAGCATCAAAGGAGATGGACTGGAGTGAGCAGCATGGACTATAGCCAAAGCCTTAATTATACTATCCCTTGCCTTCCTGGAAGGAACAGATCCCACTTGGTCCAGGTAGATAATGTTTGAAATATGAGGCATCAATCTTGTCGCTAGGATCTTTGTAAAGAATTTAAAATCCACGTTCAGCAGTGAAATAGGTTTATAATTCTGGCATTAATAAGGGTCCTTCCCTTCCTTTAGAATTACTTAGATAAAGGCTCTAAGTGTGTCAGTCGAGGATGGGGACCCTGACCCAATGGTGTTATAATCCCTAAAATAATAAGGCGGCAACTCCTTTTCAAAAATGTTATAGTATAATGTGAAGCCATCCGTTCCTGGTGCTTTACTATGCTGCGCTTGAGCAATGATCATATTCAGCTCTCCAGCTGTAATTGGAGAATTAAAGGCCCCCGCGATATCAGATGAAAAACAAGTAAATTCCAATTCTTTAAGATATTGTGCAATTACTTTTGGATCATGAGATCTCTGACCAGTAGGTGCAGAGGGAACAATATTATATAAGGATGCATAATGCTTTTATTTATTTATTTCAGGTACTTATATAGCGCCATCAATTTACGCAGCGCTTTACATATATATTGTACATTCACATCAGCCCCTAACCCTCAAGGAGTGTACAATCTAAGGTCCCTAACTCACATTCATACATACACATACTAGGGCCAATTTAGACAGGAGCCAATAAACCTGTCAGCATGTCTTAGGAGTGTGGGAGCAAACCGGAGCACCCGGAGGAAACCCACGCAGACACAAGGGGAACATGCAAACTCCAGGCAGGTGGTGCCATGGTTTGGATTTGAACCAACAACCCTTGTACTGCCAGGCGGAAGTGCTAACCACTTAGCTACTGTGCTGCCCCGTTTGAAATACGTCCGCTATATCTGGTGTTAATGAAACTTTGATAACTCCCTGTTTCAGAATTTCCAGACTATAAATACAGGCTTGTTTCTGAAATGCCCTAGCCAAAATTTTCCCACACTTGCTGCCATGTTCATATAATGCCCCTTTGCATTTGCATTGCTTTTTTTGCTTTGTACAAATATAATGCTTTTAGTTCTCTTTGCACAGTAAGTTCTACCAAGACTGACCTGGCTAGACATTGCTTATGTACCATCTTTAGTCTTTGTATTTACTTCAGCAGACTGCCAATCTGTTCTTTCTGTCTTTTCTTATACTGTTCCCCTAGCTTTATACTGATCCCCCTAATGTATCCCTTGTGGGGTTCCCATAAAATCGTGGGGTCATATTCAGGTAGATCATTTATATCAAAGAAAGTATTCAACTCTTGGCAATTCCTCCTTTACCGCTGTGCCTTGAAATAAGCTCTTGTTCAATCTCCACTGCCAGTGCTTATCAGAAGGAAATGCCATATCTGTCTATAGTGTGGTAGGAGCATGATCAGAAATAGTAATGGATTCTGTGGAATCATTAATAACCCTCTTGAGAAAAAAATTAGACAATAAGAAAAGATCAATTCATGAATATGAGTCATGAGGGTGTGAGTAGAAAGTAAAGTTTTTCTGTTTTGGAAAGAGAAGGTGCCAAACATCTACCAATTGGACATAGGCCCTTTTTAAAACATCTAACAGGAGAGTAGGAGATATGGGAAGTCCCTTGGCTTGTCAAATTAAAATAACCTCCTACAATACGTAGGCCCTCTGAAAATTCATGTAGTTTATAAGTACTACACCTGGCTGGAATTAGGGAGATACAGGTTATCTAAACTACATAATTGATGATTAATCTCACCCTTAAGGAACAAAGCCCTTCCTTCCATGTCACACCATAAATCCCGGTACTGCCATTTAACAGATTTATGTAATAATATGTTCAACACCTTTGATTTGGAATCTGACGCACTGCTATGAAAGACTGTTGGGAAAAGTAATGATTAAATATTTTAGGAATCTTATTAGCTCTAAAATGCATTTCTTGAAGAAAACCAATTCCTGTCTTCATACACTTAATTTCTACTAGGACCAATTAGTGCTTTTCTGGTGTATTCAGACATTTTACATTAAAGGATACTAATTTAATTACAGATGAAACTAAAGAAAACATTTTACACTACCCCAATATAGGGCAGGAAATGTATGGGTCCAAAAAGAAAAAAAATTAAGTTAAAAAAACCTCAATATATGAAATTAGAAGAGATACACCCCCCCCCACAAAAAAAAAAACTAAAGCGTGTAAAAAAAAAAGTCACACCAAGGACAAAAGTCCAACAAAGCACTCTTATATACATTGTGTGGAATCTACAAAAGCGTCACCCTATTTAGGAACGAGGTTAGTTATATCCAGTAAATAATATACTCTGTGCCCCCCCCCCCCTTATACGCTATGCAGATCTCCATATTGATATTCAGGAAGGAGAAGGAATCTTAATTTATTCAACATTAGAAGAGAAAGAAAAAACTTTTTGAACAGAACAGGAAACAGGAACAGAGAGCCCGCCTAAAACCAGTAAATTCACCCTCTTACATAACCATAAACAGTCCCGGATCTGCTCCTTCTGGAAAAAAAAATGCACAAGATGAGTCCATCCTGGATAGGGGTCCCTCCAATGCCCCCTCAAAGTCTAATTTATACTGACCTAACTTTACTATCTGGCAAATATAGGGTAGGGATGAGGTGGGCCCCTAGTTCAGAGACCTTGCAGTCTATCATCCCATAAAATAAAAGAAACAATTTCCCTGCCATCTAAGTGCCATCCCACCTTCCTTCACATTCTTCTTCCTTTCCTTTCCCTCCTTCTTTCTCAACCTACCACTCAAGGGATTATCCTGTAAACGATCAAGAAGCGGTATGCAGATTGCTATTGCTGAGCTGTTGTAACTAGAGATGAGCGAATCGAACTTGGCAAAGTGGAATTCGTTTCGAATATTAGGAAAAATTCGATTTTTCGAATCCGAAAATTAGCAGACTTCGGATGCGCGAATCGAAATTTTTCCAAAAATGGCGGCGACATGTGTGGCGACGGAGCGGGGATCTCTGGGAAGGCGCGCAGACAAGGCGCGCTGACCCATAATGCATTCATTCATGACATGTGATCGCATTAGCCAATCAGCAGCCAGCCAGCCAGCACTGTGTAATGGTGGAGCTATAAATTGCGGCCATCTTACAATTCTCCATTTGCCTCCGGTCATTCAAGAGAGACAGACCTCTCTGTATTAGGGACAGAGTTAGGGCCACAGATACTTTAGGGACACAGAATCGTTACTTAGGGACACAGAATTGTTACTCAGGGACACAGAACTGTTACTCAGGGACAGACACAGAATTGTTACTGAGGGACACAGAATTGTTACTGAGGGACACAGAATTGTTACTGAGGGACACAGAATTGATACTCAGGGACACAGAACTGTTACTCAGGGACACAGAACTGTTACTCAGGGACAGACACAGAATTGTTACTGAGGGACACAGAATTGTTACTGAGGGACACAGAATTGTTACTCAGGGACAGACACAGAATTGTTACTGAGGGACACAGAACTGTTACTCAGGGACACATAACTGTTACTCAGGGACACAGAATTGTTACTCAGGGACAGACACAGAATTGTTACTGAGGGACACAGAATTGTTACTGAGGGACAGACACAGAATTGTTACTGAGGGACACAGAATTGTTACTGAGGGACACAGAATTGTTACTGAGGGACACAGAATTGTTACTCAGGGACACAGAATTGTTACTCAGGGACACAGAACTGTTACTCAGGGACACAGAATTGTTACTCAGGGACACAGAACTGTTACTCAGGGACACAAAATTGTTACTCAGGGACAGACACAGAATTGTTACTGAGGGACACAGAATTGTTACTGAGGGACACAGAATTGTTACTCAGGGACACAGAATTGTTACTCAGGGACACAGAATTGTTACTCAGGGACACAGAACTGTTACTCAGGGACACAGAATTGTTACTCAGGGACAGACACAGAATTGTTACTGAGGGACACAGAATTGTTACTGAGGGACACAGAATTGTTACTGAGGGACACAGAATTTTTACTCAGGGACAGACACAGAATTGTTACTGAGGGACACAGAATTGTTACTGAGGGACACAGAATTGTTACTCAGGGACACAGAATTGTTACTCAGGGACACAGAACTGTTACTCAGGGACACAGAATTGTTACTCAGGGACAGACACAGAATTGTTACTGAGGGACACACAATTGTTACTGAGGGACACAGAATTGTTACTGAGGGACACAGAATTGTTACTCAGGGACAGACACAGAATTGTTACTGAGGGACACAGAATTGTTACTCAGGGACACAGAACTGTTACTCAGGGACACAGAATTGTTACTCAGGGACACAGAACTGTTACTCAGGGACACAGAACTGTTACTCAGGGACACAGAATTGTTACTCAGGGACAGACACAGAATTGTTACTGAGGGACACAGAATTGTTACTCAGGGACACAGAATTGTTACTCAGGGACACAGAATTGTTACTCAGGGACACAGAACTGTTACTCAGGGACACAGAATTGTTACTCAGGGACACAGAACTGTTACTCAGGGACACAGAATTGTTACTGAGGGACACAGAATTGTTACTGAGGGACACAGAATTGTTACTCAGGGACAGACACAGAATTGTTACTGAGGGACACAGAATTGTTACTGAGGGACACAGAATTGTTACTCAGGGACAGACACAGAATTGTTACTGAGGGACACAGAATTGTTACTGAGGGACACAGAATTGTTACTCAGGGACAGACACAGAATTGTTACTGAGGGACACAGAATTGTTACTGAGGGACACAGAATTGTTACTCAGGGACAGACACAGAATTGTTACTGAGGGACACAGAATTGTTACTGAGGGACACAGAATTGTTACTGAGGGACACAGAATTGTTACTCAGGGACACAGAATTGTTACTCAGGGACAGACACAGAATTGTTACTGAGGGACACAGAATTGTTACTGAGGGACACAGAATTGTTACTGAGGGACACAGAATTGTTACTCAGGGACAGACACAGAATTGTTACTCAGGGACACAGAATTGTTACTGAGGGACACAGAATTGTTACTGAGGGACACAGAATTGTTACTCAGGGACACAGAACTGTTACTCAGGGACACAGAATTGTTACTCAGGGACACAGAACTGTTACTCAGGGACACAGAATTGTTACTCAGGGACAGACACAGAATTGTTACTGAGGGACACAGAATTGTTACTGAGGGACACAGAATTGTTACTCAGGGACACAGAATTGTTACTCAGGGACACAGATTTGTTACTCAGGGACAGACACAGAATTGTTACTGAGGGACAGACACAGAATTGTTACTGAGGGACACAGAATTGTTACTGAGGGACACAGAATTGTTACTGAGGGACACAGAATTGTTACTCAGGGACAGACACAGAATTGTTACTGAGGGACACAGAATTGTTACTGAGGGACACAGAATTGTTACTGAGGGACACAGAATTGTTACTCAGGGACAGACACAGAATTGTTACTGAGGGACACAGAATTATTACTGAGGGACACAGAATTGTTACTGAGGGACACAGAATTGTTACTGAGGGACACAGAATTGTTACTCAGGGACACAGAACTGTTACTCAGGGACACAGAACTGTTACTCAGGGACACAGAATTGTTACTCAGGGACACAGAACTGTTACTCAGGGACACAGAATCGTTACTCAGGGACACAGAATCGTTGAATTAAAGAGTATGTCAGACAACACGCAGAGGAGTGTCAGAGGAGGCCATGTTTTAGGAGCGAGCAGACGTGGCAGCAGAGGAAGGGGTCGAGGCAGCACTAGTCGCAGCCAGAGGCCAGTGCTCCCAGTGTCATCCAGCGGTCGTGTCTCCACCGACAACCCTGCCATCATCGATTGGTTGGCTCGGTCGTCTTCCTCTTCCCAGGTCACCTCTGACACCTACAGCCAACGGTCGGTGGGTACGTCAGACACAACCGTTAGTTGGCATGGCCCGGGAGCAAGCCCACTGAAATCACGTGTCCTCTACCTGCCCCTGTCCTTTGGTGTTCCCTCACCAAGCGAAGTATCGCATGCTGTGGGCTCAGCCCCACTGTACAGTGAGGAAGAGCTAACAGAGGGCGGTCAGGAACGGGGGGAGACATCCGCCTCTTCAGCAGCCAGGCGAAGAAGTAGTGGCGAGGAGAGTGGCTCGGTAGCCGGTCTAGAGACAGGTCTGTCTCCTGACCCACACGCAGCCGAGGGGGCTAGTAGTGAGGCGGAGACCCTAATTGATGATGATGAGGCTGATCGCACTTGGCAGCCTCGTCGTCATCAGGCTATTTCTTCCGCATCATCAGGAGAAGAGGGTGCCAGCTTGCCAGCGAGCAAAACAGTCGGTGGGTTGCCCAGGAGGCAGCAGGGTCGCAGCAGTGTCAGTGGAGGCAAATGGCCACGGAGTAGAGCACTAGCTCCACTGCAGCCTACCACCACAGCCAGTAGTGGTGCCGGTGTGCACGGAGGAAGTAGCAGTCAGCCAGTGAGGAGTATCGGGGGCAAAGTTTCCTACTCGGTGGTGTGGCAATTTTTCGTCAAGCCGCCCGAGGAAGTAAACGTAGCCGTATGTCGACTATGTGGCCAGAAAGTCAAGCGTGGCCAGGGGGCCCATGTTAGGACTACAGCGTTGCGTCAGCATATGCAGCGTCGCCATTCGGTGGCCTGGGAAAACCGTGATAAAGATACGGCGGTTCTGCCTGCCCCAGCCCCCGCTCCATCACCCGCTCCGTTACTTGCTCCGTCACCCGACGTCAATCGCCCTCTATCAGCCAGTCAAGGCTCCAACACCTCTGCTGAGGGGAGTTGTCGCTTGTTGGCATCTTCCGCTCGTTCAGATGCTCCTTCTCCTGCTACTCCTCTTCACGGATTCCGTCAGCAGTCTTTCTTGGAATCCGTTTCCAAGAGACAACAGTTTGCGAGCACGCACCCGACGGTGCAGAAGCTGAACGTCCTCCTGTCCAAGTTGCTGGTGCTGCAGTCCCTCCCTTTCCAAGTGTTGGACTCAGCACCTTTCCGAGAAATGATGGCTTGTGCCGAGCCGCGGTGGAGAGTGCCAAGCCGGCATTTCTTCGCCAAAAAGGCAGTGCCAGCCCTGCATTCACATGTAGAAGAGATGGTGGGCCAGTCTTTGAGCATGTCGGTCTCTGCCAAAGTGCACGGCAGCGCCGACGTGTGGAGCTGTAACTACGGTCAGGGACAGTACATGTCATTTACGGCCCACTGGGTGAACGTGGTGCCGGCACAGCCGCACCAGCAACTTGGACAGATCACGCCACTTTTGTCTCCACGTTTGCACGTCCTTGGTTCAGCAAAGATGTCCGCCTCTACCACCTCTTCTTCCGCCGTGTCCTCAGCCGCCACCCCCGTGCCAAGTCCCATTACCCGACCGGCATATCACATGTGCAGGGCGCAACGGTGTCACGTTGTGCTGCACCTGGTATGCCTTGGCGAACGTAGTCACACAGGGGAGGAACTTCTGAGTGTAATGAACAGAGAAATCGACAGATGGCTGTCTCCGCGCAAACTGAAAATCGGAACCATGTTGACCGACAACGGAAAGAACATGGTGTCTGCTCTGCGTCAAGGAAGGTTGTGCCATGCGCCATGCATGGCTCACGTGTTCAATCTGGTTGTCAAGCGGTTCCTAAAATCCACCATCCCACTGCAAGACATCCTTAAAATGTCATGTAAACTTTGCATGCATTTCAGCCATTCCTACACCGCAAAGCACACCCTCCTTGAGCTGCAGCGGCAGAACGGAATTCCACAGCATCGCCTGATCTGCGACGTTGCAACAAGGTGGAATTCAACCCTACATATGTTAGACCGCCTTTACGAATAGCGAAAGGCCATCACCGATTTCCTGATGTTACAAGCGGATAAAGGTACTCCCCTGTGTAACTTAGATGTCAGCCATTGGCAGCTCATGCGTGACACCTGCCGCTTGCTCAGGCCCTTTGAGGAGGCCACGCTATTCGTGAGTCGGCAGGACTATGGGATGAACGACGTCATTCCTCTGTTGCACGTCCTGGAACAAATGCTGTTAACAATGGCGGGTCAGGATGCGGTAGACATGGCGCACAGATCTCAACGCCACATGACCCCTGTGGGGGCAGGACAGGAAGAAGAGGAGGAGGTAGAGGAGGACATTGGTGCTCAGGAATTATTGAGTGAAATGGGTGGTTTTTCCACTCAGCGGACAGGAGTGGAGGAGCAGGAGCATCTGGTAGAGGAGGAGGAGGAGACAGAGGACCCAGACGCACCGTGGCAGTATGCTGTGGAGATGGAGGCAGGGAGTCCCTCGCATTCCTTGGCACAAATGGCCCATAGCATGCTCGGTTGCTTGCGTAGCGACAGCCGAATAATAACCATCAGACAGAGGGATGACTTTTGGCTGTCCACCTTGTTGGACCCTCGCTACCGTTCAAAAATGGTGGCCTTTTTCACACCTGCTGAGAGGGAGGCCAAAATAACGTACTATAAAAACCACCTATGTAGTCAGTTGGTCTCTGCCTTTCTGCGCCAACGTCCATCCTCAGACACTGTGTGCCCTGTGCGTTCGCGTTCCGCTGCCATGGCAGCAGGGGAGGGGTGGGGTGGTAGGAGCAGTGGCAGCTCCACCAGCAGCGGCTGCCTCAGTCTGCAGTCGATGATGAGTAGCTTTCTTCACCAGCGCAGTGAGGAAACTACTAACCAGCCGCAGCAGCAGCAGCATCAGGTGGACCTGGAGCAGGACCTCAAACAACAGGCTTGGGCCTACTTGGACAGCACCCTGCCAACCGAGGTAGACAATCACCTTGACTACTGGGCAACGAAACTTGACCTTTGGCCCCAACTAGCTGAATTTGCCCTTGAAAGGCTGTCATGCCCGGCCAGTAGCGTGGCATCGGAGAGCGTGTTTAGTGTGGCAGGAGGTATTGTAACTCCGCGGAGGACACGACTGTCCACCCAAAGTGTGGAGAGACTCACGTTTGTGAAAATGAATCAGGCGTGGATTAGTCTGGATTTCAAACCACCAGTTCCTGACACAACTGACTAAATCCGCCATGAATCATGCCCCAAACATGTTAACTCTGCCATGTGCCACTTTCAAGTCTCCTCACACTGCTGGTGGGTTCCATTTTGTCATAGGGTGCTGGCAGATTACGGGCCACCCATTGCTGCTGCCAGGCCCGTAATCTGCCATGGGCCCCCGTACCGCCTCCTCATGCTGCTGCCAGGTCCAGAGTCTCTCATGGGTCCCTGTACGGCCTCCCATTGCTGCTGTCTCCATCGCCACACTCTGCCATGTGCCACTTTCAGGTCTCCTCACACTGCTGGTGGGTTCCATTTTGTCATAGGGTGCTGGAAGATTACGGGCCTCCCATTGCTGCTGCCAGGCCCGTAATCTGTCATGGGTCCCTGTACCGCCTCCTCATGCTGCTGCCAGGTCCAGAGTCTCTCATGGGTCCCTGTACGGCCTCCCATTGCTGCTGTCTCCATCGCCACACTCTGCCATGTGCCACTTTCAGGTCTCCTCACACTGCTGGTGGGTTCCATTTTGTCATAGGGTGCTGGCAGATTACGGGCCTCCCATTGCTGCTGCCAGGCCCGTAATCTGCCATGGGCCCACGTACCGCATCCTCATGCTGCTGCCAGGTCCAGAGTCTCTCATGGGTCCCTGTACGGCCTCCCATTGCTGCTGTCTCCATCGCCACACTCTGCCATGTGACACTTTCAGGTCTCCTCACACTGCTGGTGGGTTCCATTTTGTCATAGGGTGCTGTATGGCCTCCCATTGCTGCTGCCAGGCCCGAAATCTATCATGGGCCCCCATACCGCCTCCTCATGCTGCTGCCAGGTCCAGAGTCTCTCATGGGTCCCTGTACGGCCTCCCATTGCTGCTGTCTCCATCGCCACACTCTGCCATGTGCCACTTTCAGGTCTCCTCACACTGCTGGTGTGTAGAATTTTTTGACATAGGGTGCTGGCAGATTACGGGCCTCCTATAGCTGCTGCCAGGCCCCTAATCTGCCATAGGCCCCTATATACCGCCTCCTCATGCTGCTGCCAGCTCCAGAGTCTCTCATGGGTCCCTGTACGGCCTCCCATTGCTGCTGTCTCCATCGCCACACTCTGCCATGTGCCACTTTCAGGTCTCCTCACACTGCTGGTGTGTAGAATTTTTTGACATAGGGTGCTGGCAGATTACGGGCCTCCTATAGCTGCTGCCAGGCCCCTAATCTGCCATAGGCCCCTATATACCGCCTCCTCATGCTGCTGCCAGGTCCAGAGTCTCTCATGGGTCCCTGTACGGCCTCCCATTGCTGCTGTCTCCATCGCCACACTCTGCCATGTGCCACTTTCAGGTCTCCTCACACTGCTGGTGTGTAGAATTTTTTGACATAGGGTGCTGGCAGATTACGGGCCTCCTATAGCTGCTGCCAGGCCCCTAATCTGCCATAGGCCCCTATATACCGCCTCCTCATGCTGCTGCCAGGTCCAGAGTCTCTCATGGGTCCCTGTACGGCCTCCCATTGCTGCTGTCTCCATCGCCACACTCTGCCATGTGCCACTTTCAGGTCTCCTCACACTGCTGGTGGGTTCCATTTTGTCATAGGGTGCTGGCAGATTATGGGCCTCCCATTGCTGCTGCCAGGCCCGTAATCTGCCATGGGCCCCCGTACTGCCTCCTCATGCTGCTGCCAGGTCCAGAGTCTCTCATGGGTCCCTGTACGGCCTCCCATTGCTGCTGTCTCCATCGCCACACTCTGCCATGTGCCACTTTCAGGTCTCCTCACACTGCTGGTGGGTTCCATTTTGTCATAGGGTGCTGGCAGATTACGGGCCTCCCATTGCTGCTGCCAGGCCCGTAATCTGTCATGGGCCCCTGTACCACCTCCTCATGCTGCTGCCAGGTCCAGAGTCTCTCATGGGTCCCTGTACGGCCTCCCATTGCTGCTGTCTCCATCGCCACACTCTGCCATGTGCCACTTTCAGGTCTCCTCACACTGCTGGTGGGTTCCATTTTGTCATAGGGTGCTGGCAGATTACGGGCCTCCCATTGCTGCTGCCAGGCCCGTAATCTGCAATGGGCCCCCGTACCGACTCCTCATGCTGCTGCCAGGCCCGTTATCTGTCATGGGCCCCTGTACCGCCTCCTCATGCTGCTGCCAGGTCCAGAGTGTGTCATGGGTCCCTGTACGGCCTCCCATTGCTGCTGTCTCCATCGCCACACTCTGCCATGTGCCACTTTCAGGTCTCCTCACACTGCTGGTGGGTTCCATTTTGTCATAGGGTGCTGTATGGCCTCCCATTGCTGCTGCCTCCACCGCCACACTGTGGCTCCACACACTGGTTTTGGCCCCGTGACTGCCCAAATGAGTGAAGTGTGCGGTGATTCTAAGATCGACGGCACTCATCTGCATGTCATACTGACTGACAGTATTATTTCTCTTCCCCAGCAGACTCCAAGGGCATTTAAATTAAGGGTACAGTGTTCTGCACTAATATAAAGGCTCTCTGAAGCCTAGAAACACCCTTTTTATAAGTTAAATTCGCAGCGAATATATTCGCATAGAATCAAATTTATTCCTCGAATTCGCCGAATCAGCCGAATCGAATTTTTGAATACTTCGCTCATCTCTAGTTGTAACCAATCTGGAACCTGGATTGGCTCTACTTCCAGGAAGGAGAACAGTTGTGGCAAGTCTTCATGTCTTCGCACCCTAAAGGAGGAATCCCCTTTCCATACTACTAAGTGAAAAAGGGAAGCCCCGTCTATATTAAGCTTCCATGTCCCTCAATTTTGGCTAGCAAAGGCCTCATGAGGCCTCTCCATTGTAAAGTAGCTTTTGATATGCCCGATACTTAAAATTTTGATCTCTGAAAACAATTGCATGTTCATACTTGGTGACATTCAAAATGTGAGGGACATACATAAATGTTAAAGAGACCATGTCACCAGACTACTCATTGTCCCATAAGATTATATGTGCATTTAACACATTTTATGCATGTTAATTACCTGTAAAAAGTCTCTCTTGTGTAGACATCCAAAAGTTATGAGACTGCTACTGGGTGCCACCATATTAGAGGAAATGTCAGTAGCCTCAGCAGACTCAGAGCTGTTACTTAGTGATACTTTGGAGTGTTTTCCTTCACTTGTCCTCCAGCAACCCTAAATAATGTTATATGAGGAGAGGGGCTGGGCCAGAACAGACAGTAAATTGACATTCACAGAAGAGGAGAGGGCTATGACAAAAGAGGAGGGATGGAGGACTGCAGCTGTTCATTTAGAATAGTTAATTATTCTTTTCATTTACCTGCAATTTATAGGTTGGTAACAGAGTTGCTTTAGGGAGAACTTTGAGGAAATAAAACTTGTATTACTCTCTTATTACTTATGTTTATATCTGTGTTATTCATGATAGTGTTTGGTCTACACCACTTCAACCCCAAGCCTATGTATACTTCTCTCCTACATGTAAAAATCAGCATTATTTTGCTAGAAAACTACTTAGAACACCCAAACATTAACAATTTTTAAGCATAGAACCTAGAGAATAAAATGGTGGGGGTTTTATTGCATTTTTTTTGTCACAAGGTATTTGCACAGTGACTTTCCATTTTTTTGGAGTTCTAATGCAATATAATGCCCAATTGTTTGATGAATTATGTATCTATTTACACAGCAGAACATCATAGTTTATAACATGTCACGCTTTTAAAATTGTTCATGCTTTTGAAATGGCAACCACCTACGGCACTTAAACATCTCCATAGGCGATGCTTTAAAAGCCTTTTATAGGTTGGCAGTTTAGAGTTACACAGGATATATGGTATTAGAATTATTGCTTTCGCTCTGAGGTTCGTGGTGATACCTCACACATGTGGCAAGATTGCCATTTGCGTATGCATGAGGGGCTTACGCATGCTTTCACCTTTTTGCGAGAGCATGGTGGGACAGGGCCCCTTTATTTTATTTTTTTTTTATAAGTATTGATTTTATTTGGATTTTCTTATCACTTTTATTACTATTACAAGGGATGAACAACATCCCTTGTCATAGCTCAAGCAGTGACAGGTTCTCTTTATGGAGAGATCTGGTCTATTAGACCTCAGATCTCTACTCTGCCCTTAAAATCATCTGATCAAACCAAGCCAGTAATGGCTTGTTTACATTTGAGAGAAATCAGAATTGGCAAAATACTAGTTTCTACTGGCTTTTTAGACAATAGAGATGATCCGGGACATTCGGGTCCTTGGGCATTTCTATGGTCTGCCAGTGGAACCGCCAGCTTCATTCCTGGGCTCCCCAGTCGGAAGGTGTCGGGAGGGGATACCGCCTTCCACCACCTGTAAAAGCAACCCAGCAGCTAATTAGCTACTAGGATCATTTTTAAATTAAAGCCCACTGCTGGCTGAAAAGAAAAAGATACCAGGATGATGCCTGTAGCTGCAGGCATCATCCCGGTATAACCACTTCAACCTGGCAATGTATGGGTACATCACGGAGGCTGAAGTGGTCAACTATACTTTGTAGAAATACAACTTATAGTACTCTCTTTACATTACATGTTTATATTTCTGTTATTCCTGATAGTTTTAGTTCTATATTTCTAGTGTAGAAATGTCATATAGTACTCTCTTCCTAATGACATGTAGCATGACATAGCAACCCTTAAATTTTGGAATGTATGCAATAATACATGCAATGAAGTAATATACAAAAACAAGAGAGCAGGGAAAACACCACCATTAGTGTTCAGTTGTTAAAGGATTCAGATTTATTAAATGAAAATAAAATATATACACTCACAATCATCTATATCATTAAGGCAGTTCAGAGGCACCGAGGGCGAAGTTCCTGTGGCTGGAAAGGGCTGTTCTGTCCACAGGTAGCAAGCAGCTTGTCTGGCACAGTGTGGAGTAAACTTCTCAAGCCAGTGCCGGAATGGCCATAGGACAGACTGGCACTTGCCCGGTGGGCCGGGGGCTGCCAGGCCACATGTCCTTGAGGAGTCTGTGAGTCTATGAGGCCAAAAACAGCTGCAGCAGCTAGGCTGCTCCTTGAGCCAGCGCCGCTCACCCAGCCTCTCTGCAGCCACCCATTCATTCCATGGCATGGCTGGGGGTGGGGACTAGAGGTCAGCTGACCCAAGATGACTGTGAAGGAGGAGCTGGAGGAGACCCCATCCCCTGATCTCAGCATAAGTATCACTGCTCCCGCAGACACCATGGGGCCAGAGACAAAGTGAGTACCACTGCCAGTAATAATAACTGCCATTAATTGTCCCCACTACAGTGGGCAATGTAATGTGCTTTCCTGATTTTTTCTTCATAGAGCCTAATGGAGAAGCCACATAATTGGAAGGGTCTATGGAAAAAGGTGTGCATATGCATTCTTATCCCCCCTACCAGCACTTCCACTCATCCCATCGTCCCCAGCACTGCCTTTGATCCCACCCTCCCCACTCCAGAACTGCCACTCATCCCCCCCAGCACTGCCACTCATCCCAGCCCCCCTCCAGCTCTCTGTCACATCCCACCCTTCTCCCCAGCACTGCCACTCATTCCCCCCTTCGTCTCAGCACTGTCAGTCATCCATCCCTCCACCCCAGCACTGCCACTCATTCCCATCCCTCACCAGCACTGCCACTTATCCCATTCCCCCTGACCAGCACTGCCACAGATCCCACCCTCCCCCAAAGCACTGCCACTCACCCCACCCTCCCCCTCCCCAGGCACTACCACATATCTCACCCCACCTCACCCCCAGCACTGCTACTCATCCAACCATCCCCCAGTACTGCCACTCATCCCATCCCCCAGCACTGCTTCTCATCCTATACCCCCACAAGCACTGCCACTGATCCCACCCTTTCCCCCAGCATTACCACTCAAATGCACTATCACTCATATGCACTGCCACTCATCCCACCCTCCCCATCAGCACTGTGACTCAATGTCCTACCACTCATCACACCCTTCCCCCCAGCACTGCCACTCATCCCACTCTCCTCTCTAGCACGGCCACTCATCCCACTTTCCCTTCCAGCACTGCCACTTATTCCATCCTACCCCCAGCACTGCCACTCATCCAACCCTCCCGCCAGCACTGCCACTTATCCCATCCCCCCCAGCACTGCCAGTGACCCCACCCTCCCCCTTAGTGTTACCACTCACTCCCCCCCCAAGCACTGTCACTCAATCCACTGCCACTCATCCAACCCTCCTCCGATGCACTGTCACTCATTCCATCCCCCCTCCATCACTGCCATTGATCCCATCACCCACAGCACTGCCACTCATCCCATCCCCCACCAGCACTACCACTGATCCCACCCTCCTTCACTGCACTGCCACTCCTACCATCCCCCTCCAGCACTGTCACTGATCCCATACCCCCAGCACTGCCACTTACTCCACCCCCCCAGCACGGCCACACATTCCCCATCCCCCCAAGCACAGCTGCTTATTCCACCCACCCACCAGCACTGCCACTCATTTCACCCCCCCCCCCCAAGCACTGCCACTGATCTAAATACTCAGGCCCATTTTTTGTCCCAGTCCGGGCCTGCATCAAGCATCCACTGCTGGAAACAATATCAGTGCCCATGGCACCCCCCATTTCTAGGTCACAGGGTATGGAATGTGTTTCATGGAGAGTACCTTTTCTCAGTCAAACTTGCCTTATGTGCTACTTGCTGTCTATGGTTAGGGAAGCCTTTGCAAGCCTCAAAGACTTTGCTGTGACTATTTTTTATTTAATATATCTCAGTCATTTTCATACTCCACTATGGTGGGGTTTTAACTGCTTGCTCTTGATTTTGGACATTAGATGTTGTTTAAAGCTCCCATTTCTTTCTCTTCATAGCTGGCTGCATCAATCTCCATTAGCTTAGACTAGCTGATATGTACTTATTTCAACAGACAACCTCCAATGCACCATATGCATCCTATTCATTTTTTTCACAATTATATAATGAGGTCATAATTATGAGGTGGTCATGAATTGATGTTTCCTTTTGTGTGGATTATTTAATCATTTTCTGGTCCTTTTCTCTGTCCTCTCCTTTACCTACTGCCATTTGACTTGAACACCATAGAATTTTGGTTGCATGACTTTCAAAATGAACTTGCGTGCTTTAACTGTGGAAATGATTATTAGCGATGTAAAGCTATTAGCTTTATCAGCTCTTGTTAAACCCATTCAGGGCTGGTGAGGTTGTAGAGTGCATGCAGAGTGTGGCTTGCTTTAATTTATAAATGATCTATTAGAGCACAGGTCTCAGCAAGAACCAGACGGGCTCCTTACCACCTCTGTGGGAATTAAAGGATGCAATAAAATCTCACTGCCGTGACTTTCATTGTATAGAAATTATGTGATGTCAAACATAGCAGCCAATGAATTTGAGCTGGTTTATCCATTTGGGTTTTTACATAGATGAGCAGTATCAATATTATTGGAAAATGTGAGTGCACCTTTATATTTTAATATAGCAGTTTTTAACATACTACACTATTTGGAATATGTTTTGTTTTACTCTGAGCATGGTTTCACACTGAGAGGAGCCGAGTCCATTTTGACCATTAGGGGGTAATCCTAAAAGTGCTTATGACCATTCAGCTACAGAGGGTCACGAGAATCTGGTAAGCAGTTTTGTTGGCTTATTGATCACTGCTAGATGCTCATGGGATACACAGATTCTTCTTTGGGATCATCACATTTTGGATATCATTACACATTGGAGTGGTCATAAGTTATTAGGTGGACCTGCACATTGAGATTTGTCAGAGTTATTTGTATGGATGACTGACACCAATTATAATATCCACAGATTGTTATGTGCATGGATAATTGGCACTATTTGTAAAGAGTTTTCACTAGCACGATATTTATATGCACTGTATGATTTAAGTTGCCATAATTATATTTTGTAATAAGAATATATGAATTTAGAACTGCACTTTCTGGCTTTAATGATTATTAGCTTTGCAATAGAAGTCTGGATTTTGGTGAAGTATATACAACGAAGATTCCTATGCAAGGACTGCTGGTTAAATTGTTGATGGAAATGGGACAAAGACAGAAAGAATCCCCAAGGGGTTATTTACTAAAAGTGTAGCATGCAAAATCTGGTGCAGCTCTGCATAGAAACCAATCAGATTCCAGGTTTTATTGTCAAAGCTTAATTGAATAATGCAGCACTAAAAGTATAGACTGAATGAATCAATAAATAGTATGAACATAGATATGGATAACTCCAAAAAGCGTCCAATGACTAGGTATGCATTTAAAACGTAAAACTCTAAAAGGTGCGTAACAAAATGAATATAGTCAAAGTTCAAATCAACATCAAAGGTTATCGCCAGGTGACTCTGTTATTCCCAGTAAAATATAATATATATATCTCCGGTAGTGTGCAGGAAATAGATAAATTGCGCACTCACCAGATGCGCATATATATAGCGCATTGTATGCAATAAATGATGGTCTGTCAGGGATCCCCTCATAGGAGGTTGAGTGGAGTTCACAGGGGAGAGGGCACTTTAATCCCCCAGAATCTCCCTGGTGACCATTCCAGTGCCTGGAAGAGTTTGACCTATACATCTCCTAAAGGGAACCTCTGGCTTATCATCATCCTGTAACTCAAAGGAGAGCCATCTAACCCCAGGCTGTACCCAGTACCACCCTATGAGGGGATCCCTGACAGACCATCATTTATTGCATGCAACTCTCTATATATATGCGCATCTGGTGAGTGCACAATTTATCTATTTCCGGCACACCGCCAAAGCATTATATTATATTATATTTTACTGAGAATAACAGAGTCGCCTGGCGATAACCTTTGATGTTTATTTGAACTTTGACTATATTCATTTGAACTTGTTATGCACCTTTTAGAGTTTTACGTTTTAAAGCATACCTAGTCATTGGATGCTTTTTGGTGTTATCCATATCCATGTTCATACTATTTATTGATTTATTCAGTCTATACTTTTAGCGCTGCACTATTACTTTATTAATTTTCTTAAAGGCATATGGTTTTTCCTTTTAAGTGCAATAGCTGCTTCTGATCTAGCACTCGCTGAACATTGTATACACTTAATTGAATAAGCTGAAGTTAGGAGCTGATTGGCTACCATGCACAGCTGCACCAGATTCTGAGTGTTCTAGTTTAAGTAAATCTCTCCACAGAGTAGAGCAAATCAAAGGAATGCCTGAAAGATAGGATAAAAGGATGTGAGGAAAGCAGATGAATATAAATGTAGCTATGAAAATAGGAAGCTACTATGAAGAACCATGTAAAAAGTTTTCAAAGATTCAAAAATAAATAAATGTTTAATCAATGGGCTATATAGTTAGTGCCTCTTTTTTTATAAGGGCTGTTCGTTATATGTAGAGTGTTATAATATGTGTTTTCAACTTTCACCAATTCCACTAAACAAATGAAAAAACACTGATTCCTGATGCTAAAAAGTTGATGTAACAAGGGGATGAATAAAGGATAAAAAATCATGTATTTGTACAAATTATAATAAAAATAACAACAGCAGCACCCTAATCATTGTCTAAATACAATACAAGACTAGTTCACTTGAAAAAAGATTCAAGTCAGCACAACAATATTCACAACTCCAGTACAAAATGACTGTGACAATTGGTAAATATTACTCGACAGGGATCTCTATCTCTATTGCTCAACAGGGGATCTCTATAAACATGAAGGGCTAGATTTCTAAATGTTTTCACATTACAGTTCACTCTGCTTTTGCTTAAGATTCACATATTTTTCTAAACAGATGTGAATAGAAACATGTGAGAATCCTAAGTGAAAGATAAATGAATCCTGTGTGAAAACATTTATGAACAGACCCAAAAATATAACTAAAAATATAACTAAAACTGGAGAGTGCAAAATCTGGTGCAGCTCTGCATAGAATCAGTTTCTAAGTTTTATTGTCAAAGCCAAATTGAACAAGCTGAAGTTAGAAGCTGGTTGGCTGCCATGCACCAGATTCTGAGGGCACCAGTTTTAGTAAATCTCCCCATTATATATTTCTGGGGAACTTGTACACAAATAAGCCAAAATTTAAAAATTTTTGCAACAATCTCATCCATTTAAATAAATTATTGTTCTGCATTTTTCCTCTCTTTATCTTTGTTTCTTTCTCTCTCTCTCTCTCTTGATCTTTGTGCTCACTCTCCTGCCCCTTTGTTGACTCCCTTGTTCACCTCTTGCCCTCATAATTGACTTAGTTTTTTCTAATTCACTTTTTTAAAACTTTACTTGTATTTTCACTTTTGCAGTCAGTTTGATATAACACTGTTTTTATTAATCTTTGTTACATGTTACTTGTTAAAAAATCCTGCATAGGTTTCCAATTCTATGTAAAGTTAAAGGGGGCTGTTTGTACTGTGCAGATCTCATTACTGGTTGCTATCTAGATGTTCACACTGTCTTAATTCTTTAGGGTTAAAATCTCAAGGTTAGGGTGATACATTGTGTGTTGAAGCACCTACACCTGTCCCCTAACTGCACACTGCAATCTATTCTGAACAATTTCAAGCTGTCTATAGAGTCCCGTGCATAAACCAGCTCCAAAGAAACAACTAAAAGGGTTACAAATTTATTTTAATTATATTTAGGTATGCTGTGTGAATAGGAGACCAAGTGGGTCTCTTGAATTTGATTGCACAAATTGGAAATATAATTTAAGGTATCTTAATGTTTTTTTCTTTCTTGCTTTTCTTTTGTTCAACCCTAAAATCTATATTCTGCTCTTTTCCCACCAGTAAGGAACTTTCTTCTTTTTAATTCCACCTCACAGCCATCATCATTTCATTGCACCCCCCACTATCCACCTTCTTGCTGCTTTTCTAGTACCCTTATGCATGTCTTGTGCTCAAACCCCAGGCAACAACCAGACTCTCAATTGGAGTTCAGAATCTGTTCATTACATAAAGTACTGCTACAGGTTCTTTCATCACTGAGAATTTCATACAAAAGGATGAAATAAGAAAAAAGCCCTGAATATTGCTATTCATAGAGCATATTTAAGTTTTGAGCAACTTTGAACATCACAAACACTGATTACAAAGACAAACACTGGTGAACTTAAAATAGCATACAGTATATATATATTTAGACAAGACGCATGATGTTTGGGTGAACTTGAAAGGGTGCAGGCTTATGTTGACCTTTTAGACCCAGTATACATTTGTGATTTGCTTTTGACATCAGACTGTGAAGCCTTTTTGACGGATGTGGAGTGCATTGTTTGTATTTTAAAATAAATCCTGTGGTGCTTTGCACCTGTGTTTATTGTGCTGGTTTGCTTTTATTCCTCTATTAAAGTCAATGTGAATGCATTTCAAACACACCCTGATGGTTACTGAATTTGAGATTGGTTTAGAATCAAGCTGAAGTTGTTTTCATAAAATCCAATTATTTTCAACTCCCATGCCACTGGAAATAAATGAGTAGAGCATAAAGTTGCAGGTTTCACTTGCAAAATTTAATAAGGGAACCCCTTTTATGCTTTGACTGTCACATTCAGATATTTGACTAATTTTTAATTAAAACTGAACAGGGTCTTCTTGACTATGGCTAATACTTTTACAAGCAATTCAGACAGCAGATAATAGAACAAAGCTATGAAAGAATAATAAATACTACTTTATTCCTTGTAATTTGTAAAACATTTTATATGTAACTATGGTAGAGCTGCAGTCATGTTTTGGCCCTATGAGCTTGCATGTCTGAAGGCAGCTACCTTATTTGTCGCTTGGTAGTTATATCTTAGATGTGAAACGTGTTTTGATTGCATGCTTGTAGGAGTTTACATTTAGATGCCTCCTTAAATGGAAGTAAAGGCTGCTTAAAAATGTCACCTCTCCCCCCCTCCTACCATACTGTTTTGTAAGAGAGCAGGGTAAATACCCTATTTGAGCTTGGATACAGTCATGCGATCCAGAATCAGAGGCTTCCCTTGTGTCAGGGAGCGCTTGACAACAGGAGTGAATTTACAGAGCCTTGCCATCATTCGCTGGCTATTATACTTATACTTTAATTTTTAAGATCATAAAAACAAAACAGCCTGTAGTGCCAGTTTTTTAGACCAAAGCCATGCCCTTCCACACCTCTGATCAAACTTCCAATGCTTTAAAGAGAATAAAACAGATTTCCTCTATTTATATCTAAACTCAAGGTTAATATCTAAATACACCAACAACATTATATATTTATTTATATTTCTGTATATTCAGTCCTATGATATACGAGCCTCATCACACAGCACAGCAAAGAGGATATCAGCACTTTCTCTTTTACAGCCAAATAAAACAGTAGTGCCATCTTCCTACCCACACTCCCATAAGGCTTGTGATTGGATGATGAAGGAACAGCAGGGGACTGATGGGTTCATAGCTTTGCTCATTCTGCTTTCCCATTCTGTCCACATTTGCAGTAGCATATTTTATTGGCTACTAGTACTGTCCCAGCCAGGGGCGGACTGACAACTCATGGGGCCCCCGGGCAATAGGGGATCATGGGGCCCCTGTGTCTTTGCCCAAACTCAAAAAAGCCTATGAAAAAGGTACTAGGGGCATCTCATGGGGCCCCCTACTGACCCTGGGCCCTCGGGCAGTGACCGGGTTCCCAAATGGGCAGTCCACCCCTGGTCCCAGCTTGTGTCACTCTGAGTAATACTGATTAGGAGATGTAGAAGGCTGATACCATGTTAAATTCAGATGCTTACACTACTTGCATTGAAAAGGTTTGTTCAGCTTTCCACAAAACATGAAAAGGTGAACTAACACAAAACCTTCCCCACCCCCAGTTCCTTCTGCACTTACTGCCTTCAATGGTTATCTTTCATTGCCCATATTAGCAGATTGAGTGAACTGGGTATTTGAAAGACATGCTCTTTTGAACCCATCCTTTTTCTGGGATAGCATCCTGGAACAAAGAGGGCTCAGAGAGATTCTCATTGGGCAAGTGCCAATGCAAACCAATACCCACTCACTGTTGCAAGTATTATGATTCACAGCAGAGGTTGTGTACTTCATTTTTCATATGTCTGGACAGCTGCACTGGCTGCCATGAGCAATTAAAAAATGCAATGTGAAAAATTGAACTAACCCTTTAGTCTGGAATCACACTTCCTCACTGCTGTAATGCACAGAATATGTGTTACTGTCAATGCACATTAAAGGATAAGTTCACCTTTCATAACATGTTACATGTTACACTCATATTCAACATGTAATGAAATGACCAGGCACCACTTCCCCTTGATCCCCCATTTTGACAGCTAGAGGGGGATCTTCTTCCCCGTCAGCTGTTACAATTTAGGGCAAGTGTTCATAGTATTCTGTGAATGAGAAACTACAAGTCCCAACGGCCTTAGCGACTGTAGACTGGTGAGCATTGTGGTAGTTCATTTATTCTTCCTGTCAGTAAGTATCATCTTGTCTGTACAAGGTACGAGCAAGCAGGTACACTTACAGGTCTGCAGGAGACTTGCATGGCATCACCGATCAACTGATCACTGGTGCAATGCTTTACAGGCTCCTACAACAGGAAATAAGAAATGCACATATTTACCTGCAAAAATATGTGCATTTATTATTTTTTGTTGAAAGGTGAACTTGTCCTTTAACACATGGCATTAATCATGTTGACACGCATGTGTCAATTTGCTGCAAATAAATTAGTGGACCCTTAATCATGTGTTAATAAATGCATAGTGGCATTCATGTTTGTCTAAATATAAATAATACAGAAGACTTGATATAAATGAATAAACACATCAATGTTTATTCATTTATATCAAGTCTTCTGTATTATTTATATTTATTTCTATGTACTTCAGGGGAAGGACTGCTTAGTGACTTGATTGGGTTTTTTGGGGTGTGGTGGGTATGTGCTATCTTTTTGTTAAATTCATGTTTGTCTATAATATCTGCCTGGAGTTCAACTTTAATTAATAAAATATACTTTTGTTGCATTCTTGAATACTTATAATGGTTGACATAACCAATACTAAATAGAAAAAAAATAACTAAAACGCACTGATGTTTGAAATACACACAAATACAGTAATGCTTGCAGCATATTTCTGGTGTACATTTAAAAAAAACAAGTACAAAAATTAAAAGAACTGACATAAGCAGCACTGCAACTAAGCAATTACATTATTTACACAGTTGACCATATATATATATATATATATATATATATATATATATATATATATATAATTGTGTTGTTTTATGAGGTTTTTTGTTTTGTGAGGTTTTTACCTCTTTCTGGGAAGCTTTTCTTTCAGTTTTTATTCTTGTTGGATGTTAACAACCCACAAGAACATTTTTTAGTATAATGGGGAAGCAATCTATGCCAGGTTTTTATTTGCAGCATATTTCCATTGCTAAAGCCGAACTCCTGGCAAATAGCTAAATACATAAATAAAAACTGTATAAAGGAGTTGATTTACCTGCCAAAGCATATGCATTTCTATCCATTGAGTTCTGGGATTTCCACAGCTCCCTCGCACAGTATAGTCAAATGGATGACACCATTATTTCTGTTATATTTATAGACCATAGAAGAAATACAGTGGTGTCTTCTGCTTACTCATAGCCTGCTAATTGCAAGGTGAAAGAGCAGCAGCAGACTGATGAGATCATATCTCTGCTTAGTCTGCTCTCTCCTGCCATCAGCATGTTCCTTGGTAGCACATTTGCATGCAGCACACCTATTTGGCTACCACACTGCACACCAGAGTGACTCCCAGATTGCTTCCCAGAACTGCCCTCTCTCTTTAGTCTAAATCAGGGGTGTCCAACCTGTGGCCCATGGGCCACATGCGGCTCATGATGGCTATGAATACAGCCCAACACAAAATCATACACTTACTTAAAAAAAAGAATGTTTTTGTAAAAATGCAATTACACTTAGCAGCGTGCCGTTGAAGAAAAATTTTACAGTGTTTCTTTACTCAACTTTTATAAGTTTTATCCTCTCGAAGAAATCTCTCCCACTCTTTACGCCTTATTCATGTCATCAGTTTTCGGCAGCACCTGTATTGGTTAGCAACTATTTTCAAGGATGAAGGGCAAAACTAGTACCAAAATATCTGATTAGCACCATGAGAATTCATTGAGAATTGCTACTACATCCATCCAACCAACCAACCAACCAACCAACCAACCAACCAGATATTGATGCTTTAGCTTATCAAAAACAGTGTTAAATATCACACCTGTTTTATTTTGCCCTCTTTTACAAAAAAAATAATTACAAAGAAAAGAAGTTTTGTTAGTCAAATAAATGCATTGGTGTTGATTTGCTAAAACTGGTGCACTCAGAATCTGGTGAAGCTGTGCATGGTAACAAATTCGTTTTTAACTTGTTCAATTAAGCTTTGGCAATAAAACATGGAAGCTGATTGGTTTCCATGCAGAGTTGCACCAGATTTTGCACACTCCATTTTAATAAATAATTCCTCCCCCTCCCCATTATATATATCAGTGATCATTAATTTGTGATCTGCCTGACTTTTTTTTGCTCGTCATCAATCCTTATTGTTAGTATATTTTATGTGTAGTCCAAGACAATTCCTCTTCTTCCAGTGTGGCCCAGGAAAGTCAAAAGGTTGGGCACCTCCAGACTAATTCAGTTATCAACTATAAAAATCAAGTCAGAACCTTTCCAGGGAACTGAAATGGCATAAGTTCTACTCCTTCCCACCTTATCCAAAACAAAAACATTTTTGCTTTGAGTTGGACTTTAAATAGTATTTTAATGTATATAAATCTGTATTTTACACTTAAAAGGAACGTAGGTACGCAGGTACAAAAATGGAACTGGTGAGAACTATGCAACAGTCTAGGGTTAAAGAGAAGAACATTAATACAAAGTCTTAGAAGCCAAAATAGAAAAAAGCCAATCCTAGTCATGTTCCATTGTTTGTCAGCAGCCTCTTCACATCTTTAAGATTTTCTCAGGTAGTTTTATCCCAAATTGAATGATGCACTGCTTCAAACACAATAATAGACTCTTTGATCAATCTCCATCATTATTTTATTCTCAGTTATAACAATTGTGCCTAAATTTTCATTCCACATTAGGGATTTATCTGTCAACAAAACATTTCTTTCTATAGCTATGACTGAATGCAGTAATGTTCAAACATAAAATTTCACTTGGAAAACTACTTCTGAAATAGCTTGTATTACTTTTGAATGATGTCTGAGCAATCATGCTGTGTTACATTTATGATTGGCTATTACAGTTATTTTGTGGTATTCTGATGGAAACCAAAGTGCACAGTTCCATTCTTATCCTAATGAAGGATACTGAGTATCAGGAAGAATCACGCTAACTGTCTTACCCAGCATGACCAATAGATGGCACTCTTCACCTGTGCCACACAGTCATATCTCCAGTCACAATAAAGATCATGATTGGTATTCCTTTCACAAGAGTTCACATATACAACTGTTAAGTATAAAAAGAAAGAAAAAAAAAGTTTGCAATATCAAGCCTGTCTCTGTAGCTTGATTATCACGTTAGATAAGCGATTATAAATGTTTAAAAATGCATGTGGTCACAAAATTCATTATGCTCTGAAAGAATATGAAATCACATTCAATTCTCTTTTGTTAGCCAAATGAACAGATTCTCTCGGTCAATGATAAGCCTGAGATTGCAGAGCTTCACAACTACGGAATTAAAGCGGTGCTAAATTAGGGATGTGTTTTGTCTAGGGAGATGAATAGCTATAATCATGTATTATGTATCGACACGCATTGTTCCCCAACGCAGGATGGATGTTTTAAAAACATGTTGAAGTCTTGTTTCATTTATTTGGTTTATTCTTTTCAGCAGTGATTGTTCAAATAAAGGATTAGTAAAGAATATAGAGTTAAAAGAGTATTTTGTCCAAGTAATGAAATCCTAATGAATGTGTTATCAGTTATACTGATGCAACGTCACCAAATTGGGTATCAGTGATGCTGTATTAAATCCAAGGTAAGAGTGTAGCTCTTGTAGTGCTGACTATTCTCCTTTAATACATGTCTGCCAATGGCAACAATGACAAAAGAACAAAGTAGTGCAAACATTGCAATTAAACACCTTCCTGTATACTCTTATACAGCAGCTCTATACCGTGGCCCCCTCTCTTTTACTTTGCAGGTTCTCAACTTCGGATGGCCACAACCAAAAAAATTATCCATTCACTGCTTTTTTGCACAGAACACATAGTAGAATGATACTACATAATTTTCGACATTACGTATTCAAAATCAGGACACCAGATGACCTCCACACATGTCATATTATCCATCCCACACCTTTGCCTTTCTTGCCTAATCCTGGGTGCACAGCTAACAGACACAGTGTGCAAAATGACAAGCAAAATGGCCAGCACACTATTTGTTTCCATATCAATACTCACATATGCCTGTATTTTGGTGGTGCTCTGCCTAGTGATGAATGAATCAGGAGAATTGCTGATTTATTTAGCACCTTTTAAATTTTCATGTAGATTTGTCTGATTTGCAGAGAATCTGGCAGTTTAGGAATCCTGTCCCTTGTGAATTGTATTTCTTGATGGCACTTTTTTTTAATTGCACAATCCTTTAATTTAATATTTGTCTTAACATTCTGAAAAAGCTCTGTGTATAAGTACTTCTTAGGCCTAGATGAAAAGGTAGACCCCCAAAAATTTGTCCTACAATAATGAAGTGTTATTGCAAATGAAAAAAGTATCAAGGACAGTACTCATTTATTTTGTTGCAAGTTCACTGATATGGCTACAAAAAGGGCCTGTGTCAATTTTTTTTTAAACAGGTTCTGAAAAAGGGAACACAATATATAGGCCAGCTAGCATTTAAATTGCATTAGTTACAATAGTCATATG
Organism: Staurois parvus; assembly: GCF_062004578.1. Lineage (NCBI taxonomy): Eukaryota > Metazoa > Chordata > Amphibia > Anura > Ranidae > Staurois > Staurois parvus. Next base: position 2,751,218 of record NW_028317808.1, read on the forward strand.
TCTGGTACTTTGGTGCACTGTCTCTTTAAATTGTAAACATACCTGCGAGCAAGCAAAAAAGGTAGCTAATATGGAAGATGGGAACTTTCTGCAAAGCTTGGGGCTCAGTATATGAAAAGCTTGCACACCAGGGCTCAGTGCAGTGAGTCAGCAGACGCAAAAGAGCTCCCCTACACTCCCTCCCATCATTATTATTATTATTATACAGGATTTATATAGCGCCAACAGTTTGCTCAGCGCTTTACAATATAACGGGAGACAATACAGCAACAATACAGTTCAATACAAGAGGGATAGGAGGTCCCTGCTCCTTGGAGCTTACAATCTAGGAGGGAGTCATAAGCACTTTATGTAGAACGTCACCCTTGAATCAAGGGGAGACTTTATGTTGATTACAAATTTGAAAATTTCTTAAGTTCTCCTGACTAAGCATTCAGATGGTTTATGTTTATAATCTGTGTTTTATATATATTCCAAATAAAGGATATTTGTTTAATTTCTTGTATAAACCAATATTTATGCCAAATATTTCTTGTTTGTTTCTTTATTTAGAAAATACGATGGTTGATATTAGTTTCGAAAGGGGAGTGTGCGGCCTGCAATACCATGCATTTCCATACAAGTCCATACAATGAGAATAGAATATAAAGCCCAGTTGAAACAGTTTAAATGCAGGTCAGATGACTCTCAACTACAAGTTCTATGCACCTATCAATGAATTCTAAATGATCTCAGAAGTGTCTCAAATTGATGTCAGTCTGAGCTATCAACATGAGTCCAACACCCATGGACACTCTCTAAGAATGATACTGTGCAAAATAGACAAGCTGTATACTGTATGCATGCATTTAGGTTAAGAGAAAAATGTGCTATTCCCTTATCAATCTTGTTTTCACTCATCACTTTCATTTTGCATGTTGGCAAGCATTTGGAGTCTAAAAATCATGGTAGCTGGAAGAATAATATGTATTCTAAAACAGTCAAAGGCCCAGGATATGCTTTTTCCTGGGTGTGTATAAAGAATGGGCCAAACAGCCCAATTGCATTTTTTCTCACAGCATCTATTATGTACCCATAATAGGTGTACCAGCCACAGTGTATATAAAAAAATAAATAACATATGTGTTTATAAAGAGTGCACACTTCAACATCCCAACATATGAAAATTAAGTGCTGGCATTATGAAAGGAAAATTTGGGGGTCTATGTGGTCTCTATGTTAACTATTTTGTATGTACACTATAGAATAATAATACCACACGAAGAGCACACAGATACTGGTATCACTAAAGGTGTCTGTAAAACAATCATAATCCATGCTGCACAGAGAGTACAACCCTGTACATGCATAGAATGCAGGCTTTGACCATAGCTAGTATACAATTTCTTCTTCCAAATAGGGATGCCTATGAAACAGTATAAACTGAATGGTTGGGTAAATTCAATGAAAATGGAATAAATATCATCTGATGCCTATAAGAATACTTTGGCTTTATGTCAGAATAAATGAAAAAATAACATTTACTGTCCTATTTCTTTGAAACCTGACAAGAAAATATACAGAAATGCAAAAATGACAAAGAATGAACCAATCTTGTGTTTTGGTAAACAAAGTCCAGACTGCAGTGTGTTTAATGAATCTCTACAATTCAGCAAATACATTTTTAGCAGACTGTTTATAAAGGTCAAAATGATATTCCATAGAATTCATAGAATAGTGTATAACATTTACCAAAGTGTAGCTCATTTAAGTTGAAATCTGGGCAAACAAATAAGAAACAGTTGATATACCATAAATACAGATTATATAATGTATATTACATTTAATTCTGTTTTCTGTAGTGTTTTACATGATTCTGTTTTGCCGACAAAATAATTTTTTAGCTCCCTTTGGTGATCAAGCTTCAGCACAGCCATATGTTCAACATCCATTACAGCCTAAAATACAGCAGAACCCAGACACACCTCAGATGGGCGAATTTGGATAATAATAACTGGATAATGAAGAAGCAGCAGCAAAATGTTGATTCTCCATCATCTTATTACTCTGCTCTTTTCTCCTGCTGCCATGCTTTACCCCATGCTGTAAAACCGAACTGGTTTTTAGTTCTGGCCTTTTTCTCCCAGTGTATGGTACAATGGGTTACATGACACTGAAATTAAATAAGCTTTTGACTTTAACTTGGTTAAACTTCTTATTTTTTCTAATTTGTTATTAGCAAAACAAAACTCACTTAATTGGGTTTTTTATATCTACTCGGAGTTCAGGTTGAAAGCATTTTAAGGCAGTTTTTTAATTAATTTTTGTCATATTGCGATTTTAAGAAGGATAATTAGCAAAAGCTAAAATATTTTTTGCGCAAAATTTTCTACTAATAATAATCAGGTAAATTCAATTTTATTGGAAAGAGACAAGCTGGAGAAAGGACATGTTTCTTTGTCTAGCTGTTACCACTTTTTTTACTTAACATCAATATTACAACTTTCAATTTCAAACATAACTGAAGAACACAATTGCAGCATAATAGGGTAATACAGTTACTTATTATTACAAATTATTTCACCAATGTTTGTAAACAGGTCTTAGAGTTCACAACTTTCATTCCAGGCAATTATTTTAGGCTATGCTTCATATAAAGGCAGTGAAAGTTCAGATATGGGCAAAACGGACACACATTTATTCTTTACTTTGTAAAGCTGAAATCTAGGTATGTATAATCATTAATCCCATAGTTATTTTGTTCCCCCTTGGGTTCACGTTGAAAATGTACTGTAGATTTATTGTTCATAATATTAATGTAGGATGAACCTTAGCCTAAATAGCTGGAGATAAATAATATTTGGTTAATTGAATTAAAAAACATTTACTTAAGTCAGTTTTTCAATTTTAAAAAGGTTTTATAGGATTTTTGTAGGATAAATAGCATAACCTGTACAAATGTATAAAAGTAACCAACATGTGGACAAATTCCAGAGTGCATCCATCAGTCATTAGAGACATAAAAAAATCAAAAGAAAGGTAAATGGGTATTACAAATTGAATACTAGTGTTACAGTAACAATTCACATTGTTCAAACAACAAGAAGAAAAAGGGGGGAGGGGAGGTGTGCTAACTGTAAGCTGGGAGACAGCTAGATTAAATGCAAGGGTCAGGTCTACTGCACAGAGGAAAGCCAAGAAGCATATTAATGAAGGCCTCCCCCAAACCAGGGTGCTGCGGGGAAAAAAAAGAGTGAAGAAAGTGGAACAGAATAGAAAAGGAAAGAAGAGAATATGAGCATGACGTCAGGGACACCCTGACCAGAAGACTAGAACTTCAATGCCTATAGCAGTATATAGCTTGCTAGTGATATGGAGGAGTATGCATATTGTATCTATGGGGTACAAGTTTTTAGGAATTGTTTATGTGTATCTAGGAGAATGCTAGTGAGCTTTTCATTGATAAAGAAGCTGTCTATGTGGCGATGAACTTCTGAGAAGGGAAAAAAACTGTAGTTTCCAAGTTTTTGCAAGAGTCTCTTTTACAGTTAGTAAAGTAAAAGTTGTCAAATTGAACTGGGATCACATGAGACCTGAAGGCTTCAAATGTAATAGGACATGCAAAAGGTCCCTAGGGAAGGGGCAGGTTAGCTACAAGCATACGTTTGTAGCAGTTAAAGGACCTTCGTCCAAAATCTGGAAAGCATAGGGCATGACCACCACGTAATTAAGTTAATTAAGTAAAAAAGTGATTGCCCAACTAATACTTCAGAAAATTGTGAGTAAACAAAACATGTGTCTCAGTAAAGATCAACAGTTCATAAGTGTAGATATTTGATGCTCATAAATAAATATTTCATGCTCATAATAAAATTAAAAGTTTGTCTATAAAAGTCCCATTTCAGTGTGAAAATCTTAATAGAATGACCGGATACCCTTCAGGTGGTGGAATGATGAAACCATGTTATCAACACATGCAAATGTTTTACCCCACACCATGCTCAAATTATAACAAATATCGCCAGTTTCAGCTCCCTCCACACCATTGGATATGACTCTTCAAATCTTGATGTGCTTCATACAGGACACCCACTCTTAATATATCAGACATCGAATTGAGACATATGGGAATCAAAAAGCTATACATAGCGTAAAAACATAACTGAAAGCTTTTAGCAAAACAAAATTGTACTTACAAGGTACCAAATCTGAAACAGCGCTGTACAAACAAACTTTCGATCAATCACCACATCAAAAATGGCCATGAGGATTCACGCATGCATGGTGACTACGCCCTGGCTCTGCCCAACCTGTTTAATCAGATGTGACATCTTGACCCCTGATGACATCACATCTGACAAAACGTCATACAGCAACCAACACAACATTGCACCAATACTGTACAAAGATATTTTTAGGTAAAAGGTACACTGCATTTATAGGATATTGTGAGTTGCCTGATTATAATGCTCTACCCTCTTGCATATTACTTGTTTGATCTGTATATTTGATCCAGATGTGTGACTTAAAATATACCAACACCAGGTTAGTCACCATTAAAGCAAGGAAAATGGAATTTTCTGATGGTGATCATAAATGCCATCTACCATATCTCTCAGGGAAATGTTCATCTCCTTCCCGATTGATAATATCCCAACATGCCAGTTGTATCCACAATGAAAGAGTACCAAGCATGAGAGGCCCCTGCTATGTCAATATAAGACTATATGCTCTTCAGTATCACATGGTGGATTCAAGGGATCCCTGCAAAGGTCATTCTTTTTCTATAAGGATACTAGTCTGAACACCGTGCTGGTTTCTGTTTATGGAGACACATTTTTTTTTTACTGTTAAGAGGAAAAATACAGAAGAAATGACATATTGTCAGATCCGTTGCAGTGGAGAATGTTTATCATTATTCATATGTCTTCATTTGCCATATTCATATATCTTCATTTACAAGTTGAAGCCTCTGTTGTGTCTCTTCTCAACATTGTAAGGGGCATGTAATATGAGAGAGAGGTCACATAACCTCTAGGGGGATACAGTTGATGAAGCAACAACAAACGTGTTAGATATGGGAACTGTAACAGAATTTGATACAGCAATTTCCAGATAACCATTAGATAACCATTAATAAGACTGTTAGAGGCTGTTGACATTGTGTATAATATACACTGCTCAAACAAATTACAGGAACAGTTTTAAAAAACATCAGATTTCAATGGGGAAAAATATCATTCTGGATGTCTATACTGATATGGACTGGGTAATGTGTTAGGAATGTAAGGATGCCCCATGGTTTGATGGAAATGAAAATTATCAATCTATAGAGGACTGAATTGAAAGACACCCCAAAAATCAAAGTGAAAAAATTATTCAGCAGGCTAGTCCATTTTGCTGAAATGTCATTGCAGCAACTCACAATGGTACTCAGTAGTTTGTATGGCCACCACGTGCTTGTATGCATGCCTGAAAATTTCGGGGCATGCTCCTAATGAGACAACAGCCCTCTCCAGAAGGTTTGATGTGTCTTCCAGCACAGTCTTAAGAGCATGGAGGAGATTCCAGGAGACAGGAAGTTACTCTAGGAGATCTGGACAGGGCTGTAGAAGGTCCTTAACCCATCAGCAGGACCGGCATCTGCTTCTTTGTGCAAGGGGGAACAGGACGAGCACTGCCAGAGCCCTACAGAATGTCTCTGACCAAACAATCAGAAACAGACTTCATGAGGGTGGCCTGAGGGCCCGACGTCCTCTAGTCGGCCCTGTGCTCAGTGCCCTGCACCATAGAGTTTGATTATCATTTGCCATTGAACACCAGAATTGGCAGGACCACCACTTGCACCCTGTGCTTTTCACAGATGAGAATAGGTTCACTCTGAGCACATGTGACAGACGTGAAAGGATCTGAAGAAGCTGTGAAAAATGTTATGCTGCCTGTAACATCGTTCAGCATGACTGTCCAGGACCGTCCAGACCATCCAGACTGTCCAGGAGCTCAGTGAAAGCCCTGGTCCAGATCTGGGAGGAAATTCCCCAGGACACCATCCGTCGTCTCATTAGGAGCATGCCCCGACATTGTCAGGCATGCTTACAAGCACATGGGGCCATACAAATTACTGAGTACCATTTTAAGTTGCTGCAATTAAATTTCAGCAAAATGAACTAGCCTGCTGCATCATTTTTTCACTTAGATTTTTGGGGTGTCTTTGAATTCAGTCCTCTGTAGGTTGATAATTTTCAATTATATCCATCATTATATTTATCCCCATTGAAATCTGATGTGTTTTCAAGGTGTTCCTTAATTTTTTTGAGCAGTGTAGCATTACAATTTAACAAAAACCTAACGTCTTTCTTTGGTTGAATAGAGTAGGGGAGGATTAAAATCACTGTCTTTCCTTGTTTTAGCAGCAAATCAAAATTTTGAATTTTCTCTTGCTTTGATTTCTGTTAACATTGCTGACCAGGACAATTAGAGAGTGAATTTACCTAACAGGGACTTACAGAGGCTGCTTGTTGATCAATGACCTTTCTTTTTGAGATTGCTAATTCTGTGGCTTTCATGATAATGTTTTGCATTCAGTGCACTGACCTTGAACAAGTATAGAGTTAAGGAATTCTGACACTTTTCAGACAGCTTGTTCTAGGATTCTGACACAAAAGTCCAGAAGCCAGGCACAGCCAGACACCTAGCATTTGTAGAAGGCAGGAATGGCAGCTCCCATATGTCTCTCATGTCAGGTGTACTTTAAAAGTGGGATCTCTACAAAAAATGCTTTGAAATGCTTTGATGTTTTTATATTTTGGCTAGGTGTGGATAGGGAATAGTTTTGTAGAAACACATTTGATCTGACTGATGCTGGAGGTTGTCAGCCAGTACAGGGGTATGCATCTGGACATGATAAGATAAAAAAAAATCAGATTTAAAAATTCTAAACATTAGTAACAATTAGAATTAGGTAGTCTACATCAGTGTTTCTCAACCTTTTTTTCAGTCAAGGCACCCTCTAAAATTATAGACAATCTCAAGGTGCACTTTAAAATTCTGTCTCGAGGCACCCCATTCTAAAATGTAAAAAAACTATTTTACTAGTTTTACATTATTATTATTATACAGGATTTATATAGCGCCAACAGTTTGCTCAGCGCTTTACAATATAACGAGAGACCATACAGCAACAATAAAGTTCAATACAAGAGGGAAAGGAGGGCCATGCTTCTTGGAGCTTACAATCTAGGAGGGAGGGGCTAGTGGTACAAAGGGTAGTAACTGTGGGGGGTGGACTGGCTGGAAGAGTAGAAGATTCCATTAGTAGCTGAGGGCAGGATAGGCTTTTCAGAGATCACCTAAAAGTGAGCAGAGTAGGCGATAATCTGATAAATTGGGGTAGAGAGTTCCAGAGGATGGGGGAAGCTCTAGAAAGGTCCTGGAGACGAGCATAGGAGGAGGAGACAAGGGAGCTAGAGAGCAGGAGGTCTTGCGAGGAGCGGAGAGTACGGTTAGGGTGATATTTAGAGACAAGATCATTGATGTAATTTGGGGCAGAGTTATAAATGGCTTTATACGTTATTGTTAATGTTTTGAATTTTATCCGTTGGGCGATGGGAAGCCAGTGGAGGGATTGGCAGAGAGGGGTGGCAGATACAGAATGCTTAGAAAGGTGGATAAGTCTGGCAGCAGCATTCATGATAGACTGAAGAGAGGATAGCCTACGATTCAGTAGGCCAATGAGGAGGGAGTTACAATAGTCAATGCGAGATATAACAAAGGAGTGAATAAGTTGCTTAGTGGTTTCTGAGGTTAGGAACGGGTGTATCTTGGAGATGTTGCGGAGGTGAAGTCTACAAGATTTGGACAGTGATTGAATTTGGGGGTGAAAGGACAGATGGGAGTCTAGGATTACACCTAGTACCCTGGAATGAGGGGAGGGAATGATGATTGTGTTATTGATCTTGATGGAGAAGTCAGGGGAGGGGGCACGGGCTGGGGGGAATACTAAAAGCTAAGTTTTGGAAATTTTGAGTTTGAGGAAGTGGAGTGACATCCATGCCGATATGTCACTTAGTAGGTTAATAATGCGAGAGGAGACTGAAGGGGTGAGGTGAGGGGTAGAAAGATAGATTTGTTTGTCATCAGCATAGAGATGGTACTTAAAGCCATGGGAGTTTATCAAGTAACCAAGGGAGGAGGTGTAGATGGAGAAGAGAAGGGGTCCAAGGACAGAACCTTGAGGGACCCCTACAGAAAGAGGGAGTGAAGAGGATGCGGCAGCGTTATAGGTAATGCTGAAGGAGCGATGCGATAGGTAGGAGGAGGAGAGCAGAGTCTCTGAGACCAAGAGAGTGGAGTTTTTTGAGGAGGAGCGGATGGTCAACCGTATCAAAAGCTGCAGAGAGGTCAAGTAGTAAGAGTACGGAGTAGTGGCCATTGGTTTTAGCAGTTAGTACATTAGTTAGTTAAATAATGCAGCAAATGTAGGACACCCAACGTTAGAGGTGATTTATTCTTCCAAAGCAAATATTCCTTTTCACACTAGTACTGACTAGAATTTCAATGTTTCTCCTGCAATGTTTCTCCCTCACTCGGCTTATATGACCCCAGTGCTGATAGAGAAGGCAAAAAAGGATGTTGTGCAGGCACCCGACATCATCCTTATCAACTGACGACATCTTTGGATGTTAGAATGCTGGTAGCTAGAAGGCCAGGAGAGTGCACAATGAAAACCTTTGGCTTTGTGTACTAAAAGGCAGGCTTGGTCCACCTGCCTTGCTGTAAACAATGTATGGCCAATTTTTAGGCATATTTCCAAGGCACCTCTGAAGTAGCCTGAAGGCACCCCAGGGTGCCTGGGCTCCCTGGTTGAAAAAAGGCTGGTCTACAAGTTTAAGCATAGTATATTCCAATATACATAATTGCCTCAATGTTTTATTACCATTTCTTCTTTTCATTAAGTTTTTTTTTGTATGACAACTAGCAATGAGAGGTAAGTGTGGAAACTCCCTCAGAGGTCACTGACCTACACTCAGTAAATTATACTCATCTATGCAGCCAACTTGCAAAGATAGATCCCTGGACAAGAATGGATGAAAGTAGGACATTTAGCTGAAAGGACAAAAGCAAATTAATAAAGATTTTTAATAGAGAATAATAAGTGCCAAGACAGTTTGTTGAGGGTTGAATTATGTTTTGAAGTTAAAGTATTTATTAAGTTATTTGGCAGACTGAAAATGTACCTCTTCCAAAAAACTGTAAGGCCTCATGCACGCAGGGTGTTTGCCCAGCTCTTCTAAACACCGTTCCTCCTGACAGCAGTATTTTGGCAAAAAACACTTGACACTTAAATATGTCTAGATGCGTTTAGGCATGTTTCGGCACTCCCGTCACCCAGGCACTCCAATAATTTATTCTGGCCATTGAAATAAATGAATTCTCAACTTGATGTGCCTAGCGTTAATGTGCATTTACATGTTTTTTATTCTGCCAAAACTCTCCTTCTCCTGAATGCACTGGCAGTGGTTTTTTTTTCTACCTCTAAATGCAACTGAACACCTATTTGTGCATGGACACATAGCCTAACATGAAAGGGCATTTAAAAGCAGAAAAAAACATTTGAAACCATTAAAAGAAGCATTTTTAATGCTCAGTGTGCATTAGACCTAGTTTTTGCTAGGAAGACATGGTTATGAAAAAAAGCATGATGTTATGAAAAAAATATAACCATCATGCCATAAGTCAGATTTCTGCTATCTATAGGTTACATTTAAAAAAGCCAAATAATCATAACTCAGGAAATCTTTGTCTAGTAGACATGGTCAAGTGTCATTATGGAACTTTTCTAAATTCAATTCTTAAAAGAGGTAAGAATGCTTCAAGGATAGTGCATCATCATATTTGAAACACAAGGGGTTGCTATATGGGTTAGATAATAATTATGTCACTAAGGTGAAGTTGTTTTCCCTTTGATTAATTATTTAGTCAAGCAAAAACGCTTATTCCTTATGTTGTTCTTGCACATGATTGGGTATTAAAAGTGAATGCAGTTTCAGGTGCAAATTCAAATTTTTAATCAAATGTATTTTCTTGTTGCTTGACTTTATGGTTACACTATAGTATTTCTCCCAATTGATTTTCTTCAAAATTATTCATGAAGTTTGTGTATTTCTTTTAGAGATTCACCTTATTCACTAAGCCCTGCTGAGTATCTATATAGAATTAAGGTGTAAACCTAAGCCCCACCTTGTTCAATGATTTGCCTGTATATTACTGGCACACTGCTAGGATGAGGGGAAGCCATGGTAAAGAAAAATGTACTTGTACTGGGGAGAAGGCTAAGTGTGAGAAAAGCTAGACATCAGCAACCAAATGCAAAAATCCTAACTTCAAGAATTGAATTTGTGAATCAAAGCAGCATTTTGTAAAAACCGCTTGATGATAATATAACAGCTCAGGCAATCAGAATTTAGGAAATAACATATGAATATATTTAGGCAAATTCAAATGTACAGTTTATTGATTAACTAATTTGCCTGATTTGAAAATGAATCAAATCAATGAAACTAAAAAATTATACAACTTGCTTGTTTAGGGAGTATCTTCTTTTTTTTTTTACCACATTCATTTGAAATAATGAAGTACTACTATAAGTTGATATAATATTGCCCGAATTTATGCAGCTATGCATTTATTAAAAATCATTACATGTCATTTACTGTAAATGTAACAAGAGTAAGCACTTTTATCTCTTTTGATATCCTGTATAGCAGCTCTCAGAAAAGGAAAGAAGGGCACTTCAGGCTACTTAGACATCACTACATGTGTCACAGAGAAAATGCTGCAAGAGAAGTAAAAAGTGAGGACTAAGAAATATGCTTCTGCTTCTTCCCTGTCCAATAAGCAACCTGGTTGTGTGATTAATATGTGCTCCTTTTTCTGGCGTAGGTCACACAGTATATATATATATTTATATATATATATATATATATATATATATATATATATATATAGTGCTCAGGTATTCTGCATTGGCTAGTTTGAATGCTGGGGACATTCGTTTAAATACATTCTATGAAATGTGTCCTAAATACATGCACCTTTCTCCAGTTATATTTAAACCAATTCCAGTGGCAATCACAGTTATTCTTACTACACAATTTGCAAATCTTTTGGTAGGTTAGGCAAACCTTTTTTCAATTTGGATACAGTAAGAGAGGGTTATAAACCCTATGAGTTTTTTTTTGCTGTTTGTGTCCCATTGTGTAGATTTCCCTTCAGTTCCTCTCCCAAAGCCAAAACAATAAATGAGAGAAAATCTCACCAAAGTGAGGGAAACCTGCTGTGACATCAGGGTAACCAGAACTAGTGTCCCCATTGGAAGATTTCCCCTCTATTACTGTTCTAATTATAACCCATATTTGGGGATTTTCTTTTGCTTTCACTTTTAATGATAATGGTAAACAGGGCAAACAGAGAGGGTGAATCTCCCTAAGGATGGGGGGGGGGGGCACAAAAACCTGAGCGTGTTCTAATCTATCTACACTCTATCCAAATCTAAAAATAAGAGTTTTTCTATTAATTATATATTTCCATTCTGCATTAAGCTACTCTTCTGGAGTCAGTGTAGATGAGTCACTAAGGGGCCCCTGTGCAAGGCCTCTCATCAGATGAGTCACTAAGGGGCCCCTGTGCAAGGCCTCTCATTCCACTACTGACCAGGTAAAAACACTTATTTTCTGTTTATCCTTTAGCAAGTAAACACAAATGAGTAGTGTCCATGTGTACTTGACAGTGAGAAGGATCCTAACATCCATCTCTCCCACATGCATTGTAAATGGGCCCCCAAGTCCTAGTTGGCCCTTGTGCAGCTGCAGGGTCTGCAAAAATTATATATCCACACCTGTTTGGAATTCAGATTTAAATTTAGTGAAAAACTGGTCCTCTTTAAAGTAATTTTTGCTGCACTACTTAGATTTTACACTTTTGGCCTAAGAGTTTCATAGTAATAAGTATCCAATTAAAAAAAAAGTATATAGAGTGGATCATTTAAAAACACAAACTATACCTATAAAAACTCTTAGGCAGTTAGATGTGGGCTGAAGGACTCTCTGTTGAATTGATTTATTTTAACTCTATAAAACATAAGACTATTTTTACTGGCATTGCTCATTGCAATTGATGGAGAACAATTAATTAAATGCTGACACTGAATATTCTGTTCAGTAAAACTGCTGGTTTCTCTGCATAAATCTCTCAGTGCAATTGAAAGCAAGGCAAAGCTTTCCTAGCTTCTACGGTTCTCCTAACTCATATACTGCCAGCTCTGTCTGATTGCTTCCAAAACTAAGGTGTATGATTTAAATGAAAAGAACCATCTTTTACTTTATAATGTTTTCAGCACTTGGCACCTTATATTGCATCACCCTGTCTTCAATAATTTAAGAAGCAAATGAACACAAAAACACTCCCCTGCCACTAATTAATTAGTTTCCAAACTTAAAAACCTTGTCATAGATTTATATCAGGTTAGAAACAAAACTAAATGGGGAATGTGCCATTTTAATTAACAATCTGATTATGTGTCTGTTTACCTAGATATTGAAGCAAACATAATTTCCATAACAAAAAAAATTGTCATACCAGTTTCTAAGCCAACAATTCAAGCAAACTTTGTAGATTTCAATTTGACCATTGATAAATGACATCTGCTCAACATTGTGTTCAGTGGTGATTAATCTTCCTAAGCCACATGAATGTAGGGAAGAACAATTTTTTCAGAACATGCTGCATTGTTTTCTAAAAGGTCATTGTTTCTGCCACTGGAAAGATTAAGGTTTAGTTCACCTTTTCAATAAAATACACAGTATGTTCAAAAGCCCTATACAGCTTTGAGATATTGAGATTTGTTAAATAACCGTAGCTGTAGACCATTTGAGTCCCCCATTAAGCCTGGCCAAATAAAAATGTCTACAGATATTGTCCTGTTGCTTGTATACTCTAACCACTGGACACTCACCCATAGCATCACAGGAGCGAGCATTCTTCTTATTTAAATGAGTTCACCTGCTAATGCAAGACAGAGTGGTGAGAGCACATGCTGCGCATGTGCAGGGGTTTAAATGAGGAGAACACCTGTGATACTAAGGTCAAGTGTCTAATGGAGTATCTTTGTAACAGTCCAGGGCAAAGCTGGCTAGGCTGTCCTTTGGCCAAGGTTCAGAGGGGACCCAAATGTCCCACAAGTATGACTATTTAAGCAATATTTCAAAACTGCTTAGGGTTTTATAACCACTTGACTGCATGATGAATTTCAGTGAAATTAAAACAGTGAACTAACCTTTTAAGGAAGTGGAAAAGTTTACCCCAAGCCATACTAAACTGAGGTACAATTTACTAGCTTAGAATGGAGAATGTATGTTTGCTTTTCTACACATGTGATTGGACATTTTGGAGTGCTGTATAGGACTTATAAGTATAAGTTAACTGATATAGGAATGAAAGTATCCACGGGTTATAAGATTTTTGCACAGCACAATACTTCACTTGTGGTCCAACAGCAGCAATTTTAAAACAGATTGATAGACAGCTCTTTGTATTACATATTCTTTACTTTTTTTTACATCAGCCACATGACTTTTATTACTTGAATATTACCAGTATTTGAATTGTTGGGTTTAAGCAGGAAGATATAATTATATGTATTAAACAGGTACTTTATATTGTCAATATTCTTTAATTAAGCCAAAACTTTTCAAATACAATTGACAACTGAACCAAAATGTTCAGTTTCAGAAAGGTGAACAACCGGGTGTTCAAAGCTTTAAAATGTTCTTTATTGTATGCCCATTAGGAGTAAAGATCCAACACAAAGAGAATGCTGAAGCATTTCAGCCCTTACGGGCTTTTGTCATAGCCATAACTAAAGCCCATAAATGAAAATGTACGCCTAGGTGGATTTCCTCAGAAGGTAGACCAACAGTGCTCCAAAGCTCACCGTGTCTTCCTAGCACTTTAGACAGCATAAGAGTATAAGATGAAGAGCCGGCAAAGTACTTTAGTCATAAAAGGTACCATGTGCAAGTTACAGCAGCTTACGCTTTTTGGTAAAAAAAATTCATAGCTCATAAGGGCCCATAGGGGCTGAAATTGTAACTGTCAGAATCAGTTGCACTATTGAAAAAAAAACATATATATATTTTTTTTTTTACCTGTGTTTCCAGAACTATCCTGGTGTTCACTATAAGGGATGCTGTTTAATCTCAAATATAGGATAATCTCAAATAGCTGTGTTCTATACTGTTTTACTAGTGATTCTCAGGGTGGATCTGTTATAGAGCCCTATACAGACTATACTATGAAGCCACATGTTACCCCGATTGACTCGTTCTCCAAATAAAAATACTTTATTTATAAAGGTACAGTGTGCAAGTTACAGCAGCTTACGTATTTCGTTAAAAAAATCTTATTCATAGCTCGTAATGGCCCATAAGAGCTGAAATTGGGCGACACAGTGGTTTAGTGGTTAGCACTTCCGCCTGGTAGTACTAGGGTCATTTGGTTCAAATCCCAACCACAGCACCACCTGCCTGGAGTTTGCATGTTCTCCCTGTGCCTGCGTGGGTTTCCTTCGGGTACTCCGGTTTCCTCCCTCACTCCAAAGACATGCAGGTAGGTTAATTGGATCCTGTCTAAATTGTCCATAGTATGTGTATATGAATGTGAGTTAGAGACCTTAGATTGTACACTCCTTGAGGGTTAGGGACTGATGTGAATGTACAATATATATATGTAAAGTGCTGCGTAAATTGACAGCGCTATATAAGTACCTGAAATAAATAAATAATAAATTTTAACTGTCAGAATCAGTTGAGCTATTAAACATTTTATACATATATACAGACACACACACAGTACATATATACACCTGTTCAATTGCTAATCAGCCTATCATATGGCAGCAACTCAATGCATTTAGGCATCTAGACGTGGTGAAGACAACTTGATGAAGTTCAAACCAAGCATCAGAATGGGGAAGAAATGGGGTTTAAGTGACTTTGAATGTGGTTGTTGGTGCCAGATGAGTTTTTTGAAAACTGCTGATCTACTTGGATTTTCATGCACAACCATCTGTAGGGTTTACAAAGAATAGTTTGAAAAAGAGAAAATATCCAGTGAGCAGAAGTTGTGTGGATGAAAATGCTTTGTTGATGTCAGAGGAGAATGGGCAGACTGGTTGCTGTGACATTCAGATGGTAGGTTCAGAATTTGGCGTAAATTATATGAAAGCATGGATCCATCCTGCCTTGTATCAACGTTCAAGACTGGTGGTAGTGGTGCAATGGTGTGGGGGATAGTTTCTTGGCACTAGAAAGGTGTACCTAATAAAGTAGCCAGTGAATGTATATATATATATATATATTTTTTTTTTTTTTTTTTTCTCCTGTGTTACCAGAGCTACCCTGGTATTCACTATGAGGGATGCTGTTTATGAGGATAATCTCTGCTGTGTTCAATACTGTTTTACTAGTGATTCTCAGCATGAATCTGTTATAGAGCCTTACAGAGACTATGCTATGTAGGCACATGCTACCCTGATTAATTCACAGAGACATTGTTGTGTAGAGTCCATGTCTGCGAAGCTTTCACAATTTGTTTTGTAGTTTTCTACAGTCAGTGTATACATGCTCTTTGCCATTGTTTCTAACTTTGCACCTGTTTAGTAAACAGCAAGTTTCAGTTACTCCTTGGCTGATCATTTAGACATTTGCCAATACTGTTATAAGCACTTTTGGAGAAAAGCAAAGTGAAGGCTATGAATGTAATAAGTAGACATATCTTCATTCTTAGTGCACTACTTCTTCTGGTTCTCTCCCTGAAGAGTAATGATTATCCCCAATAACTTCAATGAGGCTGCCGAGAGGACAGGTTATTATTATCCAAAATGAAAATAATTTTACTTATATGAAGCATTTGACTGCAGTAAGGATTAAAGGTTCAGCTACACAAGTTATCTAATTAGTACATGTTAACATAAATAAATATCTGTGCTAGCTTAAAATCATATAATAATAGATCAATAGTCTGGGTTGCTCTGTTTTAGCTAAAAAATCTGGATCTGCTAAAAAAAATATACAGTAGATTCTCATTTTAAAGTGTTCTATACCCCTGATGAGCAATGTAATTCTTGACAGCAACAACTTTTATTTATCAGTTCCATTGAATAGTGCATCCATCACTGGGTAGCTGTAGCAGCATGCTTATCTTCCATTATATCTTATCAGTTCTTGATGAAATCACAAGTTCTGGGACACACAGAGAGAAATAAGAACACTGGCTTTCATTTATGTCTTTTGATTCAATTCTACAAAGCTGAGCTCTTATGTGAAAGCAAGGCTGTAATCCCACCACTCTTACTTCAAAGTACCTGTAGCTTTCAGGAAATTACTTAACTATTTGAGGCCTACATAGCATTAAATTAAGGTTGTAATGTCTGGATTAAATTGAAAGAAATGCTTCTGAATAAAATATGAAAATATACCTGTGGTTAAACTGGGTATTGATCAAGAGGTCTATGTAACTCTTTGTGGGCTGCAATAGTACAGGCATTGGGGTTGGTTTGCTAAATAAGTAGAGACTCCTCAGAAAAGTGAATATTCATTTTTGAAAGTATGTTTACATTGCAAATTAAAAAATAAAACAAAATGCACAGTTTTATTCACTTTGAATACCCAGTCATGTGCTAGGAAAAAAATTGGCTTTTTTTTTACTATCTTTAACTTTGAAAAGTTAACAAATACTTTGCCATGTGAACAGTTTGTATTCCTTTAGTAAACCAATGAAACAATTAGAGTTATGCTTTACATTTTAAAATATATGTTTTCATAATTAAAATTTGACTTTACATTTTCATTACCAAGGCTCTTATACTCAAATCTGTTTTCTGCTGCTTCTGTGGATATTAAAACTCTCACAGTTATTTACCACTTTTTAGTTACTGCAAATCATGACTTTTTGCACTGGATTAGTAAATAAAGCCGACATTTGATTCATGTTATGATCCCCTACTTTCTTTTATTTTGATGGATCTTCTACTACTGTAGAGAGACAAACTATAGTACTGTAATAGGGGAACATACAAAACTAATTTAAAATAAAACATAGTGTCCAAAGTGAAAATTAAATGCAGCTTCCAAATTTGTATAGGTTAACCTATAAACGTGTTGGGACAGCTATGCATTAAAAATACAATAAAAAAGTATTGGTAGGCAACCAATTATAAACAATGCATGCATGCTGAGGAAAAATTAAGCAAAAAATAAATTAATAAATAAACCTAACACTTACTGTATGCCTCAAAATGTTACATACCGTAGTTAGGTTGAAAAACTCCACTGAAATCAACCAAAAGGCCAAATCGTACTTTTTAGTTACTGCAAATCATGACTTTTTTGCACTAGATTAGTAAACAAAGCCAACATTTAATTAATGTTATGATCCCCTACTTTCTTTTATTTTGATGAATCTTCTACTACTGTAGAGAGACGAACCATAGTACTGTAATAGGGGAACATACCAAACTAATTGAAAATAAAATACAGTGACTGAGGTGAAAATTAAATGCAGCTTCCAAATTTGTATAGATTAACTTATAAATGAGTTGGGACAGCTATGCATTAAAAACACAATAAAAAAGCCCTGGTAGGCAACCAATTATAGACCATGCATGCATGCTCAGGAAAAGTTAAACAAAAAATAGGTTAATAAATAAACCTACCACTTATGCCTCAAGATGTTGCATAGTTAGTCAGGTTGAAAAATTCCACTGAGTTCAACCAAAAGGCAAAGTTAAACATAAAAAAAAACTGCTTCGGGGGCGCATGCGCGGCCAGGGACGATGGCGGCCGCACTTTAAGTGAGCTCCGCTCATCCCGGCCAGTGAAGACTCACCCGACACTTGCCTCCGCTTCTCTTCCGCTGCGGGTGAGTCACCCGTACTCTGCACCCGGCCCGGCACCTGAGCGAAGGCTTGATGGGGAAGATAGGGCGCTGGAGGCCCCCCTCCCCGCAACCACGTGACCCGCGGCCCTCGCCGCTCCGGAGGTTCCTCTCCAGGCCACAATCCCCAGCCTCAGGTATGACTGAGAGCCCCGGGAGAGATCGCGGCCCCCTGGTGGTCGCAGACGGTACTGCACTCACTGACACTCCAGCCTCTGCCCTGACACACTCCCTGCTGGAGGACTATGAGCCCCAGCATGCTACTGTAAGGGCTGTGGAACACTCTGCCTCAGAGAAGCATCCTCTTTCCACCCTGGCACCTCAACAGGCCACCCAGTCACCTTCCCTCACATTGTCAGCGTTGGATGACAAGCTACAAAATTTTTTGCGCAACATTACCGCGTCCATATCCGCTGAAATTGGAAAGCTGGCCTTGGAGCTTAGAGGGGAAATTGCCCAGATTGGAGACCGCACGGACAGACTGGAAAATGAGTTTGATGATCTGGTTCAATACGTCCACGTGCTGGAAGAGGATAACGCTTATCTGAAGCATTCCATGTCCCAAATGCAGCTCCAGCAAGAGGATCTGGAAAACAGGGAACGGCGCCAAAATATCCGTATCCGCGGTATGTCCGAGTCTATTGCAGATGCACAGTTGCACTGTCATCTTCTGTCCTTCTTTACCGCGACTGCACCCTTGGTTCCAGAGGCAGATTGGCGTATGGATAGGGCTCACCGCTCCTTGGGCCCAAAACCTGCTGAAGGCACCAGATCTCGCGACGTTATTGTTCGCTTTCATTTTTTTCAAAGCAAAGAAGCTCTACTTTCTGCTGTTCGCCATAAATCGTCTCTGGAATTTCAGGGGGACAGACTCCAACTCTTCTGCGACCTGTCCCCGATTACACTGGCTAAGCGACGAGATCTGAAACCGATCACCACACATCTTCAACAACACCGTGTCCCTTACCGCTGGGGGTTTCCCTTTCGGCTGATCGTAACTAGGGACAATACCCAAGTTGTGCTCCGTGATCTTCATGAGGCAGACTCCTTCTTAAAATGCCTGGGACTTCCACCTCTGTCTGAAGATGTATCCCCACTGCCACCAACTCCGTCTCGTCCATCCGCTACCCCCAACAAGATCTGGACCCCAGTTCGCAGAGGTCGGAAGAGACTTTCTCGTACCCCACAACGTCCGCGTCTTCCTCGGTCAACTGATCCACCTGCTTGACGATTCTCTGGGGCGCCCTTCTGAATCTGGTGATGAACCTTCCTTCCTGGGTTTTTGGTTCTTTTTGTCTTTACATAATTTTCCCACAGGTTTACCTTATCTGTCCGGCCAAATTGTCGGGTGTTTTTCAGGGTTGATTTTTTTTTTTTTTTTTTTTTTCTGGCCGGGCTTGACGATCTTTCCGATGTCCTGGTTGTCGTGTTGCCCCCGACTTTGTCTAGCCATAGGCCTAGACGACTTGGGTCCCATTGTTATCCCCGAGTTTATATCCTTGCGGATACTTATTAGTGTTAGTTCTCTGTTTTATTGTTTTTTATACTATTACTTTGCACTGTACTGTGTTATTGAACAGTTTTATGTTTTTTGTTTTTCACTATATTACATCGATGGTATTCCATTCATTTTTCATGCTATTACATGTAGGTCAGTTGTCGTTGTTTCATAATGGCGTTGAGGTTTCTGTCATATAACGTCAAGGGCCTCAACTCCATTCAAAAACGGTGGATGGCTTTGAGGGAATTCCGATCCTCTGGAGCAGACATTATTTTTGTCCAAGAAACCCATTTTAAATCAACTGGCTCTTTTCGTTTTGCCTCGAGATTTTTTCCCCAAGCGTACTCGGCCTTTGATCCCTCTGGGAAGGCCGGGGTGGCAATCCTTATTGGGTCACACTGCTCCCTTCGGGTTGTTTCCTCCAAGGTTGACCATCAGGGTCGCTTTATTATTTTAGAGTGTATGCATGGCGAGACTCCCCTTGTTCTGTTGAATTTATATGCTCCCAATACAGGTCAACTGCAATTCCTATCCCAAACGCTCGCTAATCTAGACTCTATTACTACCTCGCAGGTGATTGTAGGGGGAGATTTTAATCTGATTGTTTCCCCCCATAAAGACAGGAAAGTGCTTTTTGAGTCCACCCCCTCGAAGCGGCAATGCTCCTCTTCAAAATCTTTCCGTAAATTGATTAGGGAGCATCGTCTCTCTGACGCTTGGCGGATTAAACACCCCCTTCATAAACAATTTACATTTTACTCCAACCCTCACCGTAGTTATTCCCGCCTAGATCATTTTTTCATCTCTGCCTCTTTGCTCCCACTTCTGGTTTCCTCTGAAATCAATCCCATCACTTGGTCTGATCATGCCTCTTTGACCTTAAATCTTTTTTTTCCCCCTGCTATGCCCAAACCGTGTCACTGGCGCCTTAATGAGACATTTCTTTCTACAGACCATCTTAGGGATGAATTGTCACGGGGACTCGATACATACTTTACTTTTAATGTCGGTTCCGTAACTTCTTCCTCATCTCTGTGGGAGGCCCACAAGGCGGTTTTCCGTGGACTCTGTATCTCCATGGGTTCCCGTTTAAAAAAGTCCTCGGCGAGTGCTAGGGCCTCTCTCATACAACAGCTCTCGTTGGCGGAACGTCACTTACTGAATAAGCCATCTATTTCAGGGCTTCAGGGGGTAACATTTCTACGTGACCGAATTAAAGCCCTTGACTCCAGTAAGACTGCACAATCTCTTCTTTGGGTTAGACAGAAATTTTATGAATTTTCTAACAAGCCACACCGTATGTTAGTCAACCGTCTCAAAGCCCAGTCCCCCTCCACGATGCCCGACCTTCTAATACAGCCTGATGGATGCCCTACTTATGATCCTCGGGCCATGGCAACCCTTTTTGGCTCATTCTATGGGAAATTGTATAACTGTTTAACCCCGGACCTTCACCCTTCTCTCACACAACCATCGTTTGATAATTTTTTTGACCCCTTGCTACTTCCGAGAGTATCACCCTCAGACATTGACGCTCTTAATGCGGATATTACGCTAGAGGAATTATTGGATACAATTAAACACCTCCCTTCTTGTAAAGCCCCGGGACCGGACGGACTGCCCTACTCCTACTATAAATCTTTTATTGGTACTCTGGCCCCTCATCTCCTATCCCTTTACCGAGATCTATTTAAGGGAATCATACCCCAGACTGACTTCTCCCGTGCATATATCTCGGTTATTCCTAAGCCTGATAAGGATCACTCTATCGTAGATAACTATCGCCCTATTGCCCTACTTAATTCCGATTATAAGGTTTTTACTAAAATCTTGGCCAATCGACTATCCGGTATTATTTCCAAGCTCATTCACAGAGATCAGGTGGGCTTTGTACCTGCCAGACAGGCTGCGGATAACACCAGGAGATCTATTGATCTGGTTGATCTGGTCAACCGTTCCTCTTCCCCTACTGTGTTATTGAGCTTGGATGCCCAAAAAGCCTTTGACCGTTTAAGCTGGCCTTACATGTTCATGGTTTTGGAGCGATTTGGTTTCAGGGGTTCATTTGTTGCAGCTTTGAAGGCCCTTTATTCATGCCCTTTCTCACAGGTCAGATTAGCTTCCTTTCTCTCACCCCCCTTTCAGATGTCAAATGGCACTCGTCAGGGATGTCCACTCTCTCCCCTGCTGTTCATTCTCTGTCTGGAGCCATTGACTGTTGCCATCAGGTCAAATCCGGATATCCGGGGGATACAATCCCATTCTCATGAGTACAAATTATCTATATTTGCAGATGACATCCTCCTCACACTTACGAGTCCCCACACCTCTTTACCGATTTTGCACAAAATTTTGAAACAATTTGGGGCTTTATCAGGTTATAAGGTCAACACGTCCAAAACTGAGGCACTTCCAATACATGTTTCTCCTGTTGTTCTTTCCTCCCTTCAGGCAGCCTTTCCCTACCGGTGGTGCACCCACTCTTTAAAATATTTAGGCACCAACCTTACTTCCTCTTACCAATCCATATATGAGGCCAATTTTCCCCCACTGTTTATAGCAATTTCTCGCTCCCTGAAACACTGGGATGCCTTGCCTATCTCTTTCCTCGGTCGTATTAATGTCTTAAAAATGACCGTACTACCCAAACTTTTATATCTGTTTGCAACCCTCCCCGTACCCGTTCCTATGTCCAAGCTTCACTCCCTTCAGAAATCTTTCTTACATTTTATTTGGCACAACAGGCGGCACAGGATTGCTCGTTCTGTTCTGCTTTCCCCACGTTCTAGGGGAGGCTTGGGAGCACCGGATATAATAACATACTATTTTGCAACCCACCTTCGCTTTCTTCTGTCATGGTCCATTCACTACCCTCCCAATACATGGACTGAGATCGAGTCTTTACAATTGTCCTCAGTTCATCTGTGTTCCCTTCTCTGGTCGACCTCGGCGGTGGATGTCCATTCTTTTCGCCACTCACTCCTAGGCCCCATGCTTTTTTCATTGACTGTTTGGCAGAAATGTAAGGCTAAATTCACATTGGCTTCTCAATGCTCCCCACTGACAAATATCCTTCATAACCCTAATCTTCCAGACAATATGGCCATGTCCCGGATGTCTCTTTGGGTAGTATCTAACCTTTTTCAACTACGTCACCTGGTACACCCGGTGACTCGTAAGTTACATTCATTCTCGGATCTCCAGAGGAAAGCCTCTCTACCCCCTCATCATCTATATGTATACCTTCAAATACGCCACTTTTTCTCTACTCTATCACCTTCATTGAGCTTGGGGAAACCTACCCCCTTCGAACGTCTATGTATGGAAGGTCCCCATCAAAGGGGTATTGTCTCTAGCACCTATAAAATTCTTATGGAGGCCCCCCCTTTGTCCAATGACACTCACCTTTATATGCGTAGGTGGTCTCAATTTATACAACGTGATATTGACTTATTAACGTGGAAGAAAATATGGGATAATGCATCTAAATCCTCTATTTGTGTGGTTTTTAAGGAAAACATATACAAGATTATGATGTTGTGGTACAAAACCCCGGAAGTTCTTCATGTTTATAATCCGAGTGCTTCTCCTGCCTGCTGGCGCTGTAGTAGCGCTTCTGGCTCTCTTTATCATATTTTTTGGACCTGCAGCTCCATTGCTCCTTTTTGGGAAGAGGTCCGCTCCTTGTTGCAATCATTGTTGCAAGTTTCTCTCCCATTTGACCCACTGCATTTTTTGCTGGGCTTGCCATTCCTGGGTCTATCTAAACTGGCCAGAAAACTTGCTGCACATGTGCTAACAGCGGCCAGGAGAAGTATTCCTATGTGTTGGTTATCCTCTAACCCACCTTCATTGCAAACTTTGTATAAACTTATTACCGATGTAAGACAGATGGAGTGTTTGACTGCTTCACATAGTGGTTCGTTTGCTGTATTTGAGATGATTTGGCTCCCGTGGGATACCTTCTCTTCCTCTATGCCAGCCCAAATTGTAAGACCATGATTTTTTTTTTTGCATTGTTACTATATGACTCCACTGGTCCTGACCAAATGTAATCTTAGCCATCGATGTACTTCTATGTTTTGCTTGTTTTATTTTCCCTTTGTTTTCTGTAACACTTGATTTACTTGAAAACCAATAAAAATTGTTAATACAAAAAAAAAAAAAAAACTGCTTCATCAGTCTCCCAACCCTGGTGATAATCCAGAGGAAGACAAAACATGATCCAATTTGCTGAAGTAAAGAAAACATTCCTTCCAAATCATATAAGGCAATGAGATAATCCTTGAATCAACTATATTCAGTGTAACTTCAGATAAACATTAATAGCTGCATTTAGAAACACATGCATCATTTTTTTTCGTTACTCTACAGCATTGGTTAGAATGCACCGCAGAGAAAGTTGATTTCACATTTTCACAGTTCTTACTGTAAATAAGCCTTTCTATATGCAGAAGTAAACCTCTGTATGGACCATTTATGTATTAATACAAGATGATCATATTCCTTTAACTTCTGAAGGGAGAATAAATTCAGTTCAGTTATTCTTTACCCATAGCTAAGGTCCTCCATGCCCCTTAATAATTCACTTCATTGCACTCTCTCAATAAGTAAGATTTCTGTGTGGTCTTATTTATACTTTGTACAGGGAAAAGACTAAGTAGTGAATGTGACATTTACCAAACATTCACAGGTGGCTAATAATCTCCTGTTATTTAAAATCCATGCACCAGGAAGATTCACCTGCAGTGAATATTTGGTGCTTATTTTGGTGATAATTATTGTTTTATAAATATGCCCCTATGTCTCTCTGTCTCTCATGAACCTTTACCTCTTTTGTTCAAGAAAGTGTCTTATTCACTCTAGATGCTGCAGATTGGCAATGCATGCTGTAATTATGTTGAGATCCACCAGAACACCCAGATCCTTCTGTATCACTGACTCACCCAGTTGTACTCTCCCTAGGTTGTAAGGTGCAGGCATTTTGTAGCCCTCAAGTCCAAAACTTTACATTTATAAACAGATACCACGTACAATGTGATATGTTACCCAATCAAACAGTGCATCTAGATCATTGTATTAGTCAATGACATCCTGTAAGGACATTATTCCACTACATATCTTTGGGTTTGATGTAAAAAAACTGGAGAGTGAAAAATCTGGTTCAGCTCTGCATAAAAACCAATCAGCTTCCAGTTTTTTTTGTCAAAGTTTAACCAAACAAGATGAAGTTAGGAGCTTATTGGCTACCATGCACAGCTACACCAGATTATGCACTCTCCAGTTTTAGTAAATCAACTCCTTTGTCCCATCTGCAAACACAGAAATGGTACCAGTGATCTCAAACTCTATATAATTTATAAGCAGGTTAAAGAATAAAGGTTCAAACACTGAACCGTGGGGTACACTACTAAAAAGAGTATACATCAGACTAAATTTGTTACACCTGTAGACTTTAATTTAGGCATTAGTCATTTTTAGGGGAAGACTGCCAAATGTTTTAGCAAAGACCAAGTATACTATATGTACAGTAATATCCAAGCAAGTTTTTACTAATTTCTTCCAAAAAAGAAATTAGATTTGTTTGAGAATTTCTGCTTTTTGAAAATCCACTGACTATTCTTTATGATATTGTTTTCTAGAAGATACCCCCACATGTGCTCCTTTATCAAAGCCTCCAGTGTCTGCTTTACTATAAAAGTTAAACTTACAGATCTGTAGTTATGAGTGAACACTTCATTTTAACAATATGTTTGAAACAATGGCTTAGATCAGGGGAACATAACGTTTCTGACTTGCTATATGGGTTTTTGTGCACTCTATGTGGGATATTTACTAAAACTGGTCCACACAGATTCTGGTGCAGCTGTGCATAGTAATCTTTAATAAGCTTTGCCAAAAATAAACTGGAAGCTGATTCTGTGTGCATCAGTTTTAGTAAGCCCCCCCCATGAATCAGTTGGGGGGAAATTAAAGGATGCTGAAAACAAAGCACTGAGCAGGAATCATACTTTCCATTGTAAAAAACTATTAGGAGAATTATGTTGTTGTAAACATTTAGCAGTATTTCATAAAACTTAGCTGCAAGAATTATAAATCTTTCAATTAAACTTTTCCTCTATTTTTTTATTTACTATAACTGTCAAAATGTAAAAAGAAGAATTATATATAGGTAGTCAGCTGCTGATACTGCACACATGGTTAAGGATAATGAATGCAGTAAGTTATACTGTATTTTGGAACTACGAAGCAATATGAATTAGTCTTGTTCCAGTCTTGCTCCATCACGACCACAATCTAATGAAAACCAAATACAATTGTGGGCAAGTACAATAGAGTTTACCCATCTGTGACATGTGTCTAAAAATAAATGAAGTATGTAGTTCACAATAACAGCCAGTCAGTTCTGAATTGGAGCCTTTCCTTGCTAACCTACTTTGGAGCTACATTTTTTTTTCTATTACACTTTATTTTATACATATCAAGGTAACCCTATTTTTATGCTGTACTTTAGTCATGCAGTTATTTTCTATCTGTTGTTCCTATGATTTATTGATCTATACTATTTACAATGCATGGTGATTAGATTCAAATTTCATATACCTGAACATTATTTTCTCAAAGATGTATGCATTTATTGAATATGGACTACATGTCTTATGAATATTGGTATAGTTTTGCGAAAATGTTCTGTTTTGCTGTGTCTAGCATTATGGAAAAATGTGTAAAAAAGTTAAACTATGTATAAAATATGCATTATTAGTAGGAGATTCACTGTTCAGCTGAGTATAGTGTACAAGACAAATAGTTGCTGAAAAAGTAGACATAATTTAAACTACCTTCTTGCCTGTGATTTATTGGAAACCTTGTTTTTCTTTTTAAGTTGAAGCAATAGTCAATATGGTTATAAAGGCATTTTAATTCTGTGCTATTCGTTGTGCATAAATAAAGAAATATATCACCTGTAGTTTTTATTACAATATCTGTTTTCAAATTTCACTTTTATGTTGGCATTTAACCAAGTCTCTTTTCTTCCAAGAAAGTGATTATCATGAATTCCCTTGGATCTAACAACATGAAGCTACAATGATTTCTACACATAAGAGGAAATCTGGCTTTATAATATTTACTGTGCCAGGTAGTTATAATTCATTTCAATTACTCATACCTGTGTATGTCCTTTTGACAGTCATGCTCACCTGCCAGGCATATAGATAGATCTACATTGAATTGTTAATTACTCTTCAACAATTGTTAACTTGTAGTTTCAGTAAGAAAAGCGTATATAATTTAACATTTATATACTCTGTCACTGGAAGCAGAGAGGGATTGTATCTTACTATTCAAATAAGGCATATGTGCAGAGTCTTAAATGATCTTCTGTATAGTCTAGACTATAGTCCAAAATTTCAGCAGGCAATGAATTGTCTTACTCATATCTCTTTCCAGTCTTTGCCAGGAAGACTGAGTACAATACAGTGTTATGGTTTGGAATGCTGGTGGTCACATCACTTGGCAGAAGCTTAGAAATATTCCAGGGTCCAGGGTCTACCAGAAGTCTTCCAGGGACACTGCTGACAGAGAAATCAGGTGGATGGAGCTACTATCCCAGGTGAGCACCGATATGTGGAAAAAATCAGTGAACTTTGTAGAACATAGGTCCAGGCATAGGCAAAACCATTACCATAAGGTTGTGCATTGTGCTGTTCTTTTAACATGAATTTATTTATCAGATCATTCTCTTGCTGACCTCTGGAACCTTCACTCTAGATACAGAAATAAACTTCTAGGAGATCCAATGGATACATGTACTGATTTACAGAACTCATTACCACATACCCATTCTTCAGTTCCAGCCAACTATCTAACCTTTCATAATAGAGACAAACAAACTGCTAAGGATATGATACAATTGTGTAACATATACCGATTGTAAGTATTACAAAATTTAAAAAAAATATCTCTAAATACTTTTTATAGAAGACGAATAGAAATCTTTTTTGTTTGGTGCAGCATCTTATTCACTTGCAAAAATTTTTTGAATTGAGAATAGCCTTAATAAGCCTTCAAATAGGGAAAAAGTTCAATGTGATATAAATATACAGTACACTGTAAAAACTGTATTACAACCCTGCTCCTAAGGAAGCAACTTTACCACAAAATGCATTGAGCACTTCAGGAGGCTTTTTACCACTGCCATATGTATGGCTTTTTTTCAATTAAAGTTCCCTGCTTGGTAATCATTTCAATAAGTTTAACATCCTAGTCAGGGTGTTACTCACTTAATTACTCCTTATTTTGCTGCTTCTTTTGTATCTCTAATACCTTTGTATGTCCATTCATTCACCATTATTACAGCTGAGTTGGTCATTGATTGCATTTTACATGCTCATATCCCTCTTGGGGTATTATTAAGATAATATCACTTACATATGATGCTTCACTTTATGACATTTGTCAATATTTCTTGGCTATATTTACTGTTACATTTTCTCCTTATGGAATATTAGCCTACTTTTTTACTGTGATACTCAGTTTTCCTCATACAGTGAACCAGCTGTATTCTCATACATTATGAATTATTAAACTTTAATATATACGCATTCATATGTTTTGATGGGGTCTGGACCTGGATCTACATTCAGACAGGGAATATAACCCTAATGGGCCATATAATGTGTTTTGATGTGTATTTTACCCATTTTTAACTTAGATGTTTTTTCATGCAAATGTTTGTGTCTATTGCATTTTTACAATTTTTGTATGAATAAAAATGTTAGTATTTGGTTTTTAGTCCATATAGTTTTGAGTCACTGAGGACTATGAATAATAATATGAAATAAATAAAAATGGTAGTTTGTAGGGTCTTCCATGTATTCTTGATTGCATACAGATCTTTATGTACACTTGTTAGAGCGCACTTTCTTTTTGTAATAATCCTAAATTGGAAATCATTCAAATGCCTGTGACATCAAAATGCTATTTGTGACACCCCAAAACCTAAAATAGCATCATAATTTTGACTGCAGTGACAAAATCCTGTTGTGACATCATGATAACTACTATGTTCAGTTATATAAGTTGTGGACTGTAAATGAGAGAGTACGAAGATATTAGGAGAGAAAAATGGGTCAGAAACAAAAACTGAGGAGGCAGGAACATTTCCCTTCAATCCTGACCATATTTAGTCATTCACGTCACCTAGGATCCCCAGCTAGTTTTTTTACAAACAGAAGCCAGCTGGGTATCTGGCATTTAGTGGTGATAAATCCACCACTATTTGTAAATAAATATGCTACTTTTAAAGGAGTACATAGTACCGCTCTGCAACTTCACATGCGAGTTGAAGGCATCCCCAAAGCATGCTATTTAAAGGATGTTTGTATTTTTAATGTTGCTATTTAAGCTACATGAAAGGACTCTTCCCACTGAATGGTGGTCGTCCAGTGGTGGGGCTTAATACTGGCAGGCAGGGGTGTATTTACCACAAGGCAAACAAGGCATTTGCCTAGGGCAGCATTTTTCAGGGGGGCAGCACTGCCCTTGGAAGAAGGGTCAGAAGAAGGGACACGCGCGGCATGGGGACCTGGTGGGTTCCGAGAGATGCTGTGGGTTTCATGATGGTGTATGCACAGCCCAACTCTCGTTCCTGGGGATGTCCGGAGCTGTGAAGGCGAGTGTCTTTCTCTCTCTCACCATGGGGGATAGTGGATGGTGTATGGGGGGCAGAGGTAGTGGAAGGCTTGGGTGGAGGGCAGGGCTGCTCTTGGTCAATGTCAGGCTCTTTCTGCCCCCCGCCAGGGGGGTGCCAATTTTTGTGTTTTTAGGGCAGCACAAAACCTAAGTACACCACTGTTGGCAGGTCAACATCATTGAGCAGTGGGTCATTGTGACTGATGTGGAACTACATTGCTGGATGATGAGATTGACATTGCATTTGTGGGCACTGTTTATGTTTTATGTCACAGTAGGGGGGGCCCAAGTCTTTTTTCTAATAGTACTGGACCTTTAAGAAAGGAAAAAACAAAAGCATTTTAAAAAAGTAAAACGTTTACTTTATGCCCCAAAATAGGCCTCTAAAATAAAGACCAGTCATGTCACCACTACTGTATGGAAGTCTTTTTTTGCTTTTAAATGCACAATGATGAAATGCAAAAGTTCCTTGCACATGTCAAGTAATGTCAGTGATGATATTATTATCATCATCATGTATCAACTGAGATAAAATTATCATAGTACTAGTCCTTTTCGAGAATATCAACAAATTTCTATACTTGATACATGGGCTGGATATTATAACCTTTAATTAGAGAGAGAGTCTTATAGAAAAGCTTAACTGATTTTTAGTACAGCTTGCAATCAGCCAGCTGTGTTAAGCATTAGTGTTCTCAGCAGTTAAATGTAAGTTGTAGTATTTAAACTGTAATTAATCATGGCATAATTAACATTTCTTTAATTGCCATAAACTTCCCTTAAAACCTGCTTCACCTAACTTGTTGTGATGGACAGTTGTTAGAGATCCAGATTTATAAAGATTAAGACACATTTCTGAATGAATGTGCATGACTTCATATTAAGAATGAGTGAACATACATGTGGTTCATTACACTTGGCCTAATTTCACATTTTAACCAGGCCCTATATGTCAAGGCTCTTGTGTTGGAGAGATGTAGATTCATGGTCTTCAGGGAAAGGGAATGCCCTGGCTTAAGTGCCTGAGAATGATAATTTTTTAAAAATGCTTACTTGTCGTTAGGGGCAAATGATCATCCCTGGATGCAGACAGCTTCCGAACATATTTTAACCAGGTCCTATATGTCAAGGCTCTTGTGTTGGAGAGATGTAGATTTTTGGTCTTCAAGGAAAGGGAATGCCCTGGCTTAAGTGCCTGAGCATAATCATTTTTTAAAAATGCTTACTTGTCGTTAGGGGAAAATGATCATCCCTGGATGCAGACAGCTTCTGAACATCCAAACACCAGTGGACAGCTGCAACAACTTTCATTGTTTTATACAGGCTGTGTGGTCACAACTATCTGCATCCAATGTGAAGCCAGCAGCAGGAATCCACTGGATTATTGCATTGAAACTAAAATACTGTGTGATTAGGGACATAGTCTTGCAATTTCAGTTCACAAAAATGCATGTGGTGGCCATTTCACAAGAGAAAATAAGAAGCTGAGTCAGTGGCGTCACTAGGGTTGCTGTCACCCGGTGCAGTAAAACATGGTGTCACCCCCCCTCCAACAAGTATAGTCCCCCCTACGTACCGACTCCCCACCACTAAGGCTGTATTCACACTTGAGCAATTTGTAGCTTGAAGCTCAAAGTTCCAAAAATGCTCAAACTCAAAAAAATCAATTGTTGGTGCCTGTCCACACTTGATCGCACGAACAGGCACCATAGAAAACAATAGATTTTTTTTAAGTTTGAGCGTTTTTAGAACTGCTGATGCTGCTCTTGTTCAGTTGTTTCTCTGGAGCTGATGCTGCTGCTGATCAGTTGTTTCTCTGAAGCTATTTTGGCTAGATCTCTGTATGCTGCAGGATTTGTAATTCTGATCAAACCTTCTTCTTGTGGCTCCTGGGCTTCAGGTACTTTGTGTCTCCCCTCCCGGCACCCCCATTCAGCCCCAATCCTATCTTGTATTTATAATCAAATGTGGAGGGCTGGAGAGGGGTACAGCATTTGCTGATTGGCTAAGGATGGGCAGGAGGAGGAGCAACTGTTGCTGCAACCAGTGCAGTGTATTTGTCTTGTCCCTCCCTCATACTCAGATAAGCAGTGCTATTGGCTGCTAGACTGAGCATGCAGAAAGCTGAAGCTGCCAGATTGCCGGGCCTCCCTGTCCTCCCCTCTGGCTGGTGACACCCTGGTGCGGTCGGCACCCCCATAGCGATGCCACTGAGCTGAGTTCATTTCTGGCAGATCAATAGTTATTTTTCTGTACCTGCCATGCCATGTTAAATGGACAATGCATGGGGAAATGTACATTTACTGCAGAGATGTACTGCATATTTATTTTATTTTGTTGTGACATACACTTCAAAACATAGCTAAAATAAAATTGACCCAAAACAATTATAGTTTCCATTCTTCCAAATTATTATTTCTTTTAGTACACATTTACAAAGTTTCAATCTATAAATTGATCATGTATATCACTTTTATAGTTTTGCTATAAAATGTTTATTTTTACAAATTAACATATAATGCTTGAGGGTTCTATGACACTGTTTGCAGAGCATCATGTCTTCTCACTTGACTGTGTTTGTCCAATTTAAACCTATCCAAGTTTATATTGGCTGGACAGCCTTGCTCCACATTTTTACCTCAGAGATACCCTTAAAATAATTTTCAAGTCTCAGGCAACAGCTGGTAAGATAAGTCCATCAGGGGACATTGTGAAAATGCTGCTTATATTGGTGATGGTAGGTGGGAAGAATACCCCCTTTACAGGGTGGCCAAAATGACACCCTGGCAGTCATGCCGCTGGCTCCGCCAAGTGGTTTTGGACCTAGAACTATGCAGATGCCATCACATGTAAAGTCAGTTAGTCACAGATCAAGGAACTCCAAGCCAACCCTGGAGGAACCCTAGGGTTCCACAAAACCCTGGTTGAGAATGGCTGGGCTAGGGGATTATGGGAGTATTTTTCCTCTGACACATTACATTACACCATGTATGTTTTTTAGGTATCCTGCTATTCAGATCTAATGGTAACATATGCTATTTATGTTGTCTGCAGAAAAGCACTAAGGGGTTTATTTACTAAAGCTGAAGAGCGCAAAATCAGGCTCACGTCTGCATAGAAACCAAACAGCTTCCATGTTTTATTGTCAAAGCTTAAGAGAATAAGCTGAGGTTAGATGCTGGTTTCTATACAGAAATTAGACTGATTTTGCACTCTCCAGATGTAGTGAATAAACCTCGGTGTCAGCTTGATAAGTGCTGCTGAGTAGCCTCAAACCGGCAGCAAATTGTAAATATTGCTTACTCAAATAATATGTGATGTTTTATATTATTTTGCTTAAAAAAGTTTTTGTTTAAGCCACAATTAAGGTAGATATTTGTAAAACACTTTAAATGCCCTTTAAAATCCACTTAAAGTCAAGAAAGAAACAATCCTATAGACATTGTAATAACCTTAATTTTTATAGATTTATCTTCTGTTTTCTGTCGCAGCAGTGGTGTAGGATGTATAAATATGACTGCACAGTCCAATAGGCACCAGAGATAGACCCAGTGTAATCAGCTCTCCATAACAAAGTTGGTCTGCCACACTGCCACACCCTTTCCCATTCTCTGCATAAAAACTATGACCAAAAGGTGTGAGAGTTAATTTAATATCTACAGAGCAAGAAAGAGCAGATTATCAGTTTTATATAATAATATATACAGTGCTCAGCATACATAAGTACACCCCATTTGAAAAGTAAGATTTTTATCAATATCTCAATGAATGCAAGATCAATTTCCAAAATTTTGACAAAACTGCATTTTATAGAACATTTGTTTAGCTCATTACATGAAAGTAAGGTTAATATTATAACTTAGATTAGAGAACCTTCAGTTTTACTCAAATTAGTTGATGCAAAAATGAATACACCCCACAACAAACACTAATCCATTTAGTAATTTGTATGACCTCCATGATTTGTAAGGTCAGTACCAAGTCTTCTAGGCATGGAATGAACAAGTTGACGACATATTGCAAGATCAATCTTTTTCCATTTTTCAAGAACGACCTCTTTTAGAGCTCGGAAACTGAATGGAGACTGATGTTCCACTTGTCTCTTCAGAATTCCCTATAGGTGTTTGATTGGGTTCAGATCAGAAGACATACTTGTCCACTGAATCACTTTCACCCTCTTCTTCTTCAGAAATGCAACAGTGGCCTTAGATGAGTGTTTTCTATCATTGCAATGTTGGAAAAGTGCACGACGACCGAGGGCACGGAGTGATGGTAGCATCTCCTCTTTCAATGATACCATCAATGGAATGCAGCTCCCCGACACACACAGCACTCATGCAGCCCTATATATATATATATATATGAAAATTATTTTTAAATATACAGTATTCTTCAGATTTTTTTAACATATAAAAAAATAATATTAACATATATTTTTACATATATTGGTAAATACATTCCAAAAATGTAGATTTGTACTTTTAAAGACATACAGTATATTTGAAATGTTTTTCTAAAAATATTTTCTTATATTTAGTAATAATAATGCATTTCAACATACTATATATATATATATATATATATATATATTGAATATGGCCAAAATTGTAGTATTTCAAATATATGTCAATATATTTGGGAAGAATATTTTTTATATATATTTTAAATATATTTTTCTTCCATATGGGAATGCCCGGCCTCATGTGGTGAGAGTATGCAGGTAGTTCCTGGAGGATGAAGGAATTGATACCATTAAATGGCCCCCACGCTCACCTGACCTAAATCCAATAGAACACCTCTGGGATATCATGTTTCGGTCCATTCGATGCCACCAGGTTGCACCTCAGACTGTCCAGGAGCTCAGTGATGCCCTGGTCCAGATCTGGGAGAAAACAACCCAGGACACTATCCTTCGTCTCATTAGGAACATGCCCCAACATTGTCAGGCATACATACAAGCATGTGGGGGTCATACAAACTACTGAGTACCATTTTGAGTTGCTGCAAAATTTCAACAAAATGGACTAGCCTGTTGCATAATTTTTTCACTTTGATTTTCAGGGTGTCTTTGAAGTCAGTCCTCTGTAGGTTGATCATTTTAATTTCCATCAAACGATGGGGCAGCTTTATGTTTCTAACACATTACCCAGTCCATATCAGTACAGATATCCAACATATTTTCCCCTATTGAGATCTGGTGTGTTTCAAAGTATTCCTTTAATTTTTTTTGAGCAGTGTATATATACAGGGTTTTTTTCAGCGGGAACGTGAGGGAGTGCAGTTCTGGCACCTCCATGGCAAGGGGTGCTGGGGTGTGCTGGAGGGTCTATTGATGCTGGTTGCCGGGGGATCTATTATCACAGAAGGGGTTAATTTTTGCATAGTGTTCTATTGTGTTCTATTGTTGGAGAGGTCTATTGCTACCGGGGGGGCAGTTGTTGCTGGATTGGATCTACTATTGAGGGAGGGGTCTATTGTTGAGGCTGTAGGAGAGTAAATTAATTCTGGCTGCTGGGAGATCTACTGTTGTTGCTGGGGTCATATTTTGTTGCAAAGGATCCATTGTTGCTGGTGGAGTCTATTGCTGCTGGGGGTTTATTGTTGCTAGGGGAATCTATTGTTGTTGTGGGGGTATATTTCTGCTGGCTTTGGGGGATTTATTTAATGCTTTTCTTGTTATCATTAACAAATTCTATATGAACTACTTAGCACCACAAAATAATACTTGACTCCATATTATCCAAAAGGAGCGATACTTGCAGGTGGGTAGGACGGGGCGGGTGGAGACAAGGGGTGACTTAGAAGAGGGGAGTTCCTGCACCTATTCTATGATAAAAAAAGCCATATATATATATATATTCTGAATAAAGTATGCTGGGGTATAAACTGATTTACTGGTGGTTTGCCAATTTTAGTGAGGCCTTGCAAGTTCAGACATAAATCACTAATCAGGATTAGCAAGATTTGTCTCAGCTGTCACTCCTGCAGAAGAAGCAGTCTTGTGCAGTAAAAACATCTGACCATTCTGTGGTATGTTTCCCCAAAGAACACTACAGGGTAGTCTAATATCACCATCAGATTAAAGTTGCAACACCTCTTTGTGGCAGTAACTATTTTGAATAGACAAGAACAGCTAACTTTAGAACTTTGCTCCAGGGAAGGAAAGTAATATATCAATACAGAAGACGCTTTGGCAGCACAAATGAAAGAAAGCTGAACCTTGAAATTTCAGTGGCGGATTAGTTTGCATAAAGAATATGATAGATTGGTAAAAATCTTAGATCATGTTTTATTAAATTTCTTATATAAATTTTCATTCATTTATATAGTTTTTTCCCATTATGTCAGGTTTTGGAAGCTACCTTTATTTCAGTAATCCTAATTTTTTACTCAACAATGGATGATCACCAATAAACAGTCAGAATTTACAGAATATTGCATCTGCCTTTTACTACATTGTTGTCTAAATACATTAAAGATTCTGTGCAATGAGAGTTTCTGTTTGCTGGTGTGACTGATATGTATGCTTCAAAAACCAAAGGAACACATCTCCTTCCTTCTGTATATGACCACCCTGCAAGAAAGGCAAGGGCAACTATAGGGACATACTGAAGAATTATAATGAAGGACCCCCTTATGTAGAATTAAGATGTCACTGTATTTAGATAAACATATTTAAAAAAACAGTACACCAGGGTCATAATAGAACAGAAATGTGTAATCACCTACAAGTAATGGTATTGGTATCAATGTTACTCTGCTTCTTCTCTCTGTATGTAATCCTGAAAACATTATATTAGTAATTATAGTAATAAGGAAAAGAGCTAAAGATTGCCTGTAAGTAAATATATTCATAGCAGGGGACAGGGATGAAGATGTGTAGTACATGCTTAGGATTTTAAAGTTTGCAAATTGTATTTTTTTTTGCTGAAATGTTTGCAAATTTACCACTAGAAATATGGAACCTATATGCAATGCATAGCCCATGCCCTCATTAGCTAATTCACATGAGCCAACAATACAAAGGAATGGATAACCCCACCACTTTTCTGGCTCACAGCAACTATAATGTATTATCTTAATATTTTTAATTTTGGCAATGACATGTGTCCATTTTGTCTGACAATATCTTGCTTATTAGCCCTAAAAATGGCTAGAATTAAATAACAAGATTGCCCCAATCCCCACTCCTTATTCACAAATGTAACCCAGGAAGGTTTGCTGCTCATTAGTATGGGGCTACCTATAGAAGATAATGGGAAAAGTGGCCATTTAGGATTCATTGTTTATTCTCTGGAAAAATCTTTTATACATTATCAATTACATGTGCTAATAAAAATACCCTGGAACCATGTTTTGTTTTTATTTTACCATTACCCAGATTATCCATGTGGGTAACATGGCACAGCCCATTATGATGACATCAGTATACCATGCCTTTATTGATATAATTTATGAAAAGCTGACTGCTGTTTAGCTATGTTTATTACACATGATATCACTTAATTCATTCATACATCAAGGATGAACAAATCTGCCTTGGCTTGGTTCATGGGAGGTTAGGCAAACCCAGCATTAAGTCCACAAACCCAAAACTTAAAAAGATATTTTTTTCCTGGCCATTTTCAAGACTAATAAGCAAGCTATTGTTCACAAAGACATGTGGGTCTGGGCACTACCATGAGGGACATGTGTATCAATTAAAAAAGCATCTTTTACAATGAATGCTGCTCAGCGGAATTGAGTCTTTTCATGTGAGTCAAAGTGCAATATTGAATATACACAAACACTTTAAATAATATGCATGGGGTTATGCTCCAAAGCTTATCTTGATGTTTGGGAACATAATGATGTAGTCCTTTAAAACAAAGGAAAATATTAGAATGGGTTTCCCCTTATATTCCCAGCTAGAGTCTTTCCAGGCATGCAGCCTTGATGGCCAGGAAAGGAAGGGCAATGAGCATGTGCACCCCCCCCTTCCTTTAGCTAATTTGGTCACTAACATCACTTGGGATCCCTGGCTTAGACAGGCCTCAAGCCTACAACTGACCTGAACCTGAATCTCATCCGTACTGCAGAATAGTGAAATATACCAAAATCAGCATTTAAAAGTTCCTCAGTTGATCCAGTGCAAAATCAGAGTTCATGCTTGTATTCAGTAATTATATTGTATTTACCTTTAAGTATTTTATCCAATGCCAGGATACAAAATATGTTGTTCATGCAGTTTTGTTCAATTATGGTGTTATTTTGATATTCGTTTGATATTACATGTTGGCCAGCGGATATTATTGCACATTATTTCACAAAACCTAGTGACTTTCATTTCTAATAGTCTACAAAATCAGAGCAGAAAAACACCTCCGTATGAATCTGTATTTTGCTCTTTTATTAAATGTTTTCAGAAAATCTGTGAGATATTAAAATAAATATGCTTGTACAGCAGCAGTGAATGACTACTTTATAGCTATATTTGATTTATTACCAGGCATTGGTTGGCTTAATGAGCCAGTTTCTGTGATTAATTGGAAGAAGTAAGCTGGTTAGAGATGATTTCTAAGTTTAATGTTTAGGTTTACTTTTGATCATGTGCTTATAACGCAGTTTGTCTATGGCATAGATGATTCAAATTCTGCATCATGTTAAAAAATGTCATAAGCAAATATGAACTCACGCACCCAAAGTCAATGATATGTTACTATTTTGTTAAAGATGGTAGAGATGCAAATAAAACATCTGAGAAAATATTAGTGTAGGCAAGATAACCAAATACATAAATCTATTTAATCTATCTAATGTTTCTTTAATTGTAACTGGTGATTCTGCCAGTAAATGACCATATCGACTAAGACAATGCTCACAGAATGGCTATACTAGTGATTAGCAGAACTGCCCTGGCTTTGGTTCAATAAGGTATGGCTCATCCCCCTCTTTACCTAGCCAGTCAGGCTGCATGCTTGTAATAAGAATCTGGTATGGATTTAAGGGGGACCTCATTCATTTTTTATGTGTGGAGTCCCCCTTAAAATCCATACCAGACCTGAAGAGCTTGGTATGAATTGGGGAGGTGGGGGTTTCTATGCCTCTTTTTTTAACTATCCTGCCCCTTTACTTACATGGTTGTGGGTTCTTGGTATGGAATTAACAGTGCCTGCTCAAGTATTTACAGGCTGTCAAGTGTAATAGCAGAAGAAATAACACTCCCAGCAAATGGGTTAATGTTCCTGATTTCATCCAAACCCGTAAAAACGACAAAAGCTAATGAAGGGAAAGCTGCCTTGTATAATTTTTTTAATTTGTCTTTAGACTATCAACGCTGAGCTCTTTTACTAAAAATGCTACTCGCCATACTGAGCTTCTAGCTTAATTTTGCTTGCAACTCTTGTAGCTCTGTAACTGTAGATGAAGTCATTTTGGTTATATCATAATTTCCTTCAATGACTTGTCTGCCTCATCCAATCTTCTCTACTTTTCTCCTAGCCCAATCCCCCACTGTAGCACATGTGCTACCCACAATTATTTTCCTTCTACAATTGCTTTGTTATTTGTTTGCACCAATATGTCATATATTAAAGAAAGTCTCCAGATCCTTATCAACTGCTCTAGTTATTGCCCTATTTTTCTTGTCCCTTACATTTACAGTCTGCTTGAAAGTCTTGTGAATAACATACTTCTGTCCTTTTATTTAATTCACTATTTGACCCTGTTCAGTTTGGTGTTCATCCTGCATACTTAATTTGAAGCAACTGTAATAGCTGACAAATTTTCCATTTTTTTTTCTTATCTTTGCTTTTGACTATGACTACCTTCTGTTACTCCAAGTCCTGTGTTCTCTTGGAACACTGCCTCCTTATTTATAAGACCATACCTTTAATGGTTTACCTTTCTCTATTCCCATCTCTGTTGGAGCTCCACAAGGTTGCTTCCTTGGCTTAATATTTTTCTCTAATTTTCTACTTCTCTCAGCAAACATACCTTGTCCAAAATCTATGGTTCCCAATATCACCTGTGCACAGTTGATACCCACATCTAAGAATCTATTTCTGATTTTTCTACCTCTGTCCCAAAAAAACTTTTCATACAACTTCCCAACCCCTTCCTCGTGAATGTTTGACAGGATAAAACCTAACTTAGATCAAACTGAGTTATTCATTGTTTTACCTTCCTGCTCTAAACCACTTCCTAACATCTCTCTGTTACCTGCACTGCTATTTCCTTGCTCCAAACATTTGCTGCATGGGAATAATACTGACTCAGCCAGTTGCCTTCTAGGCTTGTTTCACACCTATGCAGTTTAATTTTCAGCAGTGCTTTTGTGGTGAGTTTTGAATTTTTGCACAGGCATTTTTTATGTGTTTTTCATGTGTTTTTTTATGCATGTTGTGTTTTTTATGCTTTTTTGGCCAATTTGTTGTTCGGCAGCTGAAAAAAGCATAAATGTGAACATGTCCCATAGGAAACCATGTTAAATGCACTGCAAAAAGCACCAAAAAACACATAAGTGTGATCCAGGCCTTAATCAAGAACAGTTAAAACGAATGCCACTTCTACCTACACAGCATCGTCAAATTATGTCCCTGTATAACTGAAGAGACCATTAAACTCTTTTTCACCATTATAATATCATCCCCTCATTGGTGCAATATTCTGCTAACCTAGATTCCATTAACCTCTTCCATTTGTCAGGTATACTCAAGGAAATGCAACTTGGGAATCAAATCACATATTTTAAATTGGCTTCACATCATACCCCATCTACAGTTGTGTCCAAAATTATTCAACCCCCACTGAAATTGAGTGTTTTGGCCAGTTTGACATTGCTTTTGATCATTCAGTCATCTTGCTTACATTTACATTAAAGAGGCACTTGTAGGTCAGACAAATATAACATAACAGTTATAATGAAATAACCACAAATGTCTTTTCTGTGCTCACAGCATTATCAGTTTTATTCAACCCCCAAGTGACATTCAATCTTAGTACTTAGTACAGCATCCTTTTACAGTTATAACAGCTTTTAAACGTGAAGCATAGCTTGACACAAGTGTCTTGCAGCGATCTACGGGTATCTTCGCCCATTCTTCATGGGCAAAGGCCTCCAGTTCAGTCACATTCTTAGGCTTGCGCACTGCAACTGCTTTCTTTAAGTCCCACCAGAGGTTCTCAATCGGATTTAAGTCTGGTGACTGCGATGGCCACTCCAAAATGTTCCAGCCTTTCCTCTGCAACCATGCTCTAGTGGACTTGGAGGTATGCTTGGGATCATTGTCCTGTTGAAAGGTCCAACGTCTCCCAAGCCTCAGGTGTGTGACGGACTGCATCACGTTTCCATCCAATATCTCCTGGTACTGAAGAGAATTCATGGTACCTTGCACACGCTGAAGCTTCCCTGTACCTGCAGAAGCAAAACAGCCCCAAAGCATGATTGACCCTCCACCATGCTTCACAGTAGGCAAGGTGTTCTTTTCATCATAGGCCTTGTTCTTCCTCCTCCAAACATAGCGTTGATCCATGGGCCCAAACAGTTCTAATTTTGTTTCATCAGTCCACAGAACACTATCCCACAACTTTTGTGGTTTGTCCACATGGCTTTTGGCATACTGCAGTCGACTCTTCTTATTCTTTGGAGACAGCAAGGGGGTACGCCTGGGAGTTCTGGCACGGAGGCCTTCATTACGCAGTGTGCGTCTTATTGTCTGGGCTGAAACTTCTGTACCCACATCTGACAAATCTTTTCTCAGTTCCTCAGCAGTCACACGGGGACTTCTCTCCACTCTACGCTTCAGGTAGCGCACAGCAGTCGAAGTCAGCATCTTCTTTCTGCCACGACCAGGTAGCGTTTCAACAGTGCCCTTTGCCTTGAATTTGCGAATGATGCTTCCTAAGGTGTCTCTTGGTATGTTTAACATCTTTGCAATCTTCTTATAGCCATTGCCCTTCCTGTGAAGAGAAATCACCTCTTCTCTTGTCTTCCTGGACCATTCTCTTGCCTTCACCATGTTTGTAACCACACCAGTAAATGTCTAGAAGGAGCTGAGTATCACAGTCATTTTAAAGCTGCCTAATTGGTGCTTATTATGCTTGATTGCTGCTCGGTGACATCCACAGGTGTTTTCAATACCTGATGGAAAGCACCTGTATGAACCTCTGTTCTTCAGAGTGGTAGTCTTTAAGGGGTTGAATAATTGTGGCAATGAAGAAACCACATAAGAACCATTTACTACTGTATTACATAAACAATTGATGTCATTTTAGTTGCATTTGGGTAGTTACAACGTCCTTGTAGGATTTGATTCTGAATACAATTCCAAATGTACACTATAGTCCCTAAACCCCTTTACAGCATTGGGGGTTGAATAATTTTGGACACAACTGTATATTTTTGGACTCTTAAACAAATATTCCACAAACATCCAATAATCTGCATATGTTTTCCTAACTCATGA
The DNA here is from genome assembly GCF_062004578.1 of Staurois parvus. Lineage (NCBI taxonomy): Eukaryota > Metazoa > Chordata > Amphibia > Anura > Ranidae > Staurois > Staurois parvus. Next base: position 2,792,828 of record NW_028317808.1, read on the forward strand.
CCTCAACTGCATATCTTCAAGAATTCTCTATCCAACATCCTCTAGAATTTCCTTTCTTGTTCAAGCTCTGATACTTCCCTTAACCATTGTTTCTAGTGTTTCTGCAGTTCTTAGGTTGTGTGCTTAATTCAAAGAGGACCATCTTCTATTGCTCGGCAATATTTTACACTTTTTTTGTCTTGCACTTGTGGTATACAGTCCTTAATATTTAATGTTCAGTGCTACATAAACGTCTAGCTACAAAATGTTTAGTGTGGCGCTACCCAATGCTTTAGGATTATGTATATATTCATTGCATTGCAGGTGCATCCTCCTCAAAATTGGTATACAATGTGCTACAAAACACCTCCCTCTGCTTAAACACAACATATACTCCTGTGCAAAATCTATACAATTATAAATATTTAAATCATCCACTTATGCAAATTATTCAGTTTATGCAATCCCAATAATTAATCCTTGAAAGAAAGTGCTCTTATGGTGCAGTCCACATAAAGTGCTCTTTAAATGATAAATAGCTGCTTCGTCCCTCCATGTGACACTCATGCTCTCCTTTTTTTAGTTTTGCACTCACCAGAACTCACCAGAACTCCAAGACTCCCTTTTTACAAGCGAGTCACATGCGCTTGATGCAACTTCCACTGTTTCCTTAGCTCTTTCGTGTCCCCTCTCAGTGTATCTCTTGGGTCCCCATTTCACCTTCCTCCTCCACTCCTCCAATTATGTTCCAAGAGAACCAAAAAGTATTACTCCATAATATAATAATGTAATCTATATATACATATATATATACAGTCATGGCCGAAATTGTTGGCACCCTTGATATTTCTCCAGGAAATCATGTATTTCTCACGAAACGTATTGCATTAACACATGTTTTGCTATACACATGTTTATTCCCTTTGTGTGTATTGGGACAAAACAAAAAAAGGGAGGAAAGAAAGCAAATTCGACATAATGTCACACAAACCTCCAAAAATGGGCTGGACAAAAGTATTGGCACCCTTTCACAACTGCGGATAAATAAGAATGTTACAAGCATGTGATGCTCCTGTAAACTCACCTGGGGCAAGTAACAGGTGTGGGCAATATAGAAATCACACCTGAAAGCAGATAAAAAGGAGAGACGTTCACTTAACCTTTGCATTGTGTGTCTGTCTGTGCCACACTAAGCATGGACAACAGAAAGAGGAGACGAGAACTGTCTGAGGACCTGAGAACCAAAATTGTGGCAAAATATCAACAATCTCAAGGTTACAAGTCCATCTCCAGAGAACTAGATTTGCCTTTGTCCACAGTGCGCAACATTATCAAGAAGTTTGCAACCCATGGCACTGTAGCTAATCTCCCTGGTCGTGGACGGATGAGGAAAATTGATGAAAGATTGCAACGCAGAATAGTCCGGATGGTGGATAAGCAGCCCCAAACATGTTCCAAAGACATTCAAGCTGTCCTGCAGGCTCAGGGAGCATCAGTGTCAGCGCGAACTATCCGTCGACATTTAAATGAAATGAAACGCTATGGCAGGAGACCCAGGAGGACCCCACTGCTGACACAGAGACATAAAAAAGCAAGACTACAGTTTGCCAAAATGTACTTGAGTAAGCCAAAAGCCTTCTGGGAAAACGTCTTGTGGACAGATGAGACCAAGATAGAGCTTTTCGGTAAAGCACATCATTCTACTGTTTACCGAAAACGGAATGAGGCCTACAAAGAACAAAACACAGTACCTACGGTAAAATATGGTGGAGGTTCAATGATGTTTTGGGGTTGTTTTGCTGCCTCTGGCACTGGGTGCCTTGACTGTGTGCAAGGCATCATGAAATCTGAGGATTACCAAAGGATTTTGGGTCGCACTGTAGGGCCCAGTGTCAGAAAGCTGGGTTTGCGTCCAAGATCCTGGGTCTTCCAGCAGGACAATGACCCCAAACATACGTCAAAAAGCACTCAGAAATGGATGGCAAAGAAGCGCTGGAGAGTTCTGAAGTGGCCAGCAATGAGCCCAGATCTAAATCCCATTGAACACCTGTGGAGAGATCTTAAAATTGCTGTTGGGAAAAGGTGTCCTTCCAATAAGAGAGACCTGGAGCTGTTTGCAAAGGAAGAGTGGTCCAAAATTCCGGGTGAGAGGTGTCAGAAGCTTATTGATGGTTATAGGAAGCGACTGATTTCAGTTATGTTTTCCAAAGGGTGTGCAACCAAATATTAAGTTAAGGGTGCCAATACTTTTGTCCAGCCCATTTTTGGGGTTTTGTGTGACATTATGTCATATTTGCTTTTCTGCCTCTGTTTTATATTTGTTCCAATACATACAAAGGGAATAAACATGTGTATAGCAAAACATGTGTTAATGCAATACCTTTTTTGTGTGAAATACTTGATTTTCAGGAAAAATATCAAGGGTGCCAACAATTTCGGCCATGACTGTATATATATCTGTATAGATTTCGCACAGAAGTATATGTTGTGTTTAAGTAGAGGGAGGTGTTTTGTAGAACATTTGATACCAATTTTGAGGAGGATGCACTTGTAATGTAATGCACATAATGCGCATCTTAAGCTTGAAGAGGATGCGCTTAAAATGGAGGGAGGTGTTCCATAGCACTTTATAGCCTTCAGCACTTTATATTTACATTTCTTAGCACACCTTTTAGCACTAATCCTAAAGCATTGGGTAGCGCCACACTAAAAGTTTTTGTTATCTATATCCATTGCAGGATTTAAGAGGAGTGGGAGGCAGCTACACTTTTGTATTCACAGGTCCATAAGCGCAGATAATACATTAGTAATAGTATAAACGTCTAGCTGTTTATAAGTGATTGATAACCATAAAAACAATAACAGTAGCAGCTTCTGAGCCACATATAGGGAATAACTAAGCAAAGCAGGGGTTCTCACTACAGTGCTTGCATGCTGTTAGTCATGCAGTAAGAGAATGACAGTCAGGCACTAAGCATTTTCAGAAGGAAGGCATCAATGGCATCCAACATATTTCTTCCACTATAGGTTTCCTTTTATAACAATTACCAAATAACTTGCACAATATAATAAACCTGTATGCACAACCGTATCAGCCATAATATAGTTTATGATCATGTCTCCAACTCTCCATTGGTACAATGGCAGAACAAGAAGCTTTGGCAGTTGCTACCTTTGTGTCCTCTGTTGCTCTGTTGGTAAAAATGCACACACATTCCCAGGCATATTTCATCAAATTTCAGCAGTGGCATTCTTCAGTTTTATGTTTTTTTGGACAGATTAGCTTATCAGGGAAGATATATTTAAATTGGCTGGCAAAAGCACAAATAATTAATCTTCTAATTAACAGGTGCTTCAATATGAAAGCAGTATGCTGAAAATCTAAATCATGGTCATAAACTTTTATTTGTATGACTGATTTATTTGACAAGTGATGTTGATTTGGCTGTCTTACTTAGAGATATGTTTTACTGGTATTCTAATATGATTTTAAAGCCATTTTCAATTTATCTACAATATGAAAGCAGAAAAAAAAATATATATACACTGCTCAAAAAAAATTAAAGGAACACTTTGAAAACGCATCAGATCTCAATGGGGGAAAATACCATGCTGGATATCTATACCGATATGGACTGGGTAATGTGTTAGGAACGTAAGGATGCCCCATCGTTTGATAGAAATGAAAATTATCAACCTGCAGAGGATTCAAAGACACCCCAAAATCAAAGTGAAAATTATGCACCAGGCTAGTCCATTTTGCTGAAATTTCATTGCAGCAACTCAAAACTGTATTCAGTAGTTTGTATGGCCCCCACGTGCTTGTATTCATGCCTGACAACGTTAATGTAAGCTTCTAATGAGACAACAGATGATGTCCTGCTGTATTTCTTCCCAGATCTGGACCAGGGCATCACTGAGCTCCTGTACAGTCTAAGGTGCAACCTGGTGGCGTCGGATGGACCGAAACATGATATCCCAGAAGTGTTCTATTGGATTTAGGTCAGGCAAGCGTGGGGGGCCATTCAATGGTATAAATTCCTTCATCCTCCAGGAACTGCCTGCATACTCTCGCCACATGAGGCTGGGCACTGTTGTGCACCAGGAGCAACCCAGAACACACTGCACTAGCGTAGTGTCTGACAATAGGTCCAAGGATTTCATCCCAATACCTAATGGCAATCAGGGTGCCATTTTCTAGCCTGTAGAGGTCTGTGCGTCCCTCCATGGATATGCCTCCCCAGACCATCACTGACCCCCCACCAAAACGGTCATGCTGAATGATGTTACAGGCAGCATAATGTTCTCCACAGCTTCTCCAGACCCTTTCACATCTGTCACATGTGCTCAGGGTGAACCTGCTCTCATACGTAAAAAGCACAGGGCACCAGTGGCAGACCTGCCAATTCTGGTGTTCAATGGCAAATGCCAATCAAGCTCTATAGTGCTGGGCAGTGAGCTTAGGTCCCACTAGAGGACATCGGGCCCTCAGGCCAGACTCATGAAGTCTGTTTCTGATTGTTTGGTCTGATACATTCACACCAGTGGCCTGCTGGAGGTCATTTTGTAAGACGCTTGCAGTGGTCACCCTGTTCCTCCTTGCACAAAGGAGCAGATATGGGTCCTGCTGGTGGGTTAAGGACCTTCTACGTCCTTGTCCAGCTCTCCTAGAGTAACTGCCTGTCTACTGGACTCTCCTCCATGCTCTTGAGACTGTGCTGGGAGACACAGCAAACCTTCTGGCAATGGCACGTATTGATGTTCTATTCTGGAGGAGTTGGATTGCCTGTGCAACCTCTGTAGGGTCCAGGTATCACCTCATGCTACCAGTAGTGACACTGACCCTAGCCAAATGCAAAACTAGTGAAAAACAGTCAGAAAAGATGAGTAGGAAAAAAAATGGGGGTTGTCTCATTGTTGCCCATCTAGTGTACCTGTTGTTAATTTCACTAACACCAAAGCAGCTGAAACTGATCAACAACCCCTTTTGCAACTTAACAGACCAGATCAATATCCCAGGAGTTTAATTGACTTGATGCTATACTCTGATTGAAAAATGTTCCTTCAATTTTTTTGAGCAGTATATATATATATTACTTAGGTTTTGTGATGCTTATAAATAAAACTGTCATAAGTCATCACTGGTAGTTTCCATTACAGATCATAATTGTAACTTTCAGTGACTAAAAAGTGACAGTTATGAAACATTAATACAGGTGCGCTTCCCTAAGGCACTGAAAAAAAAGAATGTCATTGCTGCTGACAGTAATTTGTGGTGTTCTTTGTCTGTGTGCCTGTTAGTTAACCATCCTATTGTGTAGAAGATTTATACCATACTTCAGTCACAATTACACAATCAATATTTAACACTACTATTAATCAAGTCATCATCAACATTTAGCTAATTGCCACAGACACTTAGAGAAATTGATGGCAAACTTTTCTAACACAGTTACGGGAACAACAGAAGTACTACCGTATGTGGGATATTGACTGAATGTAGTAAGCAATAATGCAGTAAAGAATGGTGTCTTTGTATGTGTATCTAATATATATATATATATATATATATATATATATATATACAGTATATACAGTATTTCACAGAAGTGAATACACCTCCCTCACATTTTTGTAAATATTTTATTCTATCTTTTCATGTGACAACACTGAAGAAATGACACTTTGCTACGATGTAAAGTAGTGAGTGTACAGCTTGTATAACAGTGTAAATTTGCTGTCCCCTCAAAATAACTCAACACACAGCCATTAATGTCTAAACCGCTAGCAACAAAAGTGAGTACACCCCAGTGAAAATGTCCAAATTGGGCCCAATTAGCCATTTTCCCTCCCCTGTGTCATGTGACTCATTAGTGTTACAAGATCTCAGGTGTGAATGGGGAGCAGTTGTGTTAAATTTGGTGTTATCGCTCTCACTCTCTCATACTGGTCACTGGAAGTTTAACATGGCATCTCATGGCAAAAAACTCTGAGGAGCTGAAAAAAAGAATTGTTGCTCTACATAAAGATGGCCTAGGCTATAAGAAGATTGCTAAGACCCTGAAACTGAGCTGCAGCATGCTGTCCAAGACCATACAGCAGTTTAACAGAATAGGTTCCACTCAGAACAGGCCTCGCCAGGGTCGACCAAAGAAGCTGAGTGCACGTGCTCAGCATCATATCCAGAGGTTGTCTTTGGGAAATAGACGTATGAGTGCTTCCAGCATTGCTGCAGAGGTTGAAGGGGTGGGGGATCAGCCTGTCAGTGCTCAAACCATAAGCTGCACGCTGCATCAAATTGGTCTGCATGGCTGTCATCCCAGAAGGAAGCGTCTTCTAAAGATGATGCACAAGAATGCCTGCAAACAGTTTTCTGAAGACAAGCAGACTAAAGACATGGATTACTGGAACCATGTCCTGTGGTCTGATGAGACCAAGATAAACTTATTTGGTTCTGATGGTGTCAAGCGTGTGTGGCGGCAACCAGGTGAGGAGTACAAAGACAAGTGTGTCTTGCCTACAGTCAAGCATGGTGATGAGAGTGTCATGGTCTGGGGCTGCATGAGTGCTGCCGGCACTGGGGAGCTACAGTTCATTGAGGGAACCATGAATGCCAACATGTACTGTGACATACTGAAGCAGAACATGATCCCCTCCCTTTGGAGACTGGGCCGCAGGGCAGTATTCCAACATGATAACAACCCCAAACACACCTCCAAGATGACCACTGCCTTGCTAAAGAAGCTGAGGGTAAAGGTGATGAACTGGCCAAGCTTGTCTCCAGACTTAAACCCTACTGAGCATCTGTGGGAAATCCTCAAATGGAAGGTGGAGGAGCACAAGGTCTCTAAAATCCACCAGCTCCGTGATGTTGTCATGGAGGAGTGGAAGAGGACTCCAGTGGTGACCTGTGAAGCTCTGGTGAACTCCATGCCCAAGAGAGTTAAGGCAGTGTTGGAAAATAATGGTGGCCACACCAAATATATTATCACTTTGGGCCCAATTTGGACATTTTCAGTTAGGGGTGTACTCACTTTTGTTGCTAGAGGTTTAGACACTAATAGCTGTGTGTTGAGTTATTTTGAGGGGACAGAAAATGTATACTGTTATATAAGCTGTACACTCACTACTTTACATTGTAGCAAAGTATCATTTATTCAGTGTTGTCACATGAAAAGACAGAATAAATTATTTAAAAAAATGTGAGGGGTGTACTCACTTCTGAGAGATACTGTGTATATATATATATATATATATATATACATATATATGAATGATAACCTAGAAGTGAGAAGAAACTCAAGAAAAAGATCAGTGAATGCATACACAGGAAAAAAACAACCAAAGGTTTCAGATGTACCCACCATGTTTCAAGTCTACAAGTATACAGTACATGTTACTAATACATCTTCCTTATCACTACAAAGCATGTGATACCATCAATCATGCATACGTACATCAGGGCTCAAAATTTCCACTCGCTTGCTCACATTTGACGAGTAGAAATAACATGGGAGCAACTGTGTCCAGGGCTGAAGCCAGCATAAGGTGGTTTTGGCAGCCGCCTTAGGTCACTTGGATAAGAGGGGGGGTAAAATCCTTGCTTTGTTCTGTTGACATTCCTCCGGTGTCTCTTCCTCCCCCCGCATAGAACCAATGTTTTTACCACCACACAACTCCGCCTCATCCCATCCGTCTGTTTGTATTTCCTGCGATGTCGATCTGGGACATGGTGTCTTGTTGGTCCCTGATTGTTCACTGGCTGTGTGGTAGCTCAGAGCAGCTTCAGAGCGTTCTCCCTCGCCTAAGGGCTCCACTCCTCTGAGACTCCTCTCCATTCCCAGCCCAGCCTAGCTTTATTATGTGTCTCCTAAGCAGCAGCAGCAGTGAGAGGAGGAGGGAAAGAGCAGGGACAAAGAGGTGCCAGCCAGATGTGTAATAACCAGCTGGTAAGGAAGCAAACAGGAATACAGCTGAGCCTGCAGACTGGAATCATCCCTCATGTAAGTGAATGCTTTATTTATTCAAGTGAAATTGTTTATTATTTATCTGTGCCTTTTCTATTTGCTTCCTTAGCAGCTGATATTATACCAGCTACAGTTTCCCATATAATGTAGAGCCCATCCAATCTGGGCTGAGAACTTATTTGTTCTTCTTTGTACTTTTCTGTGTGGCTGTCTGTGAAGCATTGAAAAAATGTGTATCTTTTTTTTATTTATCAATAAAAAAACATGTAGTACACAGAACTGTAAAATGAAAGGATACAAGGATATCCAATATATAATCCGCAATGCAGAGAATCAGACGCAATTACATTTAAGACTGTTTAGAAAAATAAAAAACAAAAGAACCTTTAAGGTCCATTCCCAGGGTACCACTGCAAGGATTAAGGAGGTAATAAGTAAGGTGAGCTTATATCTCATAGGGGAACAGAAGAGAATTCCCACAGTCCCCTATGAGGGAGTACTGAGGTACAAAGCAAGAAAGGTAGAGAACAGTGAGAAAAGAGAGAAGCAGAAGGGAAGGAAGGGGAGGCAGAAGAAAGGAGCAAAGATAAGAGGGGAAAAAAAGACTAGTAAGAGGAACACCTCAGGTGATAAGAGCAAGAGGATCCCCAACAGTTAAGATATTCAGGGAAAATACTGTTCCACAGTACCAGGAGTGAGATGTGTAGTTATGGGATGCAACATATCAGCTACCATGGCAAAAACATTCAAAACAGCATCTAAAAGGAGACTTTCAGATATTCAAGGCTCTGGACTTCACCCAAGCACCCCAAATTTTGCCAAACTTTGTGGGGCACTTGTATCCCATATAGGTTAGTTTATACAGGGATAGGACAGAGTCAATCAGTGAGCACCACTGTGTGATGGTGGGTGGTACAGAAAGTTTCCAGTTCTTAAGGATAGCCTTTCTAGCATAAAAACTGACAAAAATACAAAAAGCTTTCTAAGAGTACAATCAGCCACTGAGTCACAAATGACTAAATGAAAGATCTTAGAGTCCAGCCCCACAGCCAGATCACCTACTGTATTAGCATCCCTTGCCACTTTTTGCCAAAAATTCTGGATAAGGGGACATTCGCAGACTACATGAAAATATGTCCCATCAGTGTGATTGCACTTGGTACAAAGTGTGGATTGTGTAGGATATATCCAGGAAAGAGGCTGAGAAGTGTAATAAGCCCTATTAAGGAATTTTAATTGAATGAATCTTTCTCTGGGCAAAATAACGGAGGGCACATAATGTTGAATCCCTTCATTCCAATCATTTTCTGTTATAGAGGGGATGTCAGCTTGCCAGGTATGCAGCAGGCAATGTTCTACCCCTGAATCAGCACAGGTAATGCGTAGATAGATTGAGAAGAGAATCTTACTTGCATTACTAGTAGTAAGAAAGGTGCCCTGTCTGCATAATCTGTTGGAGTTTCTTAATACCAAACCAAGCCCACACACTAAGATCAGGCATGGAGCGCAAGTGTGGTAATTTAGGATTACCCCACAGTGGAGTGTGTGGTGAAAAAGAGTGAATCTCACTAACAGCTGTCATCATCTGTTCCTAGACCCTAACTGTTGCACACATCGGAAGAGTCATGTTTGAAGTAGCCTTCACACCCCGATATACCAGGTTACCCCCAGAGGAGAGGGGTAGTTGCAAAACAGATTTTGCTATTCGAGGGACTGAGCCAGCCCAGAGAAAGGAAATAAGGATTCTGTCCAACTTGGTGAAAAATGAAACAGGGATGTGCCAGAAGATGTATAACAATTTCAGATGGAAAGTCATCTTTAGCAAATTTACATGGCCTACCAGAGTCAAAGGGAGTGTCTTCCAGAGCTGACATTTCTGTATCAGGTCTTGTAACGCAGGTTACAGATTGTCTGTCAGGTAGCAGGATAGATAATTTTTTTATCATTACACCTAAATATTTAAAGTGAGATGCCCATTGTAAAGGATTCTAGTCGGGTCAGTAGGGGGAAGAGTCAAGTCGGCTATTGGAAACAAGACCAACTTATCCCAACTGATCTGTGCTCCAGAGAAGCTACCATACAAGTCAATGATTTCCAAGGCTGTCCAGAGGGAAGTGGAGGCGTCCCGCAAATAAAGCAGGTAATCGACCACATACGCTCAGTTAAATGGCCTACTGGTATCCCATCAACCACAGGTGAGGAGCAAAGGAGAAGAGCCTTAGGCTCAATCACCAGCGCAAACAGTTCCAGAGACAGGGGGCATCCTAGCTGGAGCTGGGTTCCTCTACTAAGGGGAAATGAGAACAGGTCACTGTTAGTCCAATAAAATAAAAACAATTAAACTTGCGCTTAGATGGATACACAGAATATATAACTTAAAAAGATATAAATAAAAATCAAAGAAAAGCAGCTAGCATGACAGGCAATATAAATAGTAGAAAATAAAAATAAAAAGTGCTGCAGTTTTTTATTTTCCACTGAGAGTCTATACTCGAGCCATAGGGGCAGTGTACAGTAGCTGTATCCAAGAAATAAATTGGGAGCCAAAGCCAAACCTCTTAAGCACCTGCCATAAGAATTCCCACTTCACAGAGTAAAAGGCCTTTTCCACATCCAGAGAGGCCACCACACTAGTAGAGTCCTCGTCACAAAGAAGGGCAATATTAGTATACAAGCGGCAGATATTGATGTCTGTGCCCTTGTTAGTCATGAACCCAGTTTGGTCGCCATGAACTAATAGCAGAATGATGGAGTTCAAGTGAGTGGCCAATATTTTAGTCAGAATTTTGGCATCCACATTAAGCAGCATAATTGGCCTATAGGAGGCACAAAGTTCAGGGTTCTGCTCCAGCTTGGGCAGCACAACAATAATGGCCACCTACATAGAGGGTGGAAGACAACCGGTATCCAGAGCAGCCTGAAGGATCTGAAAATAGTAAGGAGCTATAATATCAACATTAGTTTTATAAAACTCCATCAGAAGGCCATCAGGCCCCAGAGTCTTATCAGCCTGAAGGGAAGCAATCGCCACTCGAACCTCCTTCAGAGTAATAGGGGCCTCCAATCGCTGCCTGTCCAACATAGGCAATACTGTAAAATCAATATTAGCTAAATAGGCACTCAAAGTCTCAGGGAAATAGAATAATTTGGAAGCGTAAAGATGGGTATAATACAGCTCAAATTGGGAAGTAATATGCAGAGGGTCTGACAGAAGAGTACTGTCATCTGCTCTAATGTTAGCTATGTGGGAGTTCCCCGCCTGTTCCACAGCCAACCAAGCAAGGGGTCTGCCCAGCCTTTCCCCCTGTTCAAGACATGCTGGGACTGAGAAAGAAGACATTTTTTACAGGAGGCAGCTTGGCAATTCTGGGTAGCAGCATAGCTGGATTCTAGCACACGAGCACGGGTCTCAGCCTCAGAAAGCTGAATCAACAATTTCTTTCTAATTTTGGCTATAGTAAATTGATAGTGTCCTCTATCATATGCCTTAAATTCATTGCAAACCATGACAGGTACTGTGCACTGGTCATTATGCAACCAGTAGTCTCCAAGTTCAGAAGACATCAGTGATTCAACCCTCTCATCAGTAATCCCATAACGTGACAAACTCCACTGCCCAGAGCCATCAGTTGTGATGGCCAACAAGAGAGGGGCATGATCAAAGATGCCATGTGGGAGGATGGAAATCTCCTGAATGAGGGAAAGTAGAGGGTCACTTACATACACAAAGTCATACACTAAGTCAATATGGGAGAAAGTGGCATAGGTAGCCGAATGTGAGGTGTATTGCCTCTCCTATGCGTATTTCCATCGCCATACACCATGTAGACCAAAAACCTCTGCCCAACAACACTGTTGGGAGTCAACCACTGTATCTGAGTGCAGATTATCCAGGCTAGGATTAGGCAGCATATTAAAGTTCATAGCTGAAATCACATTGTTAGTGGGGTATTGGGCCAGGATAGATTCCAGCTTATGCAGTACAAGGTTGCAAGAAGTGGAATATAAATCCCTCCAATATCCATCTTTATGCAATCGCACAGGGCATGGATAACCACATACATCCCTTCAGGGTCCAAAAGCAGAAAGGGCAGTTTCCTTTGGACCAGTATACTGACTCCATGGGAGTAAGAAGAGAATGTAGCTTGGTAATAGGAGCAAACCCATGCTTTTTTAAAAGAAAGCACTTGGATACCAACGAGATGCATCTTCTGCAGTATACAGATATGTGGGCGGTAGCATTTTAAAAATGAAAACATAAGAGATTGTATAAATTTAGAATTCAGGCCTTGAACGTTCAAGGAAACAATTATTAAGGGATCCATTGCAATAAGTGTACAAATGGGTTGGCCAAAGGTACAATAATTCTCCCCTTGGACCCGACAGGGCTCCCACTGAGCTGAGGTTGCAAAGCAGATTAGACAGGAGAAAAAGGTGGACTGTAACCCACCAGTACGAATATCCAAGCCAACCATAACACTCCACCCACTCACTTTACTGCATCACCTCTAAACTCGGGTGTGCCTGGATCCCCAAAACAAACAAGGCTGCTGGCCAGTGGGGCAGTAAGCCAAAAGGTACCTGAGATATACCGTGTAAAAGTCCACTAACAGTCCATTAAGAAGGTGCTGCCTGTTGAAAAAAAGGATTAAATGTCCCTGTAGAAATAAAGTCATCTGGGGGCACATCACTTAATAAAAACTAAAAGTCAACATGAGTTGCATAGAGAGTAAATGCAATGGATGAACTGGAACAGTCTCACCACCGCAAGCAAATGGAGAGACCAGAGGATCGGGCTGGAAAGGCATCAGAGGGTAGGAAAGAGTGGAGGAACTGCCATGGAACCATGGAAAGGCCAATGATGGCCAGGTCCAAAGTCACAGGTAGCAGTGCAGGGGCCAAGAAAGGGCGAACAGCCTAAGGCCATAAAGTTCAGTGGATCACCAGCAGAATAGACCATGTGCCACAGGACAAAACCCACCAGCTCAGAAAAGGAGATAACATTCCAGGATGTGGCATTGTAAAACAGGTTGAAACACCAAAAAGGCCTAGCAGGCCCAAAAAACTGTGAGCCAGTAGCCCCAATGTTGAAGTAGAAGAGTCAGACCAATAACAAGATTAATCATTGCCGGGGCAAGGATTCCAGTCAGGTAGAGGCCTCCTCAGGGAAGGTGAAGAAGTGAAGGGACTCACCATCTTGTACTTGTAGGCAGGCTGGAAAAAGCATACGGTATTTGAAGCCTCTATTCCACAGGTTATGCTTCACATGGTCAAAGGATTTCCAAAACGTTTGTGATTTCACAGAAAAATCAGGGAAAATTTTTGTTCCCTCAAAGCATAGGGTGTCCAATTTCCTACTCTCCCACCAGTTCTCGGTCTTGGAAGTTCAGGAGACAAAGGATAAATGTGCGCAGGGGTGCACCCGGGGGACCCTAGGTTGCCAGAATCCTATGCACCCACTTCACCATAAAGAAGGGAGAAAATGGCGCCTGCGGGAGTAAGGTGTGGAGAAGTCACTCTCTGAAGGCTGCAAGGTCAGGATCTTTGGTCCCCTCAGGATATGGAGGTTATTCCTCTGGCTACGCTTTTCAGCATCCTCATCCTGGAATTCTAGAGCCTTCCCACATGATGCTCAGCGCTCAGTTGGGACCTGAATTTATCCACATCTTTCTGGATGAGACCAGTGTCCATCTGCAGGGCATTAATCTTGCCAGTCAGGGTAGTTTGGCAGGTGGTGATAGCTTGCATCAGGGCTGAAAATATATCCTGCTCCCATAGCGCAGGGTCAGTGTCCTCCATCTGGTTCCCGTGCCACAGGAGACAGAGGACAAGTTGCAGCTTTCCAGGACACCAACAATATCTGTCCTTGCAGAGCAGGACAGCAGAGGCGAGAAGACAATAGTAGTAGAATGCAGGGAACAAGAAAATAGACAGGACAGTGGAGCTCCTTCACTATGCATCTAATTCGGTCGCCATCTTGGATACGCCCTAATGTGTATCTTTTTTATGGTTGCTATTCATTTATTGTCATTTAAATAACCATGCTGCTGAAATATTTTGGGTTTTTTCTTTACAACATTTTCTCTGTTGGTTGCTTTGGCTGCACTACTCACTTTTTGCCACTTTTTGCCATTCTAATAACTGTGGGTGGCACAGATTAACACGAGTGTAATTATACTATTTTTGTGGCATGGGATAGGGAACTGGGGCATGAGATAGGGAAACAGGGCAGCTGTGGCAGGCTTACCACAGCAGAAGGGGGCAGGTGGTGGCACTGGAGAATGTGACTGTGAACATTTCTCCGCAACCATGGCTAGGGAGCTCTACAACGGTCAGACAGAGGGGGGGGGGGTCACAGGCCGGAGAAGTGATTGGCTTTCAAGTAATCACTAGTACTGCTAGATTTATCACCCTGGCAGCGAGTTCCACCGGTTGTAGCACGCCAACCACCAGTACTGGTTGATTTAATAACCTGATCACCAGTACAGCTCACTCTGATGCCACAATCACCAGTACTGGGGGGGGGGGGGGGTGTTAAAATGCACCTTTGCCTGTGTAGACAAAAAATCCTTGCACCAACCTGCCCCGAGTTCTGTGTTGAGGGGGGTGCACTGCTGGTGCCACTCCTCCGTGACCGGAGAGATCACAATTTCAATCCTGTCACAAGGAGCAGCTATTAGGCTTTCTTCTCCCTCCAGCCTGCAGTGGATGATAGACAGTGGCACTAAAGAGTGAAAGCAGAGTGTCCTTTCTCTCTACCCTTGTTATGTGACTTATCACATGACCGGAAGAGAGAGAGAAGGAGAAGCAGAATTCACAAGAAGATCTGTGAGTACAAGAAGGAAGGGGTTATAACTGATGTAAGGGGACACTGTGATGGGAACACCTGATGCAAAGGGGGAAACTTGACATAAAGGGGGACACCTGATGCAAAGGGGGACACCTGATGTAAAAGGAGCCTCTCATGGAACACTTAATGTAAAGGGGGACTCTGATGGGGGCACCTGATGTAAAGAGAGACTCTGATGGGACACCTGATGTGAAGGGAGACTCTGATGGGACACTTGATGTAAAGGGGGACTCTGATGGGGACACCTGATTTAAAGGGAGACTTTGATGGGGCACCTGATGCAAAGCGAGACTATGATGGGGACACGCGATATAAAGGGAGACTCTGATGAGACACCTGATGTAAAGGGGGGGCACCTTATGGGTGTTTAATATATATTTTTGTAACTTTATTCTGCATAAAACATTTAACTGTCGTTTCATGAGATCATTTATGAGGGCATGTCTGGGGGTGGAATTAGGGGTGGAGCATGGTAGGGGTTGGGTGGGGCAACTTCTGGCGAGTAACTCTTAAGGCCTGACTAGTACCTCGGGATTTGAAACTTTGAGCCCTGACATACATAATAACAAAATAAATGTATGAATAATCCAACACAGATACTTAATATACTATAGGGGTACAAAGGATCCCCCAAGTGAAATTATTGAAATCCCAATATAAAACACACTGCCTGAAATATCAACTATATAAATATGACATATATTATACTATATGATATATGTGTACATAATTAATGAGCATATTGAGGTGTGTGGCACCTCATCTCTTATTTAATGGAGAAATAGCAATAGGACTGCCAATCCTATAGATCTAAGTCGCTTGCTGAGATTATGTGCATATTTATTTATTTATTTTTATTCTCCAGCACGTGAATGAAGGCTTGGCGTGAACACAGAATTGATTTTGCAAAGCTACACTACACTTCAACTTTAGTAGATCAGACTCATATCTTATGAATGGAAGGAGCAGCCATTGACATCACTAGCAGTCATGGCTATGAAAATAGAAACATTTAGGAGCAGGCCTCTCAATCTTCTTACAGTAGAACAAAACAGATAACATTATCATGCTAATGACATTACACTGAAAGGTTAGTGGATACAAATCAATACTTCAACACTATCTTTATGACAAGCCTTAAAATTCATTGAATATATGGGCAGAACATTGATTTATTAGACTGGTTAATGAAACTATAAGTTCTTCATGATGCTACTATCTTTAATAGCTTTGCTGTATGATTAAGCATTATTTGTTTTTGTTGTAACATAAGTGTGAAGCCAACACTCATAGTTTGGTGTTTTGTTACCATGACAGTTAGTGATGTAGTATCCTGCTCCTTTAATTTGTAAGACATTGCTCTATGCTGTGTGTTAGGCTATGGTTTAATGAAGGACAGGGATATCTAAATAATTGCTGCTTATGCTTATCTATACATAAAAAGAATGTGCGCTGCTACATAGTGTCCCTTGTCTTTACACATGTTCTTAAAGCTAAACGCCAGGCAGATATAAAAGACACAAATTAATGCAGCTTTGTAATCATTAATATGTAATTAATAATGTATTTTTTTAAATATAAGCATTGCAAGTACCTGAATTTGATCTAAATTCAGCCTACTGTATCTCCTGTACAACAGAGGAAGAAGCAGTACAAAGGATCAATCAATTCCTGTGCTGACAACAAGTATACTGACAGGAAGAGAAAGCAGAGTGGCAGAGAGATGAGCTCATCACTGTGCTGAATCATTGTTCACTGTCCAATCACACACTATGGAGGGTCCAAGATGTCCTGGGCCCAGAGGAATGAACTGAATAATGCTGGCCATCAGTCTGTAGACATCTAGTATTAGTAAACAGTAAGGAAATTTCTTAACTGGAGGGAAATATTGCACAAAATTTGTTTTTGTTATTTTATCTTACAATGGGCTATTCATTATCACATTATTTTTGATTGTAGCTCTACTTTAAGAGTTTCTGGGACTGTGCTAACCAGGTGAACTTAA
Organism: Staurois parvus; assembly: GCF_062004578.1. Lineage (NCBI taxonomy): Eukaryota > Metazoa > Chordata > Amphibia > Anura > Ranidae > Staurois > Staurois parvus. Next base: position 2,809,629 of record NW_028317808.1, read on the forward strand.
TTGTAATCATACAGTGTATACAGTACATACATGAAATATATACCCACCTGTATGGCCCAAATGTATTATTTTATTTATGTCAACATCAATGATGTATTGTCTCTTTAATCAGTTAAAGGGATTATAGTTCCAAAAGGGCTTCACGCTATTTTAATTAATAATTGTGACTTCTAAAATATATGCCATATACAGTAGAATAATAAATGGGGGAAGTGGGGAATTTACTGTACAGGTAGCAAGAGTCCATACAACAGGTAGTTTTCAAACAAGCCACAAACATTTTTATTGTTCTTCTGACACTGGAAACACATAATAAGGATTACTAGCATTTAGTACACCATACATACAATAATCACTTTCTAGCAGGGAAATTGATCTTGTGGCCACCCCCTGTGGCCAATGTAGTTCTTAGGTGCAAAAATGCTGCCATACAATAGGGTGTATGTTCACAACATGAATGCAACTTGATTGTTAGTGAAGAACCTGTGTTTACATTTGAGTTCAAAATTAGACCACAGAAAAGATTAGATGATGGAGATGAGGAGCTATGAGTATGAAGAGACCCCACAATTGTTCTCTGGTTGTTACTGTCAACTAGGCCTCCTAGATTGTAAGCTCCAAGGAGCAGGGCCCTCCTTTCCCTCTTGTATTTAACTGTATTGTTTCTGTATTGTCTCCCTTTATATTGTAAAGTGCTGAGCAAACTGTTGGCGCTATATAAATCCTGTATAATAATAATAATAATAGGCAGGGTCATGAAGTCTAACAGCTACAGCCAGGGAAGTCTGAATGTGGAGGATTTAAGCTACCGTGGTGGTCACTGACTGTTTGTAGGGGCATGACTGGAAGCCAATTAGCTGCACAGGAAGCAATGTTAAAACTAATAGTTGAGCATCAATGATGATTAACTGTATCTGTGGCAGAGTTGTGTATGGCTTTATATGTTGTTGTTAGTATTTTTATTCTATACATTGGGCTAGCAGAAGCCAGTTGAGTGTGTAAGCATAGGCCCATGAGGACTGAAGGAAGTTGTAACAGTTGAGATAAGAGAAAACCAGGGAGCAAATTAGTACCTTTGTAGTGTAGTTTGGTAAAAAGGGGCACATTTTGAAAATTATACGGATTTTAAGATTGCAGGATTTGGACAGTGTTTGGATGTTGTGCCTAAAGAGAGTTTAAAGTCCAGGATTATGTTTGGCAGCGTGGAAAAAGTGAAGGGACTGATAGTTATGCTGTTGATTTTGATGTAAAGTCAGGGGAAGAGACACAGGAGAGGAGGAGAAATTATGAACTTAGTTTTGGAAATATTGATTTTGAGTGAGTGGTGTGACATTCACAGCCATATGTCAGTTTGTAAGATAAATGGTGCCTGAGGAGGCTGAGGAGGTGAACTAAGGAGTAGAGAGAAAGAGTTAGGTGTCTTCAGCATTCAGATGGTATTAGAAGCTGTGGGAGGTAATCCACTAATCCATAGAGGAGGTATAGACGGAGAGTATAACAGAGCCTTGGGCGCCAGAGGCTAAAAAAAGTGAAAGAGTAGAGGAAAATAAAGATTTGTAGGTGACATTGAAGGTTGAGTTTTTTTTAGAAAGAGCAAGTGGTCTACGGTATCAAAGCCAGCAGAAGGGTATGAATACAGAATAGTTGCCATTAGTTTTAGCAGTAAATTGTTGGAGAATTTTAGGAGAGCAGTTTAAGTAGAGTGTTGCAGGTGGAAACAAGACTGTAGGGGGTTAAGAAGATTGTTATCAGTGAGGTGGCAGCTCCGGTTTCAGAAGTTGACTTTTAGTATGATAACTTTTTAGCACTGCTGTTGCAATTTGAGGATTAATGTACAAGGCTCAATAGTAGTGTTCCAGGATTAACAGGTGTCAAAATTCCCCAGCTTTGAAAAAAAATCTGTACTTAGGACATTTTAGTAAAATTACTATTTTACAAATTTAAAGAAAAGAAACATAATACCTGCTAATGATGACCGCTCCTTCTAAAATAGCTGACTTCCTGGCTGTTATGCCGACTGCTTCATAACTTTGAGTCAGTGACCTGAAATACTGTAAGTATCCAGATAAGAACTTTACTCTGACTTTCCTGATCTGCACAATTATTTAGGGTCAGCAGCTTAGAAAGTATGAAAGTCACTGGGTAAGTACCACTTTAACAATATTAAATGGCAGGTTACTATAAAGTAGAACTCCATTCAAAAATTTTTACGTTGTCATTTTTGTGGAAGGGCTAGAATCTCTGTAAGGGAGTATTGTATTATAACGTTGCTGGAAAGAATTCTCCTCACTTCCCATCCCAGTGACAAAATTAGGGTACGGTGGGTGGGGGTGGGTTATTACAAGTTTGTCATCAGTTACCGAACAGATTCCACAATGTGTGCTTGTTTAACAAGAATCTCTAAAGTCTGTACATTATTAGTGTAGTTATGAGACTTTGGCAGTGTTGCTCTCTGCTAAGTGGCATGGATGGGTCACAGTGTCACTTTTATTTAATCTGTAGTTTTTTTTATAAAGCTCATGAAACCGTTGCAGCTTTTTGAGAAATTAAAGAATGAATGAAAGTGACACTGTGACCTTACCATGTCACGTAGAAGAGAGCAAAACTGCAGGAGCCTCATTACAAAGTTAATCATAATCAAACTTTATAGAATCTTGTTCTATACACTGTTCTGTAAGTCATGTCAGTTTTGTAATACCCACCATTGTCTGTAAAATAGAATCACTATTACAGTATGCCTACAGTAAACCCAAGAAAAAAGTATTGCAGATTACCATTCCTGAGATGTGGTTGCTGCATTAGTATTTTTTTCAGGCTAGTAAAGAAAAACTGAAAACACAAATTATATTATCAGTTTTTCAAGCTTTCTTGTGTGAACTACACAACCCTTCCTCTCTATGTACTGGTGATGAAGGGAAGGTGTTTTATAGTCCAAGTCAGGACAGCAGACTATGGTGACAACATGTCTCATCCATAGATTCAGCACATTGAGTTGCAATTGTTACACTAGGACAGGAAGTGTGTCTATGTGTTATGATATCTACAAGCGTATCAATGGTGCCTGTAAAGCCAATAACAAATTGTTTAATTCTATTTTCCTGATGGGTACATGTGGTCACAGTTTTATTATTAGGATGCTAGTATTAAAGAAAATAGGTTTCTTAAAAGAAAAACTGTAACCCGTCTATGCACAAAAAATGTATAGTGTCTGCTTATAGCCTATCTCACCAATTCACACTCTCCCACTATCTCCTCACTGCAAGGGTCCATGCTTAAAAAACTTGGTGTTTGAGCTACATGACAATATGATGTCACTGTTTAACCAAGTGCCCAGGGTTCAGGCCTGACAATTTGGCAGAGTATTGTAACATTGGGAGTTCACATGCTCTCCCATACCCGGCAGCCTTACTCCATTACTGCAATGGAGCAAATACATTACTTTAATGGGGGGGGGGGGGGGCAGGAAGGGAATATAAGGAAGATGAGTATGACTTGCTAGGGGACTGAGCTATCTGAAGGCACTGTCAATTTGCTTTAAATGGACCAAGAGACTATGGGGTTGATTTACTAAAACTGGAGAGTGCAAAATCTGGTGCAGCTGTAAATGGTAGTCAATCAGCTTCTAACTTCAGCTTGTTCAATTAAGCTTTGACAGAAAAAAATGAAGCTGATTGCTTTCTATGCAAAGCTGCACCAGATTTTGCATTCTCTAGTTTTAGTAAATCAACCCCAGTGCTTCTTTAGAGGAAAAGCACATTTTGATCAAACTCAAAATGCTGCCATTTTACTTAGCATTAGAAAATTGCAGTAGAACAAATGGCCACTGCCCCAGTCTATAACTGGCCTTCACAGCAAGGAGCACATGGAAGGGCAACATATGTCAAGCAATAAAAGAGAAAAATTCCCAGCTCTACTTACCAACCAGCTTGCAAACAAATTGAATTAGCCTGTCTAACAGTATGTATTAAAAACAGAGGTTTAGTTTGCACACATTTGCAAACACATGCATAAGCTGCAGAGCCTCTTCACAGCACTCCAATATTCTGAAGTTCCTAACGCTACAAATTTTGACAGGCCCCATAGTAGAGGCACATGTATTTAATGGCTAGACTGAGGGCAGGTGTACATAAGGGAACCCACCCTCCTTAAAGGTACAGGAGCGCACTGGGCACCCAGCATATAGCACAATGGCAGCCAAGGCATCCAGTATACCCCCTCACCAAAAAGTCAATAGTACAACAAATGGCCACTGCCCCAGTCCTTCACAGCAAAGAGCACATGGAAGAGCGATGCATGTCAAACAATAAAAGAGAAAAATTCCCAGCTCAACTTACCAACCATCTTGCAAACAAACCGGGCTGGTTCACCTGCCTTCATCCTATCCATTGAATACATGTGCCTCTACTATGGGGGCTCTCAAAATTTGTAGTTAGGAACTGCAGAATATTGGGACCATGAAGAGGCTTTTCAGTTTACACATGTGTTTGCAAATGTGTGCTAACTAAACCCCTGTTTTTAACACATACTGTTAGACTAGCTAATTCAGTTTGTTTGTAAGCTGTTTGGTAAGTTGAGCTGGGAATTTTTCTCTTTTATTAATAGAAAATTGCCCCTACAATATTTTAATGGGAATTTAGGCAGCTATATAAAATGATGCAAATTTAAATAGGGTATTATACTGTTTTGGCTGAGGATTGTTATCTTGCTATTTAAAGATTGAAAATGTTTCTTATTATTTAACTACACCACTTACTGTTAAATACACCAACAAATCACAACATGCATTTTTTTAAGTCTTAATCTGCTTTTAGACCTTTGTTCTGTTTAGATGTGCTTAATTTAAAAGACAGTTACATTGCTGACTCCACAAGATAACCAAAATACAGTAGTGATAACATAGCTGTATTTACGGGGCACTAGCAATGAGAAAACCAGGTCAGGTTTAGTTCATGTGGGGCTTCAGTAAACCCAACATGAAGTCTGTGAACCCTAATACTGTTAAGCATTAGGAGAGTTTTTCATGCTGCTGAGCAGCATCGAAATTGCACACATCCTTTAAATAACATGCCTGAAGTATGCCTTAAAGCTGCATGGAAAGTTACAAAACAGTATGATGTAGTCCTTTAAATTGACAGTAAAAAGGAAAAAAAAACACAAAAAAATCCAACTAGACTTTTTTCCAAGCATGCGTGGTGAAAAGGAGGGTAGCAAATGTATTTCCCTCCCTTCATGTACCATACCAGGCCACATACCTTTCAACATTGGAGGGGTACTTCTCCCAAAAAGAATGCAGGGAGTAGTGGGGGGACTTACAGGAATCTTGAAGCCCCATTAGAACAAAGTTCCCAGATATCCTCCCCCCCAGGGGAATAAGAACAAAAATACATTATTACCCCTTATTCCCAAGAAAGTGTAAATTTAAATAAACACAGCAACAATATGAAAAACTACTTAATATAACCTCTTCCCCTCATAGCAGATATACTGCTACATGGTGGCACAGGTGTGCAAAATCACACACACACACACATATATATATATATATATATATATATACATATATATATATACGTGATTTTGCATTTCCAGGTATTCACGGCTGCTTTTATCAATCATTGGGTCCCGGCCGGTGATTGCTGTTGTCTTATATTATGACGAGGATGGATGAGTGTATATTTTATAATTTATTTTCCCAAAGAAAGTAGTCCAACAGTTCTTTTCCAGAGAGATGCATTTAATCAGCTCAGTGACAATCCATAAAACAGAGGTACAGACAAGGCAGATGACAGGGTACCCAGAATACTCATGCAATCATCAGAAACCCTCATAGGACCCACTTTCTTCTGTCACTCTTTCTCCTGACCCCACTTTCTCCTGGCACAACTTCTTCTGACACCACTTTCTCCCTACACCACTCAACCAAAAAAACCTTCCCTAATATACACCTTTTCCCATTGACCAAAGTGTCAAGCAATCTGATTGGTTGATTTTATGACCATGTTTGGTCTTAAGTGTTACAAACAATGTGTCTAGACCTAGAACAGCTGTATGCATAGATTGTAATTAAAAAGTTGAATATTTACTCTTTTTTATGGCAAAACTGCAGTCTTTAACACCCATGTTGAAATTCTCTTCACCATAAACAAGTACACTATGAATTTTTAAGACCTTTCCAAATCTAATCAGACAAACTTGCATTTTACAATGCTGGTAGATTTTTTTGTAGATTTGCAAACAACCTGCTCTGAAAACTCCCCCTGACTCTCCACATATTTATCCAAAAACAGGTTAACCCAACATAACAAAGGTAAGGTAAGTACCTCGTGCATATATTAACATAGGAAGGAGTCCTTGGCTATCCTTTTGGTCAATAACATGAATATATATATATATATATATATATATATATATTTACTTGCCGGTGCCCAGTGATTGCCGAGCATCTCCAACGGGGGGGAGGGGAATTGTTCTCCAGCACAGCCATGCAAAGCATGCAAATATTTTTTTTTTAAAAATTGTCAGAATTTTTTTTTTATAGCACAAACAATAAAAAAACACACAGGTGATCAAATACCACCAAAAGAAAGTTCTATTTGTGGGGAGGGAAAAAAGATTGTAAATTTCATTTGGGTGCAGGGTTATATGACTGCATAATTGCCGGTTAAAGTAATGCAGCGGCGTAATGCAAAAAATGTCCTGGTCAGGAAAGGGGCTAAATCCTGGAGGCCAAGTGGTTAAAAAGAAAAATGGCACAATGTACTCCAAGGATCCCTTGAGCTCCTGCTTATGTTATAGCAGTGGCAAGCATTTTGTCATTTAGAGGCAGTAGTGCAGCAGAGAAGAATTGCTATGCAACAGGTTGCCCCAGATGACCATATTTTATAACTATTGACGAAAGTAAAGTGAGCACTTGGAGAGACTAGCAGCTGACACAACACTGGTGACCCACCAGATAAATACAACAAAGAATCAAAGTGACTGAAAACACCCCTAAGAGTGTATTCCAACAAATGAATAAATGTGACAGTGAGAGTCCGAATAAATTAAAAAGTGAACGTCTCCATTAATAGTGCTTCATCTGTGTATGTGGCCAAAAAGTGAGATTAAATCTATGTGAATTCACCACCACCATGGGAACACCACTATGTAAGGGGAGGAGCCTCTGTTTTGACGTCATGCCATCGCATCCATGTTTGGACCATCTTAGTAAGTCCTTTGCTGGAACTATTTGTATTCTACGTGGTTTTAACTATGTTTTTACTCTATTTGAATAAATATGCTACACTATTAATAGCATTTCTGACTCCGTGTGGTGAGCTAAATTTAACAGGATAAATCACCGGCTGTAGCGTCATTGGGGTTGATGAGCGATCTGTGGGGCTTCAGTTTTTTGTATAAGGCGCAATGGCTTATCATTTCTGGTGAGTGCATAGTGGTGGTGGATTCACATAGTGGTGTTTTCAGTCACTTTAATCACCTTTATTCATTTTGTACTTTATTTATTCAAGTACTTGCTTTAGCGCTGCACATATTTTGACTCTTTTTTGTATTTTATAACTACATTGGTTTAACTGCCACACCTGCACGGTAACTCCCCCCAAGGTTTAAAGGCATTTGACTTGGTATGGTACAGGAAAGGCTGAACACTTCCTTTTCCCTTAAATTTCCAACCAGGTGCTTATTTAAGCATTCAGTCTGGGTGTCCATCAAAAGGAGCAGACATATGGCCTTCTTCCTTAGCCCCAGCAGGCAATATGCTTTTCAATGTTATGGGGGATGATAGGATATTTGAAAAATTGAAGTCCTGTAACAGAACTAAAAATAAAATCACAGACTTTCCTGACCCCACAGTGCTGATATTTTTATTCAAGCACTTAGATGGGTTGATTTACTTAAGGAAATAGGCTGTGAAATTTCCAAGTTTTTTTTTTCTTTGAAAATGAATTTTTCCTTAGCTTGGTGAATGTGGTGAAAACTCACATTGCAAAGAATACCAAATCATGAGCAAAGATAATTAAAAAAGAAAAACACAAATATTTGCTTGCATGTGAATGGATGATGGTTAAAATAGTTTTTTTCTCTCATTTACTAAGCTAAAATGCATTTGCCAAGTGCAAATTCCCTTGCATTATATAAATACTATATATTGTGCAGGGGCGGACTGACAACTCATGGGTCCCCCGGGTAATAGGGGATCATGGGGCCCCTGTGTCCTTGCCGAAACTCAAAAAAGCCTATAAAAAAGATACCAGGGGCATCTCATGGGGCCCCCTACTGACCCCTGGCCCTCGGGCAGTGCCCGAGTTTCCAAATGGTCAGTCCACCCCTGGAATGGGCCATTTGGTAATGCAGCTAGAGCCACCTAGAGTTGCATGCAGAAAGTCTTCATTACTCTATAAGGATGCAGCAGCTGTATGGACACAGCCACTTGTCCCGTTTAAGCAAACATGCAGGGGGCAGGTAAAGGCCCCAAAGGCACATTGTCTGTGTTTTGGGATATTCACCTGCCTCCACACACCTGTTAAAATAGGACAAGCAGCTGTGTTCATTCAGCTGCTGTCAATTCATGCTGTCCATTCTACAACACCCATTTGAATCAGGTCTTTTCGATATATTTATTTTCATGACAAAGTTGCTTTAATATGGAAAGTATGTTGTCTGCTAGGTTCACTAAATATAAAAAAATATATTAAACTGCACTTTTACTAAGTTTTATATATTTTCATTATTCCTCTATAAAATTTTTATACCATTAAGTTAATATAAATCTTAAACTCTATCATTATTATTATCATGAAATCATATTCCATCGCTCTTTATAATAAGTAAAAATGCATTAAAAGCATATTAAAGGACAATCTCTTTTCAAAAATATCTGAAAATGTGAAATTCTAATTAAAGATAAGAAATTGAGGTCATGGGGGATTTGTTTTAAAATATGGACACTTTCATCATCTCTGCACTGAGATGTATGTCTACAGATGCTGTTAAAAAATCAGTATGAAAAACAAGTCTTAAATTTTCATTATAACAAGATCGCTTGACCAACCCTGTGATATATTATTTTATACCAAATTATCAATATTCATTTAACCAGTATGAATTATGTAATTTCCAAGTGGCGATTTTAAACCAATTCCATACTGACAGTTAGTTCAATTTTCTAACAGTTTCTTTTTAAACAGATACTGTTTTTCTTGCTATAAACTACATAATTAAATGGTTGAAGAAAATATTGAAGGTGAAACCTTCCTCCCTAAGCTCAGGGGACCAACTTATGTCATCTACACAACCCTTGAAATGATCTTGAATACACTGCTTACGTTGAAGGGTTGAATATCAACACAAGATGAATTATTTTGAGCTGTTTAGTACCTGCTGACAGTAAATATGGATATTAAAAAGAGAGTTGCAATGATGATGAATATATACTGTTAATAGATATGAAGTTATTAATAAATATTGTAGGATAACATTTTACTTATATTTATGTGGTATTTCAGAGTCGTACAGAAAACACTTACCATTCCCATCAATCCAATGGTTGATTCTGTTATTGAATATACTAATGACACATTGCATGCACACATGCACTTTAAGAACAGAAGGCAGAAACCTAATTAATTTAACAGGATGTGTGCTCAGAGGAAACTCAAGCAAACAAACAGAGAATGTAAACATTCATACTAACACGATCCTTGGATTTGAACACCTGGCTTAAATACTGCCAGGTAGCACTGTTAACTGCAAGGTGGGCTGGGTGCTAGTACCACTGATTTGGTATCAAGTGGCCCCAAGTTTTAATTTAAGACTAGAAAATGCAGTACATTTACATGTTACTGAAACACAGTCACATTAGGTACACTTCCCTTTTCTGTAATACATGTATTTAAAAAAGAACTTTAATTTTGCTGATATGATATACAAGTACATCTATGGTTGCTGAACCCAATGTTACTTTCATTTGTAATTCCTTAAAAAAGAAAAGTAGATTTAGTTGAAAATATTTTTTCCATAAATATGCATTTACTATAATGTATAGATATTTTCTTGTATTCCTATATGTGGTCCCTCTACAGATTTTTCTATATTTTGGTTCAGCCTTATTAGGGATAATCTGAATAATCTGGTCCAAACACAAGTTCAGATCGCATATTGGCTGTTCAGGCAGCAAATGATCAGGACATGTCTCAGCAGTGGCTTTTTTTTTCCATTGGCAGGTCGCTGGCCATTGGGCAATGTGATTGACATAGATCTGCATCACTGGACAATGTGATTTACCATAGATTTACAATGAGGGGCATTCTTTTAGGATCTTAATTTTTTTAATGACTTATTAAACACAAAAAATGTGCATTTATTATTTTTGTCTGCAGGAGTCTGTAAAGCATTGGACCAGTGATCAGTAAAGTGCTGGTGCCATGCAGGTCTCCTGCAAATCTGTCAGTATATCTGCTTGCCCATACAGGATGTACAAGCAAGCAGATATACTGACAGGAAGATTCAATGAACTAACACAGCACTCCACAGTGCCGTGTTAGTTCATTGAGAACTACAAGCTGACAGCCACTAAGGGTGAATGAATGACATAGCTATGTTGGTAGAGCCCAACTGTGCTGTTTTCAAATCTGACAGATAGTACAGGGAACTTCTCCCCATACTTCTGTCGGGGAGGGGGAGCAGCGGGCAGCGGCTGCAGCATTGAGAACATGTTAAATAGTCCACCCTAAAAACGGGTGGAACATGTAACATGTTTCGAAAGGTGAACTTATCCTTTAAAAGGGGCTTGGGTTCAACATACAAACCTTTTTGAATTTTGCTAAACCCCTGCTGAACCAAACATAGGGCAGTTGAGCTCATCACTAATCCTTATGAGAAATTATTTATTTCTGTACATTGTTAGTAGGTCAGTTAATTAACAACCTCTAAAAATCTGAAATAACTGAACAACTATATAACAACAATAAATAACTTTAACTATCTGGGTATTAAACATGCAATGCTCATTAGCGGTCAGTACATTAAAAGAGTGGAGTTTGTTTACTTAGCAAAGTATATGTTGACTGTAGAAAGAGTATGTTCATTAAAGTGGTTATACACCTGAGACATAGAATCTGAATAAAGTACATCCCTCTATACTGTGTACTTGCCTCTCTCCAAAGCTCTGAGTGTAATTTCTCTCTGCTGCCTGGCTTTTCTGTTATCAGCATGACTCTCTTCTAACAGCTTTTCCCCAAACCAAGAGAAAAAAGGATACTGGGGATGAGAGTTCCAGCACATAGTCTGTGATTGACAGCCACAGCTCTGTTCTTCCTGTAGACTAGAGTCAGGAGGAGGGATGTGTCCTTTCTCTCCAATCAGGTTCAGAATTTTCTGATTGGATGATTGCATACCTGCCAATGTTGAAACGTAAGAAAAAGGGACACCCTTCCACAGTGAAAATGGGCATGGCTAAATTGTGCTAATGTTAGGCATGGGCATGTTTCAAATTCTGGAGCAGTCCCACAGAATCCAATCAATTTCACAAGAAGAAAACATTCGTTAACAATGCCTATTCTCTAATTCTTTAGCAAATCTTTCCCACAGAGTACTTATTCAGGAGCTTTACTCCCATTAGCTTTAGACATTTGTAGATCAACTAAGTATTAAGTCAGTGCGGCAAATGTGTATTTGTGTCAATGCCATATTCATACTGTACATCAGCACCATTATTTCTATCTTTATACACAAGCTAAATAAGGCATTTAATACACTTGCCATCCCCTTGCCCTGTAACCTACTTTCTGTTTTAATTGTTTGCCTTCTCTAATATATATATATATATATATATATATATATATAGTACTTGTCAGGAAATGATGGTCAAAATTCAGTAATGTCTGTTTCTAAATTAACTCATCATGTGTGTGCTTCATTGTTGAATTTAGTGTAATACCATTTAATGCCTAACTATGAAAGATGAAACCTTTTGCGAGCCTAAAGAAAGCCTGTAAAGGGTATCTCTTAGGGATGTATTTAAAAAAAATTGCAGAGCTATTCACCCTGTAAACCTATATGTGTAGTTTGTAAAAAAAAATGTTTTTTCTCCTAGCCAAACTGCAGAATAGGGTGAATTGGGAAAATACTGCTATATGGTCACTAGATGGAGCAGATGATCATAGGAATAAAGGCTTATTTACTATGATTGTCAGCTCCATCTAGTGACCATAAAAAGGTTTGATTTGCTACTCTGTATGAAGACTGATATTTAATCTGGAGAGAAAATAGCCTATTAGCAACTTTTTTTTTTGCTTGCATTCACATGTATGTGAATGTAAATGCAGGTTTACAGGATTGATAGCTTTACAAATTTTTTTTATAAAACCTCCTCAATGCCACTCTGAATATATAGTTTAGGATATGTCCTACTTTCTTTAGCAAAATGTTTTTTGCCGATTTGATATTTTCTTCCAAGGAATAACACTTTGACTTACATAAAAATAAGATAGCTACACTTACAGGCTCTTCTCACACAGGTTTGGAATTTCATGGTGAAACTAAGGATGCATTTTCTGTTTCTCATCCACTCTGATGATCCTTCAGTTATTTTGTTATGTGGCAATAGAAGAAATACAGGTCCAGCACTCAGTTGCAATTACAATTCTCTTTATTAGGCTTCAAACCACATATTTCATAAAACATTTAAGCCTACAGCTGTTTCACTTGTTTGCTGTGTGCATTATAAAGGCAGTGGTATAACTGCTGGTACCACTTCTATTTATCTCACAGGTATACTACTGTATAGTAAACATGTATTCCTCATTAATAGGGCACACATACAAAATTATTCTCTTTAAAAAATTCAAAACTTCGGGGGGCATGGTCAGCGCACGAGGAAGATGGCTGCTTAGAGCTATTGTCCCTCACTGACATAGCACAGCGGAGCCCACAAGAGCACTGTAGAGCTTGTAGGACCAATGGTTCTAGTGGGATCCAGGTTGCTGACCACTGGAGAACATGTCCCACAAGAGGAGGGAGTGAGGGAGACCAGGGACACTGACTGATTTCTTTTCTCCTCTGCTCCGGATCAGAAGCCAGGATGGAGGTGACAGCAGCTCTCCAGGATCTCCTCATGGCTGCTCCTATGAAGAAAGGGAACCCAGGCAACAAAGGCAGGACAGGGGAAACTGCCATCCCCATGCTACAGGACCAGCTTCTAACTCCTCTTTTCAGCGCTCTTGCCTGGCCATGTCTAGACATAAGCTGCTGCACACACCGACACTAACTCCTGAGGTGAGTGAGATTGATAACTCAGTGGAGGATACACGTGAGCTGCAGGATTCAAAATTTGCTTTCCCTACTACTAACCAGCCTGTACTGGACACAACACTAAAGGACAAGTTAGTGTCAGTAAGAAGTTAAATTCATTCACACATCATATCTTTAATGCAGCAATCTAAACTGAGATACATAAAGTGTCAGATATAGTGTCCCCCATTGAACACAAAATGGGAGAATTTGCAACCACCTGCAATGAAATGGTAGATGTGCATAATGAACAGTATGAGGATATACTCTGGATCAAGGATAAATTTGACCTGGAAGATTGCTACAGGTGTGAAAATCAAGGGAATCCCAGAAACAGTGAAACCGCCTCACTTAAAAGCCTATTACACCACAATTATAAAAGAAACGCAACCTGATGTATCTCTAGAAGAATTGACTATAGATCGCATCCACCGGCTGCCTAAGCCCAAACACTTGCCTGATTATATTCCCAGAGATATCACTGCACTCTTGCATTACTACCATGTAAAGGAAAAAATTGCTGTGAGCAACCAAAAACCCAGAAACCAGCCCAGAGTGCTTACAGGACATCTTCCTGTTTGTGGATCTTTCTGCACATACATTGCAGAGAAGGCAAAACTTGGCTACTCTTACCAAGCCTTTACACAATCACGGAATTCAATATTGTTGGAAATACCCAGCCACCTTATTAATTACTAGAAGAGGTGAAACTTATCCAGTGAATATGGTCTCTGCAGGCCTTCAGCTGCTGAAAAAATGGAAGGTTTTGAGCAATTCATCTGAGGAGCAACATGATACTCCACCCCCCCCCCCAAAGGGCACCCTTGATCAAAACACTGCTGTGACTGAGTGAGCTCTGTAGAAAATGTATTTTAAAATCATAATTAGCTCCAGTGCACTTACAATGTGCATGCTGCAATTTCTTCTTTACTCCTGTTACTAAGTAGTGACAAATCCGCACAGATTCTTTGAAAAGACTCATCAGTTTTTTTATGTTACTCTCTGGTTTTTACTCCTTAGTGTTAATGGACCACACCTGAAACTATTTTTCTGTCTATTACTTTTTTTTCTGTTGCTGTAAGTCTCTTTTTTCACTTGGCTATCTATACGTTAAGTTCCATACATTCCCTGAGGAATTGCAATTTGTTGCGGTGGTAGCCAGACGTTTGCAACTACGTCTCTGCCTGCGCTCAAACCATTAGAATCTCATACACCATAAAGCTTACAAACAAATTTTATGCAAGTAATTATTCATCTCCTGTACTTACTGTGACAAAACATCAGACAATCATAGCTAACTAGCTTTCAATATGGCATTTACAATTTCATCCTAAAATGTCAAAGGACTCAACAACACAGCAAAGAGACATATGATATGGAAGGAAACATGAAATCTACAATGTGATATCTTGTGCCTTCAGGAGACCCATTTCAGTACTAAAAACCCTCCAAAAGTCTAGCATCCACAAGATGATGCCAGCATTCTTTGAAGCGGGACTATATTTTTTTCTCCCGTCTTCACTATACATACACTAGGCTTTATTTGTTTATAGTGGACACATTTCTGCCACAAAATGCAATTCTGTAATACACAATATTATATGGTCGGATCATGAGCCAGTATCAATCACAGTGGGTAAAGGCCACACAAAAACTAGAGAGAATAGATGGCGTAATGACATATTTCTTATGTCCCATCCAGAAAACAGATGTTTGCTGCTTGAGTCAATTCAAGAATTTTGTTTATCTCAATGAAGCTTCTGTTGTGGACCCATGTAAGTTCTGGAATTCTCACAAGGCCTATATAAGAGGAATTCTTCTTAAAATAAGCAGTTGCAAGGAGGTTAAATGATCTGCTCTCTACAACACAAACATTAGAGCGAACCAACTAAAAGTTCCTCTCACAATCTATCAGCTCCCAGTTAACAAGTGCTAGACAAGAACTTAGGTCACTACTTATATCACAACATGACCAATTGATGCATAACTTAAAAGCCAACTGCTATCATAATGGGAACAAAGCTGGTGAAAGATAAAATATCCATACAAAAAATACCTTATCTATTGCATCCTAAAACAGCTTGTAAACTCTATAATCCTCAGGATTATACATTTTACAGTTCCCTTTACAACCTCTGGGAAGGAGTAGATATCACCCAGCCATCCCCGAAAATTATTTTAGAATTTCTTGATTCTGTTTCCTTCACTAAAATTCAGATCAAGAAAATACAATTTCTAAATCTACCATTTTCCATTAAGGAAAATACAGATGTAATTCTTACACTCCCTCAAAATAAATCTCCAGGCCGAGATGGGTTTTTGTCAGAATACTACTGTACAAACTTTTTTCTTCCTTGTTATCACCCTATTTGAAGACGATCTATAATGCCGCTGTGTCTACTGCCTCTTTCCCATCTGAAATGTTGACTACTACAATTATTACCCTCCTGAAACCAGGGAATGAGCCAGTGTCTGCACAAAATTTTCATCCAATTTCATTATTGAGCATGGACTTTTAAAATTATGCAAAAACATATCACTAATAGACTATCCATACAGTTATCATCTTTAATAAAACAGTATGACATGGGTTTTGTTCCGGGTCACCAAGCACATGATGTGACCAGAAGGATCCTAAACCTTATTCACCATGTAGAAATAGCTGGCGTGCCTTCTCTACTTTTAACACTAGATGCTGAGAAGACCTTCAACAGGATCCATTGGGGGTACCTGTCCCAGATTCTTAACAAATTTGGCCTAACAGGAGAAATACATGCAGCCATTTTGGCACTATATATCACACCATCTGCTTATGTGTATACTGAGGGCTTATTCTCTAAACATTTTCCCATTACCAGTGGGCCTATCCCCCCTCATCTTTTTTTTATTAATGGAACCATTAGCCAAAAAGATCAGATCCCACCCTCTTAATACATGGGATAAGCATTGGACGAAATGAACATACTATCTTGCTTTTTGCAGATGATGTTTTATTGACTTTATCAGATCCAGCTCTTTCTCTACCAAAGGCTCATGAAGTGCTGCAATTCTTCAACTTCATTTCATATTATAAAATCAACAAAACTAAGTCAATCATTATTTGCATAAATAGACTCTCACACTCAATCCATTTTAAAATCCAGGCTACCATACCCATGGGTAAAAGATAATATACAATATTAGGGAATCTCTTTGACCTCCCCTTTCTCTAATATATATATATATATATATATATATATATATATATATATAAAAGGTTAATTTTGAACCCTTTTTAACCAAAGTACAACAAGAACTAGAGAAACTGAAAACATCTCTCATGTGCAGATAAAATTGCAGTATTTAAAATGTTGATACTGCCTTTATTATTTTAGGACATTGACCATCTACATCCCAGCTGGGTTCTTCCGAAAAATGCAACAAATTATTTATAAATTTATATGGTCTGATGGAGGAGCCAGGTGCTCATACTCGACCATGACTAAGCATCGGCACACAGGAGGACTAGGTCTACCTGATCTTAGAGATTAATATTATTACATTTTGGTTCTCAACAGTAGACAGAAAACATTGGTGTGTCACAGAACAAGCATGTGAGCCATTGGGAAGTTTGAGCTCTTAGATGTTAATGAGTAATTATATCCTGAAACAATACTCTAATACTCACCCGATAATCTTAGTACTCTTAAAAGCATAGACATTCATCTGCCAATGGGGAAGTAAAAAGAGTAAACTAATCCGTATTCCTATCTCAATAGAAGCCTTTAAGTTTCTTATACAAGATACTTAATTTATACATTGGAGAACACATGGGATTTTGTTTATATCTGATATTCTTGAAGAGGGGAAATTGATAACATTTGAGAACCTGATACAGAAATGTTTCTGCTATCATAAGAATTTTTGTTATATGCCAAATTAGCATTTTGCTTTTCTCAGCATTCAAAACCCAATCTTACCTTGCCTGAGAATGTGTTGTCATTTTAAATCAACTTTTTCCACTTCTATTAAAAAATGGGAAACAAAATTATAAATCTCCCCTACAGGCTAGCAGTGGCAAAAAGTTATTAGACTTACCTATCTATTTACAAAATGTTCTGCTCATAGGGAAACAGCTTTAAAATTACATCTGAGATGGTATAGAAAGTCACACTTGACTGCAAAATTATCCAAATCAGATGATAATCTCTGTTGAAGTGGTTGTGGACAGATGGGAACACTAACACATATGAATTGGTCATACACATAAATTTGTAGATACTGGCAAATAATATCATATTTGATTTTTGTTGTAACAAACTTTACACACTAGCTGACAATAGAACAATAGAACAAGTCATTCTAAGTTTAAATATGGAAATCTGTCCGTATCCTTAAGACCCATATGCATATAATGTTTGTGGCCTGAGCAGTGCTTTTCAGATATTGGAAATTACACCACCAAATCTAAAGAAGGTGATATATTATTTAGATGAGATTTGTGAATATGAATGCCTTATGGCATACAGAGATGGGTACTCGGCTAAATTCCATATGTGTTGTGATCTGTTGAAATATTATAGACAGGGTTAAGGAGTAGTTTATTTACAAAGAAGTTAATATTAGTACCCTTTAAATAAATGAAGATTACATCAGGGTATTTACATGGTTTCTTATATAAGAAGTGGATTGTATGAATACACCAGTATTGGAGAGTTAAGCATCTCTTGTCTTTTTCTTTTTCTTCTTCTTTTTCTTTTCTTAAAGTTGTTGCTGTTAATATATCTCTGGAAGACATACAGTTTATGACTTTATTGGAAATTAAAATATTGCTCCTAACCAAGATATTCTTATTGATAATATGATTTATATTTCTGGAGATACAACGATTTGGTACATTATTTGATAGTACTAAATTTGATTGTGGATAAAGCAATGTATTCCATCATTTTGCAAAAAAAAAAAAAACTTCTCTTCCATTAATTCCTCATGCACAATTCCTAGGTTTAAATAGGAACAATATGAAAGAAGGAGCTTTTGATATTCAGTCAGAAGAAATAAGCAAAGGCAGAGATGATGAGGGTACGGTACAAATAGAATGTATATTATTATGGGCCAGAGATAAGTGAGGAGAATACATTTTTAATCAGAAAGAAATAAAAAATATGGAAAAGGATAATAAACAGGAAATATATATGTTTATGCTTGATTGCATGCCAGTGATGCATAGAATTCAGGTTACAGAAGCCTGAAATATGTCTATTGGGACTTTTGCATACCCCATGCATGCATGCTTCTGATCATTAGTTTACACAGATCTCATAATCGGGCTGGGTTTAGGAAAAGAAATTGCTTCCTGGCAATAATCTGGCTAGCACATCACTATAGAATAGGTGATGGAGCACAATTTCCAGTGCCTGGTCTTAGGTAAGACAACAGATCTTTAAACAGTTTGGCATCAACACAGGAGAGCAAGGAAGACTTCTATTCACACTTCCTGTGTTTGGTAAGGTGACACATGAATTATGAAAGATATTTGCAAGGGAAGTCTGGGTCAGAAGACTTTGTCACTTTGCTGTTTGGGTTCTGTGCTAGTAAGATGTATGAATGATGACGACAGCAGAGAGTAGAAGGGGTTGTAATGTAAACATAATGCACCTTTAAGACACCGTCTAAATTCAGAGCAATTTAGCCACACTCACCTTTCACCGCAGTATTGTGCATGTCACGTATATAATTCCTGTGTTAATCCTGATTTGCAATATCTACTTTCAATTATGGAAGTATGCTTAATGTGCTATGCATAAAAATTATCAAACAATTGAAGTCCTCTCTGTGCATACTTCCTCCTGTAGGATGCCTAGACATCTCAAATTTCCTCTTCTAATGTGAGGAAACTGTATTAGATTTGCAACAATGTACAGAAAGAAACTCCGGGTAATGCAAGTAAACAAATAAGCTAACTGATTTCTGGAGTCGAGAAGATATCTCTGGAGACACTAGAAGCCAGTTGAAGCTTTCAGTATCTGCTCTATAATAATAACAACTTCATTTTGACCTTTCAAGAAGTTTACATTGATCTCAAAAAGCTTGATTTACATGTGGTACAACACAAAATGCTTCTCATAAAATCTCTGTTTTTAGGCTTTGTCAGCAAGAATCAAAATGAATAACAATTAAAGATAATAACACAGACTTTGGTGATCTCCTGTACATATTTTACAGTTTAACATAAGGTCAGTTAGAGGCCAATATAACAGTTATGCAGAAAAAATATAAAGAGTCCACACAGGTGACAAATTACAGACTGTTTTCACTTCTCAATGTTAACTTGAAATTGTACACTAAATTATTAGCAAACTGCCTCCTTCCTCTATTACCTTCTCAAATTTCATTGGACTAAGTTTGGTTTATCCCTGGCGGTAGCAACATTAAATCCCTCAATATTCTCCATTAGGCTAACTAAAAACTGTAAATGGGAATTCTTCCTGTCCATGGACACTGAAAAGTCATTTGACAGAGTGGCCTGGGACTACATGGCAACTGTTATTGTGTGTAGTGGCTTGAGCAAGAAATTATGCACCAGAATACAAGCCTTATACTGTATATGACAGCGCAAGCTAGGGTGAAAGTTAATGGCCACCTTTTGAACACCTTTCCATAAGCAAAGGCACTCATCAGGGCTGTCCTTATCCCCCTTTTTTTTCCTTCTAATGCTTGAATCCTTCCTTCACTGTATTCGCTCAAACCCAAACGTCAAGGCACAAGGATTGCTGATAGAGATGATAAAATTGCAATCTATGCCAGTGACATGCTCCTCTTCCTTTCTGATCCCCTTATCACTCTTTCCAATCTTCTAAAAGAGCTAAAATTTCAAATCTGAAAATAAACTATTCCAACTCTTATGCTCTTAGTGGTACTCTACACCCTGAGGTAGTCTTGCACTGTCAGTCCCATTTATTTGGAAATGTGGAGCCATCACCTACTTAGCAATACAGCTCCCTTCCAACCTTAAAGAACTTTATTTCTGGAACCACTTACCTTTACTCAAAATCCTTCAAAAATATATTAAAAACTGGGACAGGACCTGCTTTCACAGTTCAGCGGAGTGGCAGCTTTGAAAATGACAGTACTATCTAGGTTCTTGCATATCATGCAAACTGTCCCCATTAAGTTCCTCATGACATTTTTTGCCACTTTTCACAAGTCCTTTAGTTACATAGTTACATAGTTAGTCTGGCTGAAAAAAGACAAAAGTCCATCCAGTTCAACCATAAAAAAAAAGTTATAATCCTACACCCACAGTTGATCCAGAGGAAGTTATTTTCTTTGTAAGTCAAAGACCCTGAGAATAGACCTTGCCTATTCATTGCTTCCCAAAGACAGTGAAGACACTGGACTTCCTGAAATAATTTAGGACTATAGAGCTTGTAAATTGTTGAGAGTAGTGAACTGGCATGTACACAAATATTTGAGTCAGTTTAGAAAAAAACATTCTCATAACATTTTAGAAGCAATACCATAGGCCAAAATTGAAACCACACAGAAAGGAGTTTATGACCACACCCTGATATGGTTGAATATGCAATGAATCCATAGGCTTGGTAAATCATCAGTTCTTCCATCTATACCTTCCATCTCTGGCCTCTGTTCACCAATCTAGATTTCCCACTAGGTTTGCAACCAAAATTGATAAGACAGTGCAAATTTTCAGTATAACAAAGAGCAGGTCTTTTTTTCAATGTGGTAAAACACCTTTATGTTCTGTACTTGGACCTACAATTTTCCATGTGGCCTTACCTCCAAATTGGACACTATTTAAATTATTCGAAAACTAGTGAGGTGTGTGGTAGACTTTATACACCCTTCAAAAACGTATGCACAACACAAACCCCTCAGTGACTTTCCATCTCTAGCATATATTACATTTTAATTAGACACCTCCATTAAAGCTACAGCAACCAAAACACATTTGGAGACAGTTAGAAATGACTTGTGATGACCAGGTACAGATGTACACAACAATTCATCAGGCTCTTTAAATGTAACCACACAAGAGCACAACTATAAAGTATTTTCTATATGGCACAGAAATCCTACCTTACTACACAGAATTTACACACAGACCTCAGAGGAGGGTACACTGTTACACATGTGGTGAATTTGCCCTAACCTGCATTCTTTCTGGACCAAGATGCAGAACATCATTTACAGAGTTACAACCTTCTCCCCTGACCTCTAACTAGCAGCTTATTTGCTTTACCACTCAAAAATAAAAGGGCAATTTGTATCATAAATCTTTAGCAATGCACATGGTGAATACAGCACATACAGTGGTAAAATAATATTGAACACATCATCATTTGTCACGGTAAATATAATTCTAAAAGTGCTATTGACATGAAATTTCCACTACATGTCAGTAACAACCCATGCAATCCATACATACAAAGAAACCAAAAGTTATGTGTAATAAAATAGAATGACATAGGGAAACGTTATTGAACATGCTAACTTAAATTAATTTAATACTTCATACAAAATCCTTTGTTGGTAATTACAGCATCAAGATGCCTCCTGTATGGAGAAACTAGTCACATGCATTGCTCAGGTGTGATTTTGGCCCATTCTTCCACAAAGTCTCCAATTTTTGAAGGTTCCGTGGCCCTCCTCTATGAACTCTGATCTTTAGTTCTTTACATAGATTTTTATTGGATTCAAGTCAGGTGATTGGCTGGGCCATTCTAGCAGCTTTATTTTCTTTCTTTGAAACCAATTGCGAGTTTCCTCGGCTTTGTGTTTGGGATCATTGTCTTGCTGAAGTGTTCATCCTTGTTTCATCTTCATTATCCTGTTAGATGGCAGCAGATTCCTGTCAAGAATGTCTTGGTACTTTTTCCATTCATCCTTCCTTCAACAATATAATGTTTGCAAGTACCGTATGCTGAAAAACAGCCCCACGCCATGATTTTCCCACTTTCAAACTTCACTGTTGGTATGGTGTTTTTGGGGTGAGGTGTAGTACCATTTGACCTCCAAACATGGTGTGTATTATGGTATCCAAAGAGATTAATTTTGGTCTCATCTGACCAGACTATATTCTCCCAGTATTTCACAGGCTTGTCTAAACGTTGAGCAGCAAACTTTAAGCGAGCTTCAATATGCTTTTTCATCAGCAATGGAGTCTTGCGTGGTGAACTTTTATACAGACCACGGAGGTTGAGTGTATTTCTCATTGTTTTCTTTGAAACAATTGTACTTGCTAATTCCAGGTCTTTCAGAAGCTCTCCACAAGTGGTCCTTGGCTCTTGGACAACACTTCTGATAATTCTCTTCACTCCTGTCAGAAATCTTGCAAGGAGCACCTGGTTGTTGTGAATTATGGTGAAATTATGTTCTTTCCACTTCTGGATTCCACTTCCAGAAGTTTAGAAATCCTTCTATAGCCAATGCCATCAGTATGTTTTGCAACAATAAGGTTGTGAAGGTCTTGAGAGAGCTCTTCATTTTCACCCATCATGAGATGTTTCTTGTGTGACACTTTGGTAATGAAACACCTTTTTATAGGCCAACAATTGAGACTGAACCAGCTGATATTAATTTGCACTAACAAGGGGCAGGATTGCTTTCTAATTACTCATAGATTTCAGCAAGTGCTAATGAATGGATTGTGTGTGTTGTTACCGACATGTGGTGAAAATGTCATGTCAATAGCACCTTTGGAAATACTGTGTATGTATACCTGCTTATTGGAAAAGAAAACACATCCCAATGCTAAAAGACTGATTCCTGGAGCTAGAAAAAGTGGCAGAAATTGAAGAATTAAATAAATATCTTTAAAGAGAGACTGACAGCATATCATAAAACCTGCACTTGCTGCATCTGATATAAAACCACGTATGCTTATTCAGATGTTATGTCTATGGACCACTTCTAGAGAGCTCATATGTCTCTATGATAGACTGCTTTAGAAGCCTAAGATAGAACTCAAGCTAGCTGTGATTAAGCCTTCATAAACAAGGGACGTCTGGCTTTAATAGTTAGAGGTAACCCCTGCTTTTCAACTTTGTGTAGTACAATACCTTATTTGACTAGCACCTTGAATTATATCCTCATGGAAACTCACAAAACAGTAAGACAGCAAGCTACCTTTTCTTCCCCCTTATCCTTTTCTTTCGCTTCTTACTCCTTATTTATTTCCATTTTTTGTCACTTTTGACTCATACATTTTCCTTTCTCATTGTCCTCAACATGTCTCAGAGAGACCCATATATATATATCTAGCAATCATATTTTTGCAGGTTTAGTGCTAAAAATGAAAGAAGATTGCTTTACCTGCTTGTGTGTAACATACTGTAAGATCATTACCTATCTTCCAGTAACATGTATGGCTGGAGGTTAGGTTCTTAGACACTTAAGGACCCTATAAACATAATGTTATGGTTCATTTATCATTTTTAAGCAGGATTGTATTGCATTGTCTCTTTGTTTTCTGCACATTATTTATATATTTCAAAATAATTAATAAAAACTTACGAAACTAAAATAAGGTCAGTGCCTTTAAATAGTTCATGCTGTGGTGGGGGACAAAGTGTACTTATCTTGCTAACTTATCTAGTTCTGCATTTATTTTTCAACAGAATGCAGTTTTTGTCTGTTGCTTTAAGTATACAGTCATGGCCGAAATTGTTGGCACCCTTGATATTTCTCCAGGAAATCATGTATTTCTCACGAAACGTATTGCATTAACACATGTTTTGCTATACACATGTTTATTCCCTTTGTGTGTATTGGGACAAAACAAAAAAAGGGAGGAAAGAAAGCAAATTCGACATAATGTCACACAAACCTCCAAAAATGGGCTGGACAAAAGTATTGGCACCCTTTCACAACTGCGGATAAATAAGAATGTTACAAGCATGTGATGCTCCTGTAAACTCACCTGGGGCAAGTAACAGGTGTGGGCAATATAGAAATCACACCTGAAAGCAGATAAAAAGGAGAGACGTTCACTTAACCTTTGCATTGTGTGTCTGTCTGTGCCACACTAAGCATGGACAACAGAAAGAGGAGACGAGAACTGTCTGAGGACCTGAGAACCAAAATTGTGGCAAAATATCAACAATCTCAAGGTTACAAGTCCATCTCCAGAGAACTAGATTTGCCTTTGTCCACAGTGCGCAACATTATCAAGAAGTTTGCAACCCATGGCACTGTAGCTAATCTCCCTGGTCGTGGACGGATGAGGAAAATTGATGAAAGATTGCAACGCAGAATAGTCCGGATGGTGGATAAGCAGCCCCAAACATGTTCCAAAGACATTCAAGCTGTCCTGCAGGCTCAGGGAGCATCAGTGTCAGCGCGAACTATCCGTCGACATTTAAATGAAATGAAACGCTATGGCAGGAGACCCAGGAGGACCCCACTGCTGACACAGAGACATAAAAAAGCAAGACTACAGTTTGCCAAAATGTACTTGAGTAAGCCAAAAGCCTTCTGGGAAAACGTCTTGTGGACAGATGAGACCAAGATAGAGCTTTTCGGTAAAGCACATCATTCTACTGTTTACCGAAAACGGAATGAGGCCTACAAAGAACAAAACACAGTACCTACGGTAAAATATGGTGGAGGTTCAATGATGTTTTGGGGTTGTTTTGCTGCCTCTGGCACTGGGTGCCTTGACTGTGTGCAAGGCATCATGAAATCTGAGGATTACCAAAGGATTTTGGGTCGCACTGTAGGGCCCAGTGTCAGAAAGCTGGGTTTGCGTCCAAGATCCTGGGTCTTCCAGCAGGACAATGACCCCAAACATACGTCAAAAAGCACTCAGAAATGGATGGCAAAGAAGCGCTGGAGAGTTCTGAAGTGGCCAGCAATGAGCCCAGATCTAAATCCCATTGAACACCTGTGGAGAGATCTTAAAATTGCTGTTGGGAAAAGGTGTCCTTCCAATAAGAGAGACCTGGAGCTGTTTGCAAAGGAAGAGTGGTCCAAAATTCCGGGTGAGAGGTGTCAGAAGCTTATTGATGGTTATAGGAAGCGACTGATTTCAGTTATGTTTTCCAAAGGGTGTGCAACCAAATATTAAGTTAAGGGTGCCAATACTTTTGTCCAGCCCATTTTTGGGGTTTTGTGTGACATTATGTCATATTTGCTTTTCTGCCTCTGTTTTATATTTGTTCCAATACATACAAAGGGAATAAACATGTGTATAGCAAAACATGTGTTAATGCAATACCTTTTTTGTGTGAAATACTTGATTTTCAGGAAAAATATCAAGGGTGCCAACAATTTCGGCCATGACTGTATATGCCCTAAAATAATGATATATCAGCTGTTTGCAGTTATGAAAGCAGTAAGACATTCTTTATTTTAGAGTAAATTAATAACTGTTCATTTATGCATCACTTATATGCCAATCTGTCACTTTTTTTCTATGTATTTGTTTAGGCATTTTGCCACTTCAGGCATTTTTTATGCTGTCTCTGAGTATTGCAAATTATATAGTCCAGGCAAGTCTTTTATTAAGTTTTGTCTATTAGTTAGGACATGTAATTGTCTTTCAGTATTCCCTTAAGTGCCTACACATTTCTTAGTCAATAAAACCTTAAATAAAACATTGACTAAATTAACACAATTTCCAGTTTAAACAAGTGATAGGTTTCTGGTTTAGTATAAGCCCCTGCAATAGACACAGTAATTTTAGTATCTGCGCCAATGACAGTAATAATGACTGCAATAAAAATAAGCACCTCAGATTTCATTTTGAGAATCTTAAAGTAGAGAAAACTGGAGAAAAGAAAATGAGCACAAATGTGGAATTGTTGCTAATAGCAACTGACTATTTGGATTCTGTGGAAAAAATAAATAAGGATTCTAACTGATCACTATGACACTTTGAGAATATTGTGCTTCTTGAATGTCTACTATTTGGCCATTTGTGAGGGTTGAGGACTGTAAGAAACATTATTTTTCAGAGATCAAAGGGACAGGCTGATCCACAGTACCCATACCAAACCATGAGTTCCAACAGCTTTTGTTCTGAAAATGATTCAACCCTTTGGTGCTGGTTTCTGTTGGCCCTGTGAGGGGCTCTGAAATATGGAAGATGAAGTTTCTGATCATGTGACTGCCCTGATTGGCTGTTGCAGCTGTCAAATGATAAGGATCCCCGCCCTTCAGCTCCTGATTGCAAATGGTGACCAGAAGCTGTAAGTGACAGTTCAATTACTTTGCTGAGAGCACACAATGCATTTGCTCTCAGGACATCAGCACACAACAGTGGAGCCAGCTAACACATATATGCAGGAATCTAGCATTAAAGTGTTACTAAACCCAGGACCCTGCCTTCACTAGATCCAGTCTCTCACAGTACACAGAACATGGAAATGCAATTATTTTAGTAAATATAAACTTCTAAATACCTTTTCTCATCAGTGGTTAGAGAACTCTTGTGACTTCTATCAGTGTCCAGCAGAGCACTGGCTAAAGCTTGTAGGAAAAGTTTTCAGTCATCCCTGATTGTCCTATGAGGCTGCAGGACCCCTGACCCTCTGTTTGGACAGTGCTGATTGGCCCTGTGCTGATCACATGCACTCTCCCAAGAGAAAAAAAAATTCTCTAGCAATACACACCAAACTGAGCATGTGGATCTTGTCCCCAAGGTTCTATTCTATTAGCAGATAGATTGGAGACAGTAAAAGAAGGGGAGGATCAGAAAAGACATGACCAAACAGACTTTTTACACAATGCAGAAGATTAACGCCTGAGGTTCCACAGTGAGTATAACAAGCATGCTTTACTGCATACACAGACTGATTTTACTGTTGTGAGTTTAGTAACACTTTAAGGCCCACCTACTATGAAACTACACATGTGCTGTATACCAGCAGGAAGAGATTTACATTTTTCTCTAGGCAAAACATTGTTTTTTTGCTTGTGGATAGAGGGGGGAAGCTAATCACCGAAGAGGAAAGTGAGAGGAAATACAGTTCTTTAAATTTGTCTGCAAAACAAGAGACAAGAGGAAATCTTTTAAGGGAGACAAATGCTCTAATAAGGACATTCCCCTAATTTTGGGAAATTTCCTCTAGCATCCAGTTGCATCTCTGGGACAAAATTATGAGGAAAATTCCCAAATGGAACAAAAAAACTAAACAAAAATGGGTTTAAACTCTTCCCTACTCTATCCAAAACTAAAAAAAAAAAGTCTTAACTATGCATATACTTTTAAGCTGAACTCCAGGCAAATATAACAGATACAAAGTGATGCAGCTGTAAGGATGTATCAATAAAGAATATGTTACCAAAACATTTCATATTCCTAATATGTTTCTGTTGTACCATGTATTTGTGTTTAAAAGTATCCTGTTCTCTTTGTGTTGCTTTCCTATTTTAAATTGATCATGCTAGTATTACATACTGCTTAGTGTTGTCAATTTTCTGTCTGTGCTGGGAGAACAGCATTCCTGTGCTAAATTGATCATTGATCAGACTTGTGCTGACATGCCCCTCTGCACAGCCAGATATTTAAGAGTTACTTAATTTCACAGGGGAGATCAGTGTGCTGCTGCTTCTCCACCCCTAGCTCTCTAAGCCCCTTATGCAGCTGAAAACAGAGATCATATAATTTCCAGACAGAGAAGCATGATTCATCACTCCAGAGAACATATCTCCACTGTTCTAGAGTCCAGTGGCAGCATGCTTTACACCACTGCATCCGACACTTTGCATTGCACTTGGTGATGTAAGGCTTGGATGCAGCTGCTCAGCCATGGAAACCCATCCTATGAAGCTCTGTTGTTGTGCTAATCTGAAGGTCACATGAAGTCTGGAGGTCTTTAGCTACTGACTCTGCAGACAGTTGGCATCTTCTGCGCATTGTGTGCTTCAGCATGCACTGACCCCGCTCTGTCATTTTATGTGGCCTAACACTTCATGGCTGAGTTGCTGTTGTTCCCAGTTGCTTCCACTTTGTTATAATACCACTAACAATTGACCGTGGAATATTTAGTAGCAAGGAAATTTCACGGATGGACTTATTGCACAGGTGGAAACCTATCATGGTACCATGCTTGAATTCACTGAGCTCCTGAGAGCGACCCATTCTTTCACAAATGTTTGTAGAAGCAGTCTGCATGCCTAGGTGCTTGATTTTATACACCTGTGGCCATGGAGGTGATTGGAACACCTGAATCCAATGATTTGGAGGGGTGGCCAAGTACTTTTGGCAATATAGTGTATATATAAATAAACTAATTGAATACTTTGATTTCATGTTAGAAATTCATGTTTATTGTTTCTTTTTAATGATGTTGTTTCCAACACGCTTACTAATTAAAGTCTGCTTATATGTTAATTGTGTTTTATTATGTTTTTATTATTTCAGGTAGGTATGGTAAGTGCATTCATAAATGTTTTCTCCATACCATAATCCTTCTCTTGCAAGTGTCTCTTAGTTTTTTATTTCAGATTACTAACCCTAGCAAACATTGTATTCCACGGAGCTTCCAACATAATGGTGAATATAAAAATAAATACATCTACTATCTTTCAAAGCACTTAATTTAAATGTTAATAAATGTGTCTTTTCATATTGGTTGCATACTTCACTTTTTACACAGTGACCTCTGCATTTCTGCATTGACATATTTTTTTTTCTAAATTTCACACTCAGCAACACATTGAGCTTTCCCTAAGTGGCTGGTTATTATACTAATGATAGTTTATGCATTTCACAGTACATAAGAAGGATCACCACACAATGTATCATAAAATATCAAAACAGCGAGTAAGAATATTTTATGTGGTACTGTCCAAAATATACATCTGTATATACTGTATGCAGTATATAGGTAACACAAGTAAAATTGTTTTATATTGAACTCTAGGAGGATTTAAAGCTTTTTTTTTGCTAAATGCAAGCAGAGTAGATACCTAAATGTGACTTGGTATTGAACGCTTGCCTGTACTGCAGTGCTAAGACTGCAAATGGATGGGACAGCAAAAGGATCCAGTCAGCTGTGCTGCAGTGCTCCTATGATAACAAGGAACATGCTGATAGCAAGACAGAGCACAGAGATAGAAATGAGTGTGTCAGACTTTCCTTTTATTGTCTAGTCAAAGGCATCGGCAGGTACAAGATATTTAAGTGTTTCTTAATTTCAGCAGAAAAAACAAAGATGTGCTGTGTGGCAGAGCTGTATACATCTCACAAATGGATGGAGAGAAATGAAAATTATTTGGCAGATATGGCAGCTCCAGGTCATGATTAAGTTTTTTATGAAATGCATTGGGCAGACCCAGAACCCTGTGACAGCATCACAATAGAGATCTCTAACATAAGAGATGAGGAAGTGATCCTGGTTTCTCTGAGTCTGAGCTGTACTAACCTGGTTACAGTGATTGAGCACCACTGACTGTGAGTATTTTTAATACTTTAATAAACATGTTGTGATATGATATTTGCATTCTCTCTTTTTTGGGAAATTGATGGAGATATACTGTACATGTGGAGATATTGAAAGACCACTAGCGCTTCCAGGAAGCTCAAGTTCACTGGACAATTATCAACATGCTCTATTTGACCATTTTACTAGTTTAAGTGGTCATTATTGGAAGGTGAGTACTGGATTACTGGGGGAGAGATCTTGGAGTGGTGTATTTGTATCACCAAGGAATCCTGCTGATTCATGTTGAAACCACCGTGGAGCTGATTTTTGTGGACATTTGATGCACAGACATAAATTATGAGATGGATTTGGTTGCAAAAATTTAAGTGGGTACATGTTTTATATATTGCATATGCCAACTTTGATAAGTTAGATGGATTGCATCACTGGCGAGGGGACAGGCTGGCATTCCTTGTGCAAAGTATGCATTACAGCACTAAGTGCATGGCACTTTAAACAAGGCAACAAGGGAACATCTCAACATCCTCTCATCATTTCTCCTCTGCTCTTCCAGGTAACCTCTGCTTCCATTGCCCTCTGAAACTTCCTGCTCTGCCTGCAACTGACATCTGCCTTCCTGGTGCCTTTGGTAACCACTGCTTCCATTGCCCTCTGAAACTTCCTTCCCTGCCTGCAACTGACATTTGCCTTCCTGTTGCCTTGGTAACCACTGCTTCCATCGCTCTCTCAATCACTAAGCTATCTTGCATGCCTGAAATTATCTGGGTTGTTAGATTTTTTGTAACTGCTGTCTATACTTACCTGTATTAAGTGAACTTAGCCTCATAGTGCCTTAGCTGAGATCAAACACTTTACCTTATCTTGTGTCCATCTTGCTTGCTATCTGTTAAGGGAAGAACACATCGGTTGCCAAACCTCCCCCGCCCATCCAAGTATAAATTCAGTACAGTCCTTGGGGCGGCTGGTGAGGGGACAGGCTGGCATTCCTTGCGCAAAGTACGCATTATGGCGCTAAGTGCATGGCACTTTAAACACTGCACTTTGACTAAGGCAAGTACAAACATTAGTGCTCCACCTCAAGTAGACTGGAAATGCTTTTCCCTCTCTTACCTCTTTCCCTCAGCCTTCCTTTGTTATCTCTCCTCTCTCCAGCATGCTCTTGTTAACTCTTTTTGTTGCTATAAAGCCCTCTTTTCTCAAACTCTCTGGTTTACTCCCCCTCCTCACCCCAAAACCTGTACATATCACCCTCACTTCTGCCCTCTCAATATCATTGCACTTATCTCCTGCTCTCTCTTGGTCCACATAATGTCACCACTACAAAATCACTGTGGCCCTTATATAAATCTAGCTCCCACCTCACCTCCCTCACCCTCCTATTACTACTTACTTTCGGAGACATTGCCCCAAACGTGGCCCTCCACCATCAAACTCCAACCCACAGCAGCCTTCCCTTTCTGGCTGCAGCCGCAAACCTCACTCTCTCATCTCAATTCCCCTGCTCCCACATCCCAACCCCTCCATCCTATGTGCCTTCTGGAATGCCCGCTCAGCCTCTAACAAACTCTCTAATATCAACGACCTCTTCCTCTCCCACTCCTTCAACATACTTGCTGTTACTGAAACCTGGCTCTAGGTTTCCGACTCTGTCTCCTCAGCTGCACTCTCCCTTGGTGGCCTCCTCTGGACTCACTCATCCAGACCCAGTGGATGAAAAGGGGGCGGAGTCTGACTTCTTCTTTCCCCACAAAGCACGTCCCAGGTTCTTCCTGCCCCTCCGTCTCTGTCCCTCCGCTCTTTTGAAGTGCACTGTATTCATCTCCTTTCTCCTGTTTGTCTGAGGATCTCAGTCATCTACTGGCTCCCAGGCCCAGTGTCACGCTTTCTTGATGACTTTTCAGCATGGCTACCATACTTTCTCACCTCTGAGGTGCCTGCCATCATCCTCAGTGACTTTAACATCCCAGTCAACGTTCTCACCTCTGCCAGCTCTCAACTACTCAACCTAACTTCCTCTTTTAACCTAACACAATGGTCACAATCCACCATCCACTCCAATGGCAACACCCTTGACCTTGTATTCACCCACCTATGCACTCCCTGTAACCTCTCTAACACCCCTTTTCCTCTCTCTGATCACAACTTTATCAGCTTCACACTCTCCCTACCTCCCATGCCCCCAACCAGCAAACCAGTTACCTGTAGAAACCCCCACCTCCTCAGCCCTGACTTTCTTCACTCTACTACTGAGCACCCCTATGATAAAAGTGCACCCCTGCCCTGCCAGACCTGGCCACATCTGCCTACAAGAACTATCTATCATCCTCCCTGGATGCTCTTGCACCTCTCTCTACACACAGAACCAGGCCTCGCCTGTCACAACCCTGGCAAACAGATGACACCAGAAGTCTCAAGAGATGCAGCTGCACTCTTGAGCAAACATGGTGTAAAACTAAATCCCTGAAAGACTTTACCCTCTTTAAATCCGCTCTTCTCAAATACAACTCCAGCCTCCACGCTGCTAAGCAAACCTACTACAACACTCTCATCAAGACCCTCTCATCCAACCCTCGCCAACTCTTCTCTACCCTTAATTCCTTACTCCACCCCCCAATGCCTCCACCCACCAACTTACTTACTGCACAGGAGATTGCCAGTTATTTCAAGAACAAGATCAACACAGTTCGTGACGAAATCTCCAGTGTCAAGCTTCCTTCTCTAACCAACCAGGCCCAACTCCACACTCAACACTCTCCTCCTTTGACCCTGTTATCACTGAGGAAGTTATCGAACTCTTTTCCAAGGCCCACTTCACCACCTGTCCCCTGGATCCTGTCCCCTCATGATTGTTGCAGCCTCCTTCCTGCTCTATTCTAAACTCTCTAATCCACATCTTCAACCTCTCACTCTCCATGGGCAACTTTCCCTCTCCTCTCAAACATGCACTGGTTTCACCCATTCTCAAAAACCCTCGCTGGGCCCCACCAGTTTGAATAACTTAAGACCCATCTCCCTGCTCCCGTTTGCCTCCATGCTTCTTGAGCGCCTTGTTCACAACCATATAAACTGCTACCTCACCGACAACAACCTTCTTGATCCCCGACATTCTGGTTTCCGCCCACAACATTCCACAGAAACTGCCCTACTAAAACTCACTAATGATCTACTAACTGCTAAAACCAATGGCCACTACTCTATACTCATACTCCTTGACCTCAGTAAACTCCACTCTATCGGCCTCCGTGACTCTGCTCTCTCCTGGTTCTCCTCTTACCTTTCTCAGCGCTCTTTCATTGTCACATACAACTCCTCCTCCTCCACTCCTCTTCCTCTTTCTGTTGGGGTACCACAAGGTTCTGTCCTTGGGCCTCTCCTTTTCTCTCTCTACACCTCCTCCCTGGGCCAACTGATAACCTCCCATGGCTTCCAATACCACCTCTATGCTGATGACACCCAGATCTATCTCTCCACTCCCCAGCTCACCCCCTCAATCTCCTCACATATCACAAATCTACTAAGCGACATATCAGCATGGATGTCACACCACTCCCTTAAACTCAATCTTTCCAAAACCGAGCTTGTAATATTTCCTCCTTCCCGATCCCCTACTCGCGACTTTACCATTAAGATCAACAGCACAACCATTGGTCCTTCCCCTCATGCCAGGGTGCTAGGCGTAATCCTAGACTCTGATCTCTCCTTTGCGCCCCACATCCAATCACTGGCTAAATCCTGTCGCCTCAACCTCCGTAACATTTCCAAAATCTGCCCCTTTCTGTCCAATGACACCACAAAACAACTTATCCATGCCTTGGTTTTATCCCGCCTTGACTACTGCAACTCCCTCCTCACTGGTCTACCGTTACACAGGCTATCCCACCTTCAGTCTATTATGAATGCTGCTGCTAGAATAATACACCTTATCAACCAATCAGAAACTGCTGCCCCTCTCTGCCAATCCCTTCACTGGCTTCCACTAACCCAACATATAAAATTCAAAATACTAACCACAGCTTATAAAGCCAGCCACAACCTAGCTACATCGCCAACCTCATCCACACATACAGCCCAAATTGCCCACTCTGCTCCTCCTAAGATATCTTCCTCTCCAGCTCCCTCATCACCTCCTCCCACGCTCGCCTCCAGGACTTCACCAGAGCCTCCCCCATCCTCTGGAACTCCCTACCACAGTATGTCCGGTCAGCCCCCACCCTTTCTGCCTTTCGGCGATCTTTGAAAACTCACTTATTCAGGGAAGCCTACCCCACCTCCACCTAAGAACTGTACTTGAATTACCTCCACCAGATCATCCCCCGCAGCTATCACCTTTTGTATCACATCCCCCTTCCTTTAGATTGTAAGCTCCATCAGCAGGGCCCTCACATTCCTTCTGTACTAAAATGTATTGTAACTGTACTGTCTCCCTTATATTGTAAAGCACTGCGCAAACTGTTGGCACTATATAAATCCTGCATAATAATAATAATTGCACTTTATTGACTGATGCACTTTAAATGATACTGGGCTCTATTCACAAAAGCATATCGCACATGATATTTAACTGTTCAGACACATTTTCCCTAAATATCACATGCTATTGTGAAACTGTCATTCACAATACCATTAAATGCAATTCACAGAAGGAAATAAATAATTAAAAGGAATGAGGTAATTAAGTAGTGGTGCAGGCATGCAGTATTTAAGGAATGTAAAAATATAATAGCCCATTTTGATTAGTCTTTGCCTTTTTTGTTACAGTTCTCCCAACAGTAAGGCATTAAACCTAAATATGGCAATCACTGGTGTTGATTTCCCAAAGGAAAAACTTTTTGGAAAGTGGATTAGAACACATGCCAGGTTTTTTATTGTGATCTGTGCCCCTATTATATTCACCTTCTCTATTTATCCTCTTACCATTATCATTGAAAGTAAAAGTAAAAATAAAATGGGGGCTGTCCCCAGAAAAGTAATAGAGGGGACATCCTACAGTGGGGACACAGATGGCAAAACGTAAAAAAACTTACAGGGGTTTTAACCCCCCCTTACTCTATCCAAAATGAAAAACAAAGTTTTGCCTACAGTTCTAAATTAAGGCAAATAGATAATTTTCATGTTTCTGCAGAGCTTACTACATGAGGTAAAGTTTCACTTTGCAAAGAATACCCAATCACATGCAAGGAAAAAAAAATGCAGCATTTTTGCTTGCACATGTTTGGATGATCAAATTCAGCAGAGCTCCCCCCTAAGGGCAGAAGCAACTTCACTTCCAAAGTGCTCACTCTATGCGCCTTTAGTAAATCCACTTATTTTCACCTGTCATTTCGCCAGATTTTTAGAGGCTGTTTTGTGTATATAAAGGCATATACAATATTTGCTACAAAAAAACCTCCCAATTACTCCAAACATAATACAATGTACATGCATATCCCAATGGACTAATCCCTTGTTAGAATATATATGTCATATATATAGAGGGGACACTACTTTTTTCACAATTATTTTATATTAGATATCTTCCCACTGACAAGTTCCCACTGATATCATTGATCTTTTTAGCTATCTGTAAGGGGTAATTCTTCCCATCAACCACAAGTTTAAGGAGCATTCTTCCCACGGACCATCACACTAATGTATCAAGATTTGTAGATATAGTCATTTTTAGCAGGAGTTTCCTGAGACTAGAAAGTTACTGCAGTGGTTCCTCTCTGTAACTAAAAGCAAAACTGTCTTTTTCATTTTTGATACAGTAATGGAACCCCTGTCAGTTTTTTTTTGCCATCTGTGTAACTATGGGAAGATGCCCCCTCTATTACTTTCTGGGGACAACCCAAAATGTGGGATGTTCTTTTCATTTTACTTTTAATGATAATGGTAAACAGGACTAATAGAGAAGGTGAATTTCCCTACAGACAGTAGTTAAAACCTAATAGATATTCTAATACCTCTCCACAATATCCAAAAAAAAAGTTTTTCCTTTAGTTGTACTTTAAACAAATACTGAATATCTTTATAAATATCAAATACTGATTGAAAATTGTATAAAAAAGTCACACACATGTATATACCCACAACATTGTCTTTTTTATTGGTGGAAGAAGGGTATGTATATATGTGTGTAATTTTTAACCTAGATGTTTTTGATATACCACGTGTGTCCTGTGAAAGCAGCTTCCCTTTGATTGGTATTCTAGTCATCTTTTTTCTTTTGTAGATTATTACATCTGCTGCAGGGACCATACTGTTTTTCTACAGTTTCTACAGTTTAAACCATTTTACTTCTTCATTAACAATAAAAACTGACAGGGGTTCTAATTATTCTTCACTGTATCCATCCCACTGAATATCGCATAAGATAAAATACCACATGACTTCATGAGATAAATACTGCATATTTCAGAAAAATACTGCGTACAGTATTTTAAAAGCATTTTTTAGTGAATGCCATTTTTTGAAAAACACTTTTACCGCATTTCCTAAAGTGGGGACATAATATGAGGGAGACTTCTGCATTGTGTGTAGTATATGGAAAATTATGTGTGAACAGCTGAAAGAATGGATTTTGGTTGAACAAACCTTTGTCTGCAGTGATGTGAAATATTTACAGTGTAGCAGTGGTATTATTGCCACTGCTAAATGTGACAACTTCCTCCTGGTTGTTAGGGAGCCACTCACCCAGTAACATTATTGACCAAATATGGTCCCAGAGATGTCATTCAGATGATCCCTGCCACTAAACAAAGAAGTTGGGTCATCCGGTGATATAATCTACCAAATATAAATATGTCCATAATTGGTCGATGACATCACAGGTGACCCCACCCCTTTGTTTACTTTAGTGGAGGGGACCTGTAGTTGTCATTCAGTGAGACAGGAGTGATTATGAAGCATGTCTTGGCATCTTTTTTCTTTTGATGGGTCAGAGGTCATCTTCATGATTGATGTGGACCTGCATCACTGGATGACTTGATTGATAATAATTTGGTGCATTGTGGAACTTTTTTTTTTAATAAATGTGCTTGTCAAAAGTTTGGGTGTGTTTAAGGGTACAATATTTGGTGAAATAGTAAAGGTACAATGTACTCCTTACTCATTCACAGGTGGAACTGGTAACTGGGAGGGTTCCTATTTTTAGAGGAAGCTTCCAGATCCCAATAAGCTCTCTGTCTACAGACCCTACAATCATCACACCAGGGTTGTGGAGAAGAGACCCTTGTCCTCATCAACAATAGGACAAAGTGCTTTGCCAGGTGGTTCCCCGGGACAAGGACCCCCCCCCCCCTCATGTTGAAGGTATGTGACCTGGTATAGCTCAGGGAGGGGAGCTGCATGCTTGTTTCTACCTTTCCTGGCCACCCAGGTTGCATGCACAGATAATTGCTCTGATATGGATTTTGAGGAGGACCTCATGCTTTTTTTTTCTTGTCTTTAGCATGAAGCTTAAAATGCATACCTTAACATTTTGAGTTTTTTTTTTAATGAGGTCCTTAAAACCATACAAAACCTATAGGACCATGATTTTTTTTACACTATCCCTGTTGTTTGTTTACATTCACCGCTCTCAGTCAAGGATCCACAGCTATCAGATGAAAGTACTGGGCAGGGATGTGTCACTATTTGTAGAACCTGGTAGGTGTCAGCTCATTACAATTAGGAGAAAGCTGTAACATTTAACAGTAATAATTATGACAATGCTAAATGTTTCACTTCACTCTTGAACTGGAGGTTTGTTCAGCCGAACACCCATTTGTTTGGATGTTTGCACACATTTCTTCATAGACTGGACGCAGTGCAGAAATCTCCTTTATATTTTGTCCCCTGCTGGTCGAATGTTCTCAACCTATTAACTCTTATGGTTGAATGTTCTTAAGCTATTTTTCTTTTATGATTGAATGGTAGGGTTGTTACACTTGCCCGGCGAAAGGCAACAAGAAAGCTGTTACAAACATATTAAGAGCATTATTTGTTACACTTGCACAAATGTTGAGACATTCAAAAATAATTTTTTATGATAGCCTCTAAGTGTATACAAATGTTAAAACAGTGTTAAAACTCCTTAATACCTTGAAAGAAATAGGAATACCATATCATAGCATGTATTACTTAATAGTGAATTTCACATAGAATGGTAAAGAGTAAAGGAAGACCATTAAACAAATTGATTCACTAGGGGTGAAAGAGGAATGGGAGCAGTTTTGCTGGAAACTATTGTGCACCCAAGCAGGCAGCCTCTGCAATAGTACTGTTAATGTTGCCTCATCATTGCATCATTGCATACATTGATACAATGATCATTGACAGAGTCCTTGGGACTTTTGTATAAAAAAGTTGCATACAGATAATTTTCAGGAAAATTACATCTGCTGAACTAAAGAGGAGAGAGAGGCTGTCATAATGCCATACAAACAATACAAACACTTTATTCTGTGAGGCCAT
Organism: Staurois parvus; assembly: GCF_062004578.1. NCBI lineage: Eukaryota > Metazoa > Chordata > Amphibia > Anura > Ranidae > Staurois > Staurois parvus. The sequence continues at coordinate 2,847,740 of NW_028317808.1, forward strand.
GTAGGTCTCTTTTAAATATGGTGAAAATTGGAAAAAGGGGCAAACCAACAAATTACCCTGATGAAAATATCCATCCAACGTGCTTCAATTAGTAGGATGGGGAAAAAGTTACAAAACTTTACAAAGATAAGGTAAACAGCTTTTTTACTATATAATATTATAAACATCCAAAGAGGTACAAGGTTGGACAATTTAATTCCCAGAATGCCCATGGCATAGCACTATGGTGGTGAGTCACATAGCCATTCGCACTCAAGTGTGTTCTGATATGTTCTAATTTGTACTCCCCTGGGTCACAGACCAGTTGATTCAGTCTTTACATTGTAGTAGAAAAAAAAACGTGTATGAGTTGGTTTGTTGGGAGAAATGAATGAGAGGAATCTGAAGCAATGAATTAACATAAAATTTTGCATGAAATTTGACAAAAGTGCAAGTGAAACATTAGCTCTGTTACAACAGACTTATTGTGAACATTCCAAAAAGAAACCAAGTGTTTTTGAATAGCATAGTTGGTTTAACCACTTGCTTACTGGGCACTTTTAAGGAGGGGTGGGAAGATGTCCACGATATTCCAAGAAGTGGGCAGCCAAAAACGCAAAGGATGGATGCAAATGTGGACACAGTGCAAACTCTCAGATGCTCAAATCAAAGATTGCGTGTGCAAATGAATGCAGAAGAATTGAACATTAACAAGGAAACAGTGCGGCAGATTCTAACTAAGGATTGGGAAATTAATAGGATTTCCCGAAAGATGGTGCCTCAAATCTTGATAGAAGACGAAAAGGAATGTTGTCTTGAAATTTCATCTGATCATTTGAAGGATGCAAAGGTATTTGATAGGGGTATTACCGGTATTGAAACATGGTGTTTCCAGTATGAACTTGACACAGAATGCCAGAGCATGCAGTGGAAATCAAAGAATTAACCTTACTCAAAGAAAGCATGCATGTCTCATTCTTTAACCACTTGTCTATTGGGCACTTATACCCCCTTCCTGCCCAGGCCAATTTTCATCTTTCAGCACTCTCGCACTTTGAATGACAATTGCTCAGTCATGCAACACTGTACCCATATAGAATTTTTAAAAACATTTTTTCACACAAATAGAGTTTTCTTTTGGTGGCATTTACTCACCGCTGGGTGTTTTATTTTTTGTGCTATAAACAAAAAAAGAGCAAACAATTTGAAAAAAAAGTTTTTTTTATTTCTATTATAAAATTTAGCAAACAGGTAATTTTTCTCCTTCACTGATGTGCGTTGATGAGGCAGCACTGATGGGCACTGATAGGCGGCACTGATGAAGTGGCACGGATACACAGCATTGATGGGCACTGATAGGCGGCACTGATTAGCTGACACTGATGAGGCTGCACTGATCTGCAGCAATGATGGGCACTGATAGGCGGCACTGATGGGCATCACTGATAGGCACTGATGGGTGGCACTGACTGACGGCACTGCCTGGCAGCACTGCTTGGCACTGCCTGGCAGCACTGCTGGGCACTGATGGGTGGCACTGCTGGGCAGCATTGATGGGTGGCACTGATGGGAGGCACTGCTGGGTACATGTGGGTGGCACTACAAGGCACTGATGGGCACAGGTGGGTGGCACTGCTGGGCACAGGTGGGCGGCACTGGTGGGTAGCACTGCTGGTCACTGATCATCAGTGATGATCCGTCCTCTGATAATTGCTGGTTATCGGTAGTACTTTCTTCACGCTGTGACAGCGTGAGGAAAGAGCAGCTGATAACCTGCAACTGTATTTACCTGGTGATCTGCTTTGTCATTGGTCACAGCTAATCACGTGGAAAAAAGGCCACTGTAATTGACCTTTTACCACATCACATGATCAGCTGTGTCCTTAGGACACAGCTATCACAGAGATTACCAGGTGCGTGCCCCCAGGGGCATGCGGGAGGGCGCATTCTGGGAAGACGCCATATGACGCCCTCCCAGAACTGGACAGCTGCCCTGTATCTGTCATTCGGCTATAGCGTGGTTGGCAAGTGGTTAAATTTAATACCATGATGGTGTTTTTTTTTCTTTTTTTTATCACAAGAGACTAGTTCATTACGAGTTCATAGAACATGGTACAATGGTGAACCAACATTGTTGCTTGGAAATTCTGAAAAGGTTATGAAAATCTGTTCAGAGAAAACGGCCACAATTTTGGCTGGACAAGTGGATCCCACCACAACAATGCTCCTGCACATGATGCATTAAGTGTTTGTGAATTTGTGGCCCAGAAATCCATTCTGAAACATGACAAACTATCTTATTCCCCTGACATAGCATCCTGTAACTTGTGTAGCTTCACAAGGGGACTACTTTAAAAGTGACAACAGCCAATAGTGTATAGGTATGCATGCATTTTAGTACAGTCCCATCTGGAAATTAAATTGTCACACCTCGTATAAACTGATGTCAGGTTTCACTGACAGCATGCTTAAGACAATATGTACTGAGTCACCAGCCTCCAGATAGCTAACTGGCCCTATAGTGGCTAAATATGTTACTATGGCAGTACTAAATCTCTCTAAACATCATATGTGACATACGTTATGAAGGAAAAGTGTGAAATAAATATTTTTTTTTTTCATCAAGCTTAAAAGCAGATAAAGTTATTTAAAAAAATATAGAATGATAAAAATAGAAAATGAGTTTTCAATTGTTCAAGATGTCCATATGTCTCTGTAGCTAATCATACATTAACAATTAGCATAAATCTATTCAGCCTATTATGCAAAATGTTGGAATGTGCTACATAAGCTGAATCAGCATCCACATCAGCATACAGTAGCTCTAGCAATTGAGTTATGTATCTCTGAAGTAAGCTATGAGGGGAGAAGTATGATGTGTTGAAAGCCATTTTAAAATGACTGCTTGGTTCAGAAATGATATACAGTCATGGCCGAAATTGTTGGCACCCTTGATATTTCTCCAGGAAATCATGTATTTCTCACGAAACGTATTGCATTAACACATGTTTTGCTATACACATGTTTATTCCCTTTGTGTGTATTGGGACAAAACAAAAAAAGGGAGGAAAGAAAGCAAATTCGACATAATGTCACACAAACCTCCAAAAATGGGCTGGACAAAAGTATTGGCACCCTTTCACAACTGCGGATAAATAAGAATGTTACAAGCATGTGATGCTCCTGTAAACTCACCTGGGGCAAGTAACAGGTGTGGGCAATATAGAAATCACACCTGAAAGCAGATAAAAAGGAGAGACGTTCACTTAACCTTTGCATTGTGTGTCTGTCTGTGCCACACTAAGCATGGACAACAGAAAGAGGAGACGAGAACTGTCTGAGGACCTGAGAACCAAAATTGTGGCAAAATATCAACAATCTCAAGGTTACAAGTCCATCTCCAGAGAACTAGATTTGCCTTTGTCCACAGTGCGCAACATTATCAAGAAGTTTGCAACCCATGGCACTGTAGCTAATCTCCCTGGTCGTGGACGGATGAGGAAAATTGATGAAAGATTGCAACGCAGAATAGTCCGGATGGTGGATAAGCAGCCCCAAACATGTTCCAAAGACATTCAAGCTGTCCTGCAGGCTCAGGGAGCATCAGTGTCAGCGCGAACTATCCGTCGACATTTAAATGAAATGAAACGCTATGGCAGGAGACCCAGGAGGACCCCACTGCTGACACAGAGACATAAAAAAGCAAGACTACAGTTTGCCAAAATGTACTTGAGTAAGCCAAAAGCCTTCTGGGAAAACGTCTTGTGGACAGATGAGACCAAGATAGAGCTTTTCGGTAAAGCACATCATTCTACTGTTTACCGAAAACGGAATGAGGCCTACAAAGAACAAAACACAGTACCTACGGTAAAATATGGTGGAGGTTCAATGATGTTTTGGGGTTGTTTTGCTGCCTCTGGCACTGGGTGCCTTGACTGTGTGCAAGGCATCATGAAATCTGAGGATTACCAAAGGATTTTGGGTCGCACTGTAGGGCCCAGTGTCAGAAAGCTGGGTTTGCGTCCAAGATCCTGGGTCTTCCAGCAGGACAATGACCCCAAACATACGTCAAAAAGCACTCAGAAATGGATGGCAAAGAAGCGCTGGAGAGTTCTGAAGTGGCCAGCAATGAGCCCAGATCTAAATCCCATTGAACACCTGTGGAGAGATCTTAAAATTGCTGTTGGGAAAAGGTGTCCTTCCAATAAGAGAGACCTGGAGCTGTTTGCAAAGGAAGAGTGGTCCAAAATTCCGGGTGAGAGGTGTCAGAAGCTTATTGATGGTTATAGGAAGCGACTGATTTCAGTTATGTTTTCCAAAGGGTGTGCAACCAAATATTAAGTTAAGGGTGCCAATACTTTTGTCCAGCCCATTTTTGGGGTTTTGTGTGACATTATGTCATATTTGCTTTTCTGCCTCTGTTTTATATTTGTTCCAATACATACAAAGGGAATAAACATGTGTATAGCAAAACATGTGTTAATGCAATACCTTTTTTGTGTGAAATACTTGATTTTCAGGAAAAATATCAAGGGTGCCAACAATTTCGGCCATGACTGTATGTTTGTTTTTATTAGTAACACTGGGCAACAACATTGACAAACATTAAGTTTAATTGATTTAGCTAAAATCAGCTTTTATTTGTTCCGACTGAACTAAAGTGATGAAAGCTGACTGGATGGTATGGACAATAGGCAGAGCTTTCTCTCTCATTAAATTATAATATTAAATAAGCTACTTACAAGTTTATTCTATAGGGAAGTGCAAAGGATAGTGTGCAAAATCTGTTTACAATAATGTTGGTAAAAGCTTGTTTCTGATGGATTATGTATTAGTCTGCACTGTGCTTCTTGAAATGATATTAAATGATTCTTAAAGGGTGTTTTATGGGCATTATATAACATACTTATGGCTTAGAAAACAAGCATCTTTTCAAAGAAAACTCTACTGAGCAAGATATGGAGACTGAGATCCTTCTGAAAAATAAATTGTAGTTGCTTGACTGACAATACAGAGTCAATATTCAAACTAATACTAAACAAGCATTTAGCAGGTGATAGAAGAGGAATTAAGAATACATACTGTGTATCATTCACGTTCCTTCTATACATATGTATTGGAGCAAGGAAAGCATCATTTGAAATGAAAAGTAGAGCAATGGCAGCCTATGCATGCTTTCTTTTAATCCATCTGTCCATCAAATTCTCATGAAGGGAGGGAGCGGTTAAAAACTTACTGAACTGTAGTAAACACTAGTAGTATTTTGTGCAATAACTGACATCCTGTCCCCACTCCTTTTAGGGAAGTGTCAGATAAAAGCAAATCATGGAACTTTTTTTTTTTTTTTCCTATCTATACAGCACTGGTGTGGGGGTGGGAGGGTAGGGGATCCACCACTGTATTATTGGTGTCACACCTGACTAATATTTGATATACCATTCATGTGCCCCCTCCCTGTTCCTTTTTAAATGCTGATATGATACTTACTCTTTTTAAACCTGATATCATACTTACAAAATTCATATTTAATGGAGTTTGGACATGAAAGCCATGAAATATTAGCTTCTATATTTGTATCATGGTAAGTTTCTTTCAATAACACAGTTGTAATCAATAATACTCTTTCTAACTTGCACTGTAAAATATCAGCAAGCTAACATTTTGCTTTTAACAACAGATACTTTGACCATTTCTATTGCCCTAATGTGTCCAGTATAAGTGTATATAAAAACTGCTTGAACAAAATGCACTTGCAAGTACTCAATTTTAGCAAATACATGCCTTAGGAAAAACTGAGCTAACCTGTTTTCAGTTAGGTTTACAGACTTATGAGATCTGCCAAAACTCCACTTGATTTTGTCTGTGTTCACAGTAGCCTAAGTGTTTTTTAAACCTCCAGTCAAGGTCAAGAGGTTTCCCTCTATACAGAGCCACTGATGGCGGGGGGTATCCCTGGCCCTCCTGTAGGGGGCCTGGCCCCAGCAGCTGCAGAGGGGGGTCCGTACAGCTGACAAGCCCATCTGTAGCTGCTAAATTCAATTGTTAGCCTCCTGACATTCTATCACACAGCGGCTCAGTGCTGTGAATGTTAGCTGCGTTCCTGCTCTGCGCCACAGGTTTGACACTTTCAAGTTTCCTTCTGTTTATAGTTGATTGGAACTTTGTTTCTCTCCCCCAGACTTCTGATCCCTTTCTGTTCACTGCTACAAACCTCTCTCCTTATACAACTTGACTCCCCCCGTCATCACCTGTTCCCTCTGCAAATCTATATATCACCACTCAACTCTTTAACTATTTATTTACTGATTTAGTTAATTTGTCCCATTTCCTATCACCTACAGCTCAAATCTAACATTATTATAAGATTTCTAATTGTATCTCACCACTAGTCTGATTGCATTCACAATCCCTGGTCAGTCCCATTCGCTGACCTATAATAACCTTTAGGGCCAGTTCACACTACATGTGTTTCAGTTGCTTTTTTTTCTGCATCCAAAATGCACAGAAAGAAGGTTACATGGTTATCTATGTCATAGGTCACATTAGTGCTTGCAGTTCCAGTGAGTTCCTGTTGCAGAAAAAAAAGTAGAACATGCTGCATTTTTTCTGCACAGAACTGTACTGTAACATGGTAAAATGCATAAAAAATGCATCAGAGCGCACCAAAAGCGCATTAGAATGCACATGGCCCTATTTAAATTGAAGAAAAAGAGAGGGGAAAAAATGAACTGGAATGCATAAAAAACACGCTGTAACGCGTCAAAAATGCACTGGAACAAGCTAAAAATGCGTCAAAAATACAACATGCAAAAACGCATCTGGAATACATCTAGACTGCATTTCTATAGTGTGAACTGGCCCTTAGGACTTGTGCACCATTTTTGGTGCAGAAACGCTTGCAAGAGCATTAATTTTTACTGCACAACAAACAAACGCAATGCCTTTTGCAGATGTGCACAGGTACCATGAATACTTAATTGCACCTTCACACGTCTAGTAAACACAGAAGCATTCATAGCCACCAAAAGGCATGGCACCACACTACTATGTGGCTAGGTGCAACACACTTTTAAAATAATATGCCTGCAGTATTTTTGCATGTTCCCACACGTTGGGCAGCCCATTGAAATTAATGGGCTGAAGAAAAAAAAATGTCAAAAATGCCACATTCACACAGGTCCTCTGGCCTGTACAGCATGAATGAGTGGGTTGTTCATGTGGCTGGAGCCATCTGTTACACTATGGGGACACAGCAGTTGTATGAACACAAGTTTTAATCTGACAGGTGTGCAGGCATGGGGAAGTGGCCCTGAATGCTCACTGTCTGTGTTCAGGGCTGTACACCTGTACCCATATGCTTGTCAAATTAGGACCTGCAGCATTTCCATAGTGTAACATAGGTTGCCTGCAAATGGCGACAGCCACAAAAACAAACCACTGATTCACACTCTACAGGCCACATCACCCATATGAATGAGCCCAAGACCTCAATTACACACACAGCTTTATTTATTAACTCAGTACAGTTTTATCATTTAGATTTAACAGGAATTGTGTGCATTAATACCTTTTTAGTGTACTTCTTCCATAAATATAATTTTGATATTTTCTCTGGCAGTGGTGGTGGTGATGGTTGGGGGGGGCTGTCAGGTAGGCTGTACGGGGCCCCGTGATATCTAACAACAGCTCTGCCTCTGTACATAATGTTTGCTTGCACTTCATGTCACACCATCTTAATTCATACTTTACTTAGTTCAGCAAGTAAAAAAGATAAGGCAAGAGGTATCATTGTTCTAGCTTTGCAGTGTTGCATTGGAGTTTGAATTATTGTGCAGTTAGCTGTTTTGCTTTAAGACAGTGCATCAATGTTTTATGATGGGCAAAATTCAGAAACCCATAACAATCAATTAATTCCCTTATTAAATAACAAAGAGCAGTCAGGATAAGGAAAAAGTGACTAGCTACTATGGGTTAATGTTCTTTAATAAAAGCATGTATGTTTTTCTGTTTCAGTTCATAGAGAAGTTTATATTTTACTTTTTTGCCTGAGTATAAAGTGCAGTATTTACACTATTTTCTTACATTTTATGTTGTAATGCATGAAATGCCCCCTTTATTTTCAGTTATTATTTGGAAGATCAGCTACAGCCAGAATAAAAGGATAAATGAAAGCTATTTACTGTCTTATATCCATTCTGTAAGCCTGTCATTTTTCATCATCTTTTGAGCACAGTTTCTGATTACACAGTTCCTTTCATTTTCTGTTCACATTACTTGCACACCTATTTTCATCTTTCTTCAGAGTTTAGTATCCACACTTTAGTAAACAAAAATAAGAATGTACAGAAACTGAGCCGGTGAATATTGGGAACATTTAAGAATTGTAATCAAGCTGTTGTCTGAATGATCATGCAATCAATGCCAGCAGCAAGCAATATTTGTAAGGAACTGTGGGAGTGCACATCATGAACATTGCTTTATTTGCACATACATGCCTTCAAACTGTCTTTTCTTAGCATAGATTTTGGCCAGGGAGAAATAGTGGAGAGATGTAATTTATGAAATTTCACATCTGTGCAAAAAAGAACTAACATTCTCAAATCAATACGGACATGCAGGTGTGCAAGCGTAAAAGACAATATTGCAATGTAGACTGGCACAGAAGACAATAAGCAGTGTAGGGAAAGTTCGAATCAGGAATTGATTTATGAAAGTGTCCTCCTTTAAAGGAAACCTTAAAGACCAATTAAACTTTTAGATCAAATTAGATTAAAACATTCTACAAGAATCAAAACAAAAGAGTGCAAAGTCTTACTATTAATTTTATTTCAACAACAGCCACAGTCTTAATAGAAAAGTCATGGTAATATTGTCTATGTATATACAGTTGTGACCAAAATTATTCAACCCCCAATGCTGTAAAGGGGTTTAGGGACTATAGTGTACATTTGGAATTGTATTCAGAATCAAATCCTACAAGGACGTTGTAACTACCCAAATGCAACTAAAATGACATCAATTGTTTATGTAATACAGTAGTAAATGGTTCTTATGTGGTTTCTTCATTGCCACAATTATTCAACCCCTTAAAGACTACCACTCTGAAGAACAGAGGTTCATACAGGTGCTTTCCATCAGGTATTGAAAACACCTGTGGATGTCACCGAGCAGCAATCAAGCATAATAAGCACCAATTAGGCAGCTTTAAAATGACTGTGATACTCAGCTCCTTCTAGACATTTACTGGTGTGGTTACAAACATGGTGAAGGCAAGAGAATGGTCCAGGAAGACAAGAGAAGAGGTGATTTCTCTTCACAGGAAGGGCAATGGCTATAAGAAGATTGCAAAGATGTTAAACATACCAAGAGACACCTTAGGAAGCATCATTCGCAAATTCAAGGCAAAGGGCACTGTTGAAACGCTACCTGGTCGTGGCAGAAAGAAGATGCTGACTTCGACTGCTGTGCGCTACCTGAAGCGTAGAGTGGAGAGAAGTCCCCGTGTGACTGCTGAGGAACTGAGAAAAGATTTGTCAGATGTGGGTACAGAAGTTTCAGCCCAGACAATAAGACGCACACTGCGTAATGAAGGCCTCCGTGCCAGAACTCCCAGGCGTACCCCCTTGCTGTCTCCAAAGAATAAGAAGAGTCGACTGCAGTATGCCAAAAGCCATGTGGACAAACCACAAAAGTTGTGGGATAGTGTTCTGTGGACTGATGAAACAAAATTAGAACTGTTTGGGCCCATGGATCAACGCTATGTTTGGAGGAGGAAGAACAAGGCCTATGATGAAAAGAACACCTTGCCTACTGTGAAGCATGGTGGAGGGTCAATCATGCTTTGGGGCTGTTTTGCTTCTGCAGGTACAGGGAAGCTTCAGCGTGTGCAAGGTACCATGAATTCTCTTCAGTACCAGGAGATATTGGATGGAAACGTGATGCAGTCCGTCACACACCTGAGGCTTGGGAGACGTTGGACCTTTCAACAGGACAATGATCCCAAGCATACCTCCAAGTCCACTAGAGCATGGTTGCAGAGGAAAGGCTGGAACATTTTGGAGTGGCCATCGCAGTCACCAGACTTAAATCCGATTGAGAACCTCTGGTGGGACTTAAAGAAAGCAGTTGCAGTGCGCAAGCCTAAGAATGTGACTGAACTGGAGGCCTTTGCCCATGAAGAATGGGCGAAGATACCCGTAGATCGCTGCAAGACACTTGTGTCAAGCTATGCTTCACGTTTAAAAGCTGTTATAACTGTAAAAGGATGCTGTACTAAGTACTAAGATTGAATGTCACTTGGGGGTTGAATAAAACTGATAATGCTGTGAGCACAGAAAAGACATTTGTGGTTATTTCATTATAACTGTTATGTTATATTTGTCTGACCTACAAGTGCCTCTTTAATGTAAATGTAAGCAAGATGACTGAATGATCAAAAGCAATGTCAAACTGGCCAAAACACTCAATTTCAGTGGGGGTTGAATAATTTTGGTCACAACTGTATGCTGGGCAAATGTGTGTTGGTGATTAAAGAAAAAATCAATAAAAAGAATGATTAAAAAAAAATATAGAAAAGCCTGTCCCTTGCCAGCATGCTTAAAAGTGGAACACTTCCTCTCTGTGGGTAAGCAGAGATCTCCTTGCAGAGGTATGACATGCTGTCCGCCAAGTCCGAGCTCTCCAATCAGTGTGGAGCATGAGCTTTGCTGATGGTGGAACTATGTAGTCTGGAGTAAAGGGGAAATATTTTCCTCCCTGTGGAGTGCATAGCAACTCACTACTCTCTCTTGGAGATTGGGTGATTATCCTCCAATCAGGAGAGAGATAAAAGGCAAGAAGTGTGGAACAGCTGTGAGGTATGGTTGGGGTTAGATGAAGGAATAGGGTTAAATTATCATCTTTTTATTAGGAGTAAATAAGTATGATCTATAATTTGTCATCTATAATGTAGAGAAAGCATTGCTTCCCCATCCCGGGGGAAGGTGGTGACATTTGCTGAATTCCCCAGGAGGCTGTTATTCAATTTGGAGAGATAGTGCTATGATGAAGGGGTACCCTAACTGTGCCAAGGTATAGGAATGAAACCCCATGAAACCCATTACCTACACTTGAGATCATGATCTGGCCACACTATGGGGGAGATTTACTAAAGCTGGAGCACTCAGAATCTGGTGCACCTGTGCATGGTAGCCAATTAGCTTCTAACCTCAGCTTGTTCAATTAAGCTTTAGCAATAACACCTGGAAGCTGATTTGTTTCTATGCAGAAGTGCACAAGATTCTGAGTGAATCAGCTTTAGTAAATAAACCCCTTTGTTACTACACTGTGTGCTGCTTTAACAGAGGTGAACTGAGTTTGTTTTTGCATTTCTATTCCATGCACTGCATAACAGTTACTTCAATGCTGAGATAATGGCCAAGAAGTACTGTAGACTTTGTGCCTGAAGGACGTAAGGGAAATTTCCATGATGGGACACAGGTGGCAAAAAAAAAAACTTTAACTTTAACATGTAACAGTAGAACTCCAGGAAAACAGCTAAAAGCATTTTTTTTAAAAATGCATGTATGTTTTTTGTTCTACTTGTCAAGTGTTTTGCTATAATGTAATTTTGTGCAGCTGATCTTATTCTCTCTCACATGGCACAACTGGACAAGTGAGATACATCATTCATATTTCCTGGTTCCACAATACAAAATTCCTATGTCATCTCCAGCCTGCTCTTTGGATCCTGAAAATCACCCCCTATTCAGTTGGCTGGGGATTGATATCCGTATAGGTAAGGCAGGAAGTAGTAGTGATCTTCCAAGCTGTGCAGTGTGGCAGTGGAGTGTGAATCACAAGACCAGCCAAACAGAAATACAAACTAAATTGGTAGGTAAAACAGTAAACAAACATGTATTTCGGCAGTATATTAGGCTGCTTGCCCAGAGTTCTGCCTACATTAAATTTTGTCTAAGATTTAATTTGTATTCAGAAGTGTAGGTCCAGTACAGCTGTCAGGGGCTGCTGCAATGGAACCATGCAGTGGAAATGACAAGAATGATCGTCATTCATGTGTATGTGTTAGTGTGAGCTTTGTGTATTGAAGTTCAGAAGACCTTGTACTTTGAAACATAAAAGCCATAGTTAAAATGCATTGAACTGTTATATGCAAGAAGGAATATGCAGCATAAAGCCTATTAGCTTTGTTGAGCTTAGTTTCAGTAAACAAAACATCAATGTACAAAGGGCAGTAACAATCTTCCACTGACTGCAGTAATGTGGTATTTGATTAGCTGCTTAAAAGGAACTGCATTTTTCACACTGACAGTTCTTTGCACTGCCTTATATCTGGAAAGGTATATTTTAAATATGGTCATTAAAAAGAGGCAAACTCCTCTATATCTATGATGTGCAGAGCTTTAATCTGGGTCGCATAACAGTATTAGATATAAAATATATATTAGAAACCAACCTTTATTAGTATCTTAGAATAAGTTAAATTGACAACAGGGGTACCAAAAATAGGTAATTGACAATCTGGCTGCTATCATTTAAAGGTCATGTACCTCTATTCTAAATAATATTAATAACACCTAAACTATCCACAAAGTTGGTCAGAATGGAAAGCATAATGTTATTCACAAAAATATACACACAATGCAAGCATCAGTGAACACAGCAAATAATATGTTTACCATAAACTGGTATTTTAATTTTGCTAAATGAAAAAAGGCATAGACACTGAAAGGCATATTACATCTCAGGTGCAGTGCACCTGTGCTTTGTCTGTGAAGGGTTCAACTTGTTCACTTTAATGTCCTCCTCCTTAGCAAAATATACGTACCTTTTAACTTAGAAACATAAAAAAGTGACAGCATAAAAAAGACCAAGTGGTCCATCTTCTAGTGTGGCCCCTTTTTTTTTTTCCATTTATACGTGTTTTTGCTTTTTTTTTGTTTTTAATTTTTTTTTACATTTTTGTCTGAGTATAGATATATGTTTGTCCCAAGCATGTTTGAAGCCACTTACTGTTGACTGACTCACTACGTTTGCTGGAAGTCTATTCCAAGCATCAACTACCCTTTCAGTAAAATATAACTTTCTAAGATTAGTTCTGATCTTTCCTCCTGTTAGTTTGAGGTCATGTCCCAATGTTCTTGAAGTTCCTGAAGTTGCTCCTGATATGTTTTATCCCTCATACCTTTCACAATATTTGTTACCTGTCTCTGGACTATCTTATCAATATCTTTTTGTAAGTGAGGTCTCCAGAAGTGGTTAGCAATTCTTCCTAGCTGCAATCCCAACCATAATAGTAACTGTATGGAGTTTGCATGTTTTTGCATGTGCTGGTAGGCAGGGTTTTTTTTCTCAGACAATAGGTGCTGGAACTCCCCTTGTCTCCACTCCCTACCCACCTCTATGCACTGTTCCTTGGTTTCACCCCCTCCCAGTATCGCCCTTTTAGAGAATACAGAACCAAGTATCATTTTGTAGTGTCAGGTAATTTGTATGTAATTTGTTAAGGATAACAAGAAAAGCAGTAAAATAGTTTAGCTGCAGCCAACAACAATAAACCCCCCACCAGCAACAATAAATCCCCCAGCAACAGCAGATTTCCCTTCAACCAGCATCAATAGACCCTTAGGCAATCGGCAATAATAGACCCCTTTCTCAACAGTAGATCCATCCCATCAACAATTGACCCACCAGCAACAATAGATCCCACACACGCATCAATAGACCTCCCTAGAACAATATACCCCCCACAATAATAGATCACCAGCAGACAGCATCAATAGACCCTCCAGCACAACCCAGCATCCCTTACCATTACATACATTCAGTGCTGCGTTCCCCCACCTTCCTGCTGAAAAAATTCCTGCTAGTGGGTTAACTGGCACCTGTTTAAATTGGTAGTAGTATGTGTATGTATGAATGTGAGTTAGGGACCTAAGATTGTAAGCTTCTTGAGAGCAGGGACTGATGTGAATGTATAATATATTTATGTAAACTGCTGCATAAATTGATTGTGCTATATAGATACCGGTAATAAATAAATAAACATAGGGCTATAAACATATAACTAACAAACCCACCAATTACACAAACCATTAAAATAAAAAAGATGATTGCATGAATCCACAAGGGCTGCCTTTTTTCCTTTATGCAACAAGGTATTGCAGCCATTTTAAGGGTTTAATAATAGGTTTAATGTAGTATCGCACTTTTGGAAGGCAATAGTAATTTTCTATACATTAGATTAAAAATACTGACAAATGAAGAGTAGTGAGAGACAGAGGGGCTCATTTCCAAAGAGCAACAGCCCTACCAATTGAGGGACAGTTGGGAGCTAGGTGAACTCTACTTTCAGGAATGGAGGAGCATGTGACTCAATTTACGTGACAGCAATGTGCTAATCTACACTGTTATAGTAGTGAGCCACATGGTTTTCCATACCTGTAAGTACTGGGGATTTACTTTAGCTTCTTGCTTCTAACAGAGAAGCGGGTTAGCAAACAAAATGTATTTTTTGAGGGTATATGTGTAAATAAAGAGGTTTTCTTTAAAGGCATAGTTTATCGTTACAGAAAAAACCTGCACTTGTAGATAAAAAAAAGCTGTGCAGCTTTCTCCAAAGTTAAATAATGTCACTACTGTAAGTGTAGGCCATTTACTTATCTCATGATGCCTGACTGCAAAAACTCCCAGAGACTGTATCATTCCATCCTACCTTGTTGCCAGGATGTTGCTAAGTACTGTACTGTGCTGTTCATACACTTGCAGAAAGCACGTGAGAGGGTTTGAATAAGAGAAAGAGCTCACTCTTGTGATGGTAGAAGTAAATAGTAAAAGCTAGGGGTGGACTGACAACTCATGGGGACCTCGGGCAATAGGGGATCACGGGGCCCCTGTGTTCTTGCCCAAACTCAAAAAAACCTATGAAAAAGGTACCAGGGGCATCTCATGGGGCCCCCTACTGACCCTGGGCCCTTGGGCAGTGCCCGAGTTTCCAAATGGTCAGTCTGCCCCTGGTAAGAGCTAAGAGTCTCCTAGCAATATCCTATCAACAAGGCAGGATGGGATGATGTGATCCCTGAGAGTTTCTCAGTCAGACTTCAGGAGGTACGTAAATGGCTACACCTGTATCAAGGGCATTATTCAACTTTGGTCAAAGCTGCACAGTTTCTTTTTATCTTGAGGTGCCCCTTAACTGCATATACAGTTTTTGGTAAAGGTAAACTATGTCTTTAAGCTCTCAAGTCCACGCACCTGCCATTGTCATTGTGTTGAAATATCACAATCATTGTAGGATTTTTCATCTATGTTTCAGTTATGTTACATTACAGTGAATGCAGCATGATAGGTGAGGCTTTTCCTGCTGTAGACAGTAGAAGAAAGCATGTTCCATTGAAAAAAAGCAGAGTACTAAACTCTAATGAGGGTTTCATTCTTGAATTTCCCAGGAAGTGTAACAAACAAAAAAAAGAAAATACTGTATAACAACTTGTTTGCTGTATTTGTTTATATCACATTTTCAACATCCAACCAAAATTAGTTTAGAGATGACTGACACTTCAAATGAAGTAATATTATGCTTAAAATACAAGATACTACTCATGCAAGATTTCACTACAATATGGCCTGAAATACCAGGGAGAAGTTATCTATAAATACATGTCTTAAGGGTGAAACTTTCTGAGTTTTTTAAGAACATAAATAATAGATTTGCACTTAGAAGGATTAAGCTCAAGAAGAACAAGCTCTGCTGTAGTCCTTACAAATGATGTATTCAGTTTTTCATTTCTTTGCAATAATTTGCTTTTATTTTTGTTTTTGAAACCAGTAAAATATGATATATGATATTAAACTTTTGTTAATCCCTTTATGATGATTAAAAAAAAACTGGACAGACTAAACACATGTAAGAGTTTCAAAAAGAGTTAGATGAGACATTTTAGTTAAACAGCAAATGCTGCTTTTACCAACACTGAAATTAAAAGAAATAAGGAATTTAAATAGATATCACAGTGATTTGTATTCTAATATCCAGAATATTTTCTGTCTTTTCTAGTTAAGGTAATAGCCATTCCACTTTGTACTTTGTCTTTTACATTTGTAAAATGCATTAAGGTAATTATATAATGAACATGTAAAACGTGTAATTAAAGCCGGTCATAGATGGTTTCTCACTGGGAGAACACAGTGATTACTGCTAGCGGCTATAATAGCCACTAACAATAATCACATGTAAAATTGGACAGGCTGGTTGCACCCAAGTTTATATATTGATCAACACATGGTTGCAGGAAAGAAAATCGCTCTGACTATGGCCAGCTTAAAAGGTTAAAGCCTATCTCTGGGATAAAACTTAAACGCAAGAAGGTAATGGTGTCATAAGTTCATCTTTTTTATCACCATCTACCTAATAAACATTTCCTGTGTTGCACTTATCATATCCTAATACATATTTTGGATACTAAGCCATGCATTAAAATATGTTTATAGAACCTATTTAGTTTGGATGTAACTTTACAAACAGTAACAATGGACATCAAGCAAAATAAAGGGATGGATTTTCCAATGCCTTTAACATACAATTTAACCACTTACACCTTCATTTTCCAGGCCAATTTCCAATGTGAATAGTCCACTGACAGCTGAGATCACAGGCATTAATGCCACAGACATTAAAAGGGTAGACTGGCTACCCAATGGTATTTCCTGCAGTAACAATTTAAAATCACAGTAGCAGTGAAGTGGTTAAAGTGAACTTGCACATTTCCTAGACAAGGCAAAATAACACATTCTCTTAATAACAGCAAGAAGCTAAATACATTAAAATTTTCAGTGATCCTCATTGTTCCAATTTGCAACCAGAGCTCTTTGAAAATCAGAACTTCCAGGTATGCAGGGAAATATGACACTGTTCTTTCCTTTTCACGGTCAAGTCCTTAGTGCCCCAGAGGTCAATTATCATGTGAGTATGGGAGGAAAAGGAGGAGTATACACAGGCATTTCTAAAGAAAAGAATGCAGTGGCCCATGGTGTGTTTGGAATGTGGGAAAGGTAAGAAATGACTTATTGTGGAACAAGCTTGTTACTTTTCCTAGTCCACACAAGTACAGGTTAATTTGCACAAATAATTAAAAAAAACAAACAAAAAAGAAAACAGAAACAAAACAAAAAAGAAAATAAACAAGCAAAAATACAGTATATATAATGCATATCTACTAGGCTACACAATTTCCAAGGTAAAATACTTCTAAATAAAAAGACATGTCTATCAAGTCTAGAAGCAGCAATTGACAATAGCAGAAAAATCAGATTTCAGCTTTTAAAAGATTAGAGTAACACTGTTTAATAGGGATGAACTTCAAGTTCTAGTCAACAGAAAGTTACACCACTAGATGTCTGAGGCTTGCCAAACAGATCAACTAAATGGGCATATTTAGCCTGCTCATGTGCTTAAACCTTTGGTTGCAGCTGCAGCTGACAGTGCTTCATTTAGTGCCCATTCACATATATGTGGATTGGATGCGGTTTGATCCACATTCCAATACGCATGACATGTGAAAAAACATTGCTTCCTATGGTGCCTGTTCACACATGTCCAGTGCACTGGTGGTGTGGATTCCTTGCAGTTTTAAGATGAGTCATGTCCGATTTCTGAGCAGTGGCTTCAGGTTCAGGTGCAGATTACAGTCTATTGACTTCTATGGGAACCGCTTCTAAACCACATATGTGTGAACAGGATAAGATCCTGAGCTAATCCTGTCCTGAATCTGAGGTAAACCTGACATGAACCTGTGAACAGCTACTGTATCAATTAGCTGTGACACCTGAGCTTCAATTTGCTCTGCTTATGTGTGAATCAGCTTTTATGGTGGCATCACTACCACTAGTAAATGAATGACTTCCCAGGACTGTTGCCAGCTAGTTTTACAAAGTAAACAAGCCAGCCTGTAACAACATTGACCAGACATGGTTTTGACCATATTTGGTCAATGGCTTCAGTCATCATCACTACTTAGGTTGTTGACATTTAGCAGCCAATCAGTGAGCTGTCATTCATGATACAAGTCTGGAAACAGAATTTTCATGTGTTGGTTGTCATATTTGCATCAGAAGTTCATTGTAAGTCTCTCATTGTGATTGATGATAGATTTATATTATTGGATGATGTGATGGATGATGGAGTTACACCGTGGTACATTTTTCTTTGTTTTTGTGGTCTTTAAAAAAATAAAAAACTAGTAAAAAAGGATACTATATTTTAAATGGGGCTTCCAGATTCTGGGCTAGAGATATGGGAATGAGGCTTTATTGACATGGAAACAGGTAGCTTTGTCATTGGGGACCCTCCCAACGTTCCCATGTTGAAGGCATGTAGTCTGACATGGTTTGGGGAGCACATGATTGATGATGCCCATTCCTGGCCACCTGGGCTGCATGCTTGGAAAGGTGTCTTAAATTACGTCTGGCACGGTCACCATGCTTTTTTTTCCCTAATAAAATCGCTGCTAGACCAGAAACAGGAACCAGGCCAAATTCCCTACAAAATCAGTACAACACTATTAACCACATGCCGCCCAGCCACTGTAGAAATACGGTGGCACGGCTGGGCAAAACCACATTTTAAAATGTGTGTTTTTAAAACAGGTAGGGGGCGCGCACGAGGTGTGCCCCCGCCCTACCTGTCCCGCCAATCACAGCCGCATATAATATACGTTAGTTTGACTAATGTACCACGATATGATTGGTTTAACAGCCACTACTTAATAATTGACCCCCCCCCCTTTTTTTTTTCTCTCCCTCCCCTCTATGACATTATCTTTCCTATCTCTTTTCATCTGATGCGCCCTTCTCTTTTCTTTTCCTTCCTTCCTTCACACCTTTTTCTTACCCAACGGACTATATCTCTTATAAGGGACGGAGTGTCCTCTCGCATATAGGTGTGCTTGTCCTTTATAAAAAGAAACCTACATTTCCCGGATACGGACACATACGATATGCACGCCTTTAGATGATATCGTTGTCCTATGCTTCATTGTCCTATTATCTGAGCAATCCCTACTCAATAGATCAGCATCCATCCTAATTTTCTTGACTACCAATTATAATCAATACTTTACTGGTTTATATCGTTCACCTGTTATAATGTGTTATTTTGCTTCAGAATGATTCACACTTCAAATGAATATCTGAATATCCTGCGTTACGGGAGAATAGGCCAGATGTATATACGCGGACTGTGCTCCGTATCTGTATATGACCTGATATGCCTTTTACTTCAATAAATGCTTTTTTGAAAAAGTCACTGATCGCCACCATTATTAGTATAAAAAAAAATAAAAATCCCAGTATCTTTTCATCCATTTGTAAACGCAATAACTTTCACGTAAACCAATTAATTTACACGTATTGGTTTTTTTTTGTTTTAGCAAAGACATGTCGCAGAATGCATTTTGGCACAAATTTATGACTAAATTTGATTTTTAAATTTTTTTTTACTGGACATGTTTTATAGCAAAAAGTCCAAAATATAGTTTTTTTTCCTCAAAATTGTCAGGCTTTTTTTTTTATAGCGCAAAAAATAAAAACCGCACAGGCGATCAAATACCACCAAAAGAAATCTCAATTTGTGGGAAAAAAAGGATGTAAATTTCATTTATGTACCGTATTGCATGACCGCGCAATTGTCCGTTAAACTAGCGCAGCGCTGTATAGCAAAAAAATGGCGTAAATTGCAGTATCTATACCATAGTTTGTAGACGCTATAACTTTCACACAAAGCAATCAATATACACTTATTGAGATTTTTTTTTACCAAAAACATGTAGCAGAATACATTTTGGCCTAAATTTATAACTAACTTTGAGTTTACTATATATTTTTTATAGCTGAAAATAAAAAATATTGTTTTTCTTCAAAATTTTCGGCCTTTTTTTGTTTATAGCGTGAAAAATAAAAAGCGCACAGGTGATGAAATACCACCGAAAGAAAGCTCTATTTGTGTGACAAAAAGGACGTAAATTTTGTTTGGGTGCAGCATTGCATGACTGCGCAATTATCAGTTGAATTAGTGCAGTGACGAGTAGCAAAAAGAGGCCTGGTCATTAAGGGGGGTAAATCCTCTGGAGGTCAAGTGGTTAAAACAGTATTAAACCCAAAACCAAACAAGTATTATATTGCAGCTTACCAAACATTAGATATGGTGGCTGCATCAGTTTTCTTTTTTTGGCTTTTCCCCCTTTGTTTTCACCTGGTGATCTAGCCAGTAACAAACCTACTGTATTAGTGAAACACCACTTTGAAGGAATGAGCAAAGGACACAGCAGACAGCAACACTGTCAGTCTGGGGGAGGGGAGTGTTAAATGTATTAGCAGATTTGAACACAATAACAAATTAAAGCCAAATTGCAGCTCATACTTTATACTCAGTTACAACAAACAGTTTTGTTCCCTTTGGGGTAAAGGTTTTACATGAATGAATAAAAGCTGATCATTTCATTCAGCCCGTCAATGGTAAATCGACAGTCTTATTCATGTGCACTTATACATTCTGCTGCAGAGCTTGAACTTCTGAAAAACAGTGGAGTTGCTGGCTGAGTCACCAGATGAAAATAGAAGAAAGAAAATAAAAAAAATTAAACTAATACAGCTATCACATCTAACATCACATCTTGGTAAGTAGCAATTAAAAAATGTTTGTTTTTCAGTTTAACACTGCTTTAACACAGTAAACCAAGCCACATTCCCTTAAAAAAACGAATCAAACAAACAAACAAACAAACAAACAAACAAACAAACAAACGTGTGGGGACTACCTTCCAATCCATACCAGACTCTTTTCCTGGATACAGTATGTGTTTTTTCAGGGGGACAAATTTGCTAGGGTCCTCTTAAATATCCATACTAGACCCTTCTTGCATGGGGTTCCTCTACATTCATACCAATATGTGGCATGTGGCTTGGTATGGTTTAATAGGGGAAAAGGGGGTGCATGCTTGCTACTGTTTTCTTTCTTGGCCAGCCAGGTTGCATGCTTTGATAAGGATCTTTTTTTTTTTATTTTGGTCAGGATCTTGTGGAACTTACTTCATTTTTGGTGTGTTTTTTCCCCTCAAAATCTATGCCAAATGCTCACCAAAGATAAAGGTCTGGTATAGATTTAAGGGGGAGGGTACACACTTTTTTTTTTGAATGGGAGCAGCCTCAAGTATGAATAAAGATCTGGTATATGTGTTGAGAGGGATCCTCAGGCTGCATTGTTTCTATACAGAACAACGCCAGCCTGGAAATGTCGAAAAGCAGCAATGATTTTTTTAAAATCACTTTTATGATAGTACATCCTAAAAGTGTATCACTTCACATGCAGTTTTAACACATCCCTCAAACATGTTATATAAAGGAATTGTGTACTTTAATGTTTGCCTTTTAAAATAACCCACACCCCACCAAAGGTATGTTGCATTGTTACATAACCCCATGGAAATGCCCAGCTATGCATGCACTTTTTTTCCCAAAAACTTAAAATTTGCTTTAAAAGGCCATACAATATATACTGTGTATCATGCAATTTGGAATGAGTGTTTTTTGTTTTCCTTTTTTGTCCAGCAAGCCTAACTTTGCTCAGTTTGCTCATCACTAGTTATTATTTGGTTGCTACACCTCTCTGCAGCAGTTTTCACATGGCTCTTTGTATTAATATAAAATATCCAAGGACAGAGAACTTCAATTGCTATGTAGGCTAGTGGACACTTTTAGATATTGATACTAGCAAACCACAGAATTGGTTCTATTTTTTTAATTATTTTAACACCCCTGTTAAGCAGTACACTGCTTTAAGTGCAATTGTAGCTAGGCTATGATATTCACATATTTACATATTCTTAACAAGCAGTAAGTGAGACTTAAACTGAGCAGAATCAGCTTAGTGCACACATAAAATAGATATATGAAAGCTGTCTTGCCTGCCAAAAAGATTTGTGTTTCTCTATATGCTGCCATGAGGTCTACACAACAGCACAGTCCTGTCAGAAAGTGGAGAGGACCTGACTCTTATCTGCTGCAGTTTTAGTTTCACTTCTGGTCCTCTCCCACCCTGTGACTTGCAGTATAAGGTGGAGTAGTACATTGATGAAACAATTTCTATGTCATTCTGGTCTCTCCTTCTATCAGCATTCTTCTTACACTGTACCACAAGCAACTGGCTCTTTTAGTTGCCTCTCTCTTTGCTCTTCTGTACAGGGACTGCAAAAGGCTGATACCAAGTCAAATTAAATGCTTACACTACTTGTGTTTAAAAAAACAATTTAAGTATGTATTAATTATTACATAGTTGCATTCATGTGTGCCTTTAATATATGTCTAGAATTCAGTTTTAAACTTCACAACAGGAGTACTGAGATTGTTCAAGTCTTTTTTCTCAACAGCTTAGTTTGCAATGCTCCCACCTTTATAGCATCTCCAATGAACAAAACAGATTCTCTGGAAGGGGGGAGCAAAGTAAACTGAGCTGCTGAAAGATAAGGACTTTAGTGCTTCTGCTGTGAATTTTGAGGATGAATTGTTCTACAGTGCCTGCAGTTACAGAGGTCAGTGCAGGGTTTATATCAAAGCTTATTTCCAGCTTGTTAGGATTATGTATTTACTTGGATACCTTAATTTAGGCCACAGTTACTCTTTAAACTTGTCATATGCAGGCACACTGGACCAGCACACACTCCACCTTTGATGCAGAAAGGCAATAAGCAATTGATTTGGCAATCCATCATGAAGGAGACAATAAAAGTATTTATAAATGAACTACATACTTACACCAATGTGCCTTTTATACAATTGCATCATCCTCCAGACCTGGCTATTTGATATCTTAACAGATAATTGTTGTCTTCATGTGTCAGGTTTAGCACATACAAGATCCTGGAGGTGTACCTAAACCAAACCTTCCTATAATATTTGATGTATGTATGGTAATGCTTAGGATGCCAGAGAAGGAATAAGGAGTTATCTAGTGAGAGTGGTAAGAAGTGATGGGAGGCATCTAATAATCTATGTAATAATGTGTAAACAGCATCTGACAAAAAAAGTCTTGAGATCACTTAGGCTCTAATAGGGGTTGAGTTAATAAATAAATAAATAAATATACATCTTTTTTTTTAATGGAAAGAAATATTTAAATAACAAAAACACCTTCTGTGCCTTAAAATAATGATCCTAGAAATCCTACTAGATGGCTAGAGCAATTAACTGTTACGCTCATTAATTAGAGTAGGATGGTACTGTACCATAACAAGAGAGATGATGAACTATAAAGACAGGGGGTTGTTTACATTTCTGACTTTTATGATAGAACATTACACAGAAATGATAGGAAGCACAATGCATTCCCTGCTTTATGCTACTGGCACCTGTTTTCTAGCCACTCTCCTTAAGCATCGTGCATCTGGTTTGTTGAGGAGACTGAAAGCACACGCTGTAGATAAAACTTAATTAGCCATCACCAGCCAGATGAAATCAATTCCTCCAGCATCGTATAAAACCCTTCTGGACAAGTGCTTGGAACAAGGATTTATCAGAGACTCTTTGTAAAGTTTCTTCTACAAAATATCACAAAGCAGGCTGATAGCACTGAAAAGCTTGGGTTATTTAATAGCTCACTAACAGAAACATTTCAATTTGTGAAACCTGCTCACTTTGAGTGTGTGTAGACAAAAAGATTTGGCCTAGCCTTTAGGATTACAGGTAACTGGACTGTGTACACTGGGGTTCAGTTTAGAACTCCTCAATTTAAGTTCTAAACAGGGAAAAGGAAATCACTTGACACTACTCATAGAAAAAGAAGGTGTATCATTTCTTCTGCTGAGACCCCCACCCTCCAAAAAAAAATCCAGTAGGAAGAGTGGGATCCATTTTAAATGACCACAGAAGAGGTTGAACTTTTAGATTTCTGGACTCCCAGAGACATAAACCAATTTATTCAGCCAGTATTTATATAAGGATTGAAATATTACTGTTTGGGAAGCATGGACCTGTAGAATATTTCCCTTTTGGTTCTCAAATTTTGGTTCTGTTTCCTTGCCAAGAACATTTGTGGAACTGTTAACAGGAGCCAAGCTTCTATCACATGGCATTTTCAACATTATGGTATTTTTGCCACACTATAATAATGTTTATGATATTTATTCATGATAATATAGGTGTTAATGCATTGGTATTAATGTTACCAGAAAGTTAAAGTTAGTCTTTTACCACGAGTCTCTGCCCTAGGACATGTATGTAGATAAGGACCTTTGGCTTTTCCTTAAACTTTCTGAGAGGAAGGCTCCTTTAGGGTCAGAGACTCAGACAGTACTAAAGCAAAACAGCAAAGCAATTGGCATTTTCAAAAAGCAGTCAGCACTCTTAGCTTCCATACTCCTGTAGTAAGAGGTATTTTTTTAAGGCTCACCACACACATTACAATCTGACTGTATAATCCATAAGCCAGGCACTTGCACTACAAAGTTGTTTGTAGAACTAAAGGAGATTGCACAGTCAGATTATGATGTGTGTGGTGAGGTTAAAGCTATCCATACATTATACAATCTGATTGTGCAATCGTATTTAGATTTACCAAGCTATGTAATATAAGGACAAACCTAAACAATCTAGTCAATTAGTATTAAACCAGGTAGGCCCCTTAAGCTCACCACACATGTTAGAATCAGATTGTACAAATTCTGTTAGATCTACCAACAACAGGGCCAATCAATAAAGATTGATTGGATAGTATCTCTAGATCCTCGTATTACATAGTTTTGGCAAATCTAAAGTTGATTGTACAAATACTGTACAGTCAGATTGTAACTTGTATGACCCCAAAGGAGATTGCACAAGCAGATTGTATAGTGTATGATCACCTTAAGGGTCAGTGTGTATTTTTGGGGGCAATACATCCATTTTTCAGGAGTGCTAAGTGTATACACATGCAAGAAAAAGCTATTTGTGCTAAAAAACCATGTGCTGAAATTTCTGGTGTTACACTAAGAGCTCATTTATATTTGAGGCAGTGCTTACTGCCCACTGAAAAGCAATCCATGGTGCATCATTTTTCAGAGGGTGCCTGACAGGTGGCTTAAAAGTGATATGTCACCTTCTCTTTGCCTGTTTTAGCTGTCGAAAACCTGAACCACTGTTCCACAACTGCAAACACTGCACACATTTGCAGAGTGGTACCAACATGATCCCGTTCACATGAAGGCGGCCACGTTTGTCGGTGGTACTGCATGCTGAACTGGACATGGAGTACAATGTTTTACAAAGCATTTGTACAACCATATTTGGCAACTATACTATGTTAAATGGGGCGGTCAGGGAGCAGTAAATCTGTGGCTCAACCATCTTCTTTTTACTGCCCTCCTTCCCCACCTGCAAATGCAAACAAGTCCTTACACAGAAATATGACAAACAAAAAAGAATATTAAGAAGTGTGCTTTTGTTTGGCTTTTAAAGTATGCATTCATTCTTTCTTTCTGTCTTTCTTGCTTTCTTTCTTTCTTTTTAATCAAAGTTGCAGAATAAGGAAAAGCAGTCTAGCAAAGATTCATTTTCAATGCCCAGAGAGAGTAGACAAGCCAGACATTCAGCAGAAAAAAAGCTGTTCACTTAGCAGAAAGAGTAGAGGGAAATGAGAGGCAGGTGAAATCCCCAGGTAGAGGCCAGTGTGCTGTCTGTGGTGCTAAAAGCACACATCTGGGGATACATACAGGTGACAGCCCTTTGCGGAAGCCTGTGCGCTGTCCATGGTGCTGAAAGCTCTAAACTGGCAGCACATACGACACATATAGGTGGAATTCCTATACAGAAGCCTGGGCGCTGTCCATGGTGCTGAAAGCTCTAAACTGGCAGCACATACGGCACATACAGGCGGAATTCCTATACAGAAGCCAGTGCGCTGTCCATGGTGCTGAACGCTCTAAACTGGCAGCACATTTGACACATACAGGCGGAATTCCCATACAGAAACCAGGGCGCTGTCCATGGTGCTGAACGCTCTAAACTGGCAGCACATTTGACACATACAGGCGGAATTCCCATACAGAAACCAGGGCGCTGTCCATGGTGCTGAAATCACTAATCTGGGAGCTCCATTGACACATACAGGTGGAATCCCCGTATAGAAGCCTGTGCGCTGTCCATGGTGCTGAAAGCAGTAATATTGGGGCACATATAACACACGTGAAATCCCTATGTAGAGGCCAGTGCGCTGCCCATGGTGCAGAATAATCTGGGAGCTCACAGGACAATATAGTTGATATCCCCATGGAGGGGTCAGAGCGCTGCCCATGGTGCTGAATAATCACGGAGAGCACAGGGTACATACCGGTGAAATCCCTATGTAGAGGCTAGTGCTCTGTCCATGATGCTGAAAGTGCTAATATTGGGGCACGTATGACAGACAGGTGAAATCCCTATGTAGAGGCTAGTGAGCTGTCCATGATGCTGAAAGTGCTAATATTGGGGCACATACGACAGACAGGTGAAATCCCTATGTAGAAGTGCTGTGTTCGTGGTGCTGAACGTACTAATACTGGGGAACGTATGACACACGATAATATACATTACCAGAGTCAAAGTTGTTAGAAACCTCACTTAAAAGTGCCTCTTAACATTTAAATCAAACAATTCCTTGGCTTACCTCCGTTTTTCGGGTAAACTCACTTCTCACAATGCTAACAACAGGTATTTGTAAAGCGGATGATATAAACTCCAACTCCAGTATCTCCCCTTTGTTTTGGGGGAAGGCAATGATAGCACTGACTCCTTGGACCACTACAGTGTGACACACACTCTGTAGGAAGGACACGGGATCACTACTCCAAGAAGAACTGGATGAGGAGAAGGGGAAGATGGGCAGGTCCCCTAGCCCAGCTTCTATGGCCATCACCACTTCCAGTGACAGATTGTATGGCAAGAGCCCTGGCACCCGATTGAGGTTATCCACTGCCAAAAGCAGCGCTTCCCTGGGAAACAACAATTCATCTCCTCCTCTGTAGCCAATAATACTCCTTGGGCCAGGGCTCGACTTTCTTTCCAAAGTCGGGCCAAGCAGTTCTCGTTTGTCTCCTTCCCTTAACCTGCTGGAGCGCTCCGTCCCCTCCGCCTCATCTGCATCTTGATCACGAACTGTTCCCGTCTTCTGCAGCCCGGTTTCATTTTCAGGCCAAGTTCTGCTGTATTGACTGGTGATGCCCCTTGTCCTCCAGGGCTGGAGCTGGACAGCCCCGATCCGTACAGTGTGCCCAATCCTCTTGAGGATCTGACAGGGCTGGGGGTGCGAGGAAGAGCCAGGGACCCTGGCTAGGACCAGGGCACAGGGAATCAGCAGGCAGACCCTGCTTAGCACCAGGCACCACCAACTCAGCCTGCACATCCCTGGCAGGAGAGTCAAAGGAGGGGGAGAAGTAGCAGCTGTGGCTGTACAGTCAGCAGCGAAGTCCTGGGAGAGAGAAGGAAGCTTCCTCTGTAGACTTGTGATCACCAGCAGAGCGCACACAATCCCAGCTATAACCTCATTCTCGCCTCTACAAAACTTCTTCTGAGCTTCTCTCTCACTGGACGCCCGTGAGGCTCCCAGCAAATAAATCACCCTGGCCGGGGCAAGAAAGATCAGCCACTTCAAGGGCTCTCCTCTCACTCCACAGATCATCACATTGCAGCTCTTCAGACCTTCATCAGCAAACTTCTCCTCTCTGGCTTCGAGCTCCACATCCAGCACTCACATCTCAATATATACAGCCAAGGAAAATCCCAGGAGTTTTAGGGTGATCTGGAAAAAAAAATATTTTTTTGTATCTTGCCTAGGTTGATAAGACTATTCTTTATTTCCTACAGGCAAATGCAATGCAATAGATTATCCATGGAGAAGGAGTTGCACATGCCGAAAGATTTTACTGCTAGTCTTAAACGGTCGCTTGGCTGCGCTAAAATACCACTGAAGGAGAGAAATAGCAGAAGGATCGGAGCGCAGCTCTATGGGATGTGTAGTCTGTGATAGCTAGAAATGGCAGGTGATAGATCGCTCTGTGAACTACCCTCCCCACAATGCTGCTGTCACCACTCCGCCTCTCATCCTGCTGCAGTAATGAGACCAGTTTTCAAACAGATGAATGTGCCTAGATGTCGCTTTTAATATGCGGTGTGTACGAAAAGTACATTGCAACTGTCCTTACATCGGCTTGTGATGTTATAACATGTGTGCAAGGAGGAACAAGTTCAATAACATCTGGCGGATTACCAAACCTGACTCATCTGACATCACCGAATGCCAGAGCATCCTGATCACATAGTATTGATTAAAAATCTGGATTTGTCAGATTAACTACTGAGGGATCCGCTAACAGTAAACAGACACGCAGCTGATGGAATGCAAATAAGTAATTATGGAATTTTTTAAATGTTATTTTGAATAGTAGCATTTATACTAATTAGATGTCAGAGATGTCTGCAATTCGTTTTTGTTCAGGGATATCTACGGTCACAGCAGACACTTTTAGTTTATAATATTAACATTATAATATCAATACAAACAACAGTTATATTTGACAATCCAACATAACACCATTTCTTCTTTCATGTTGTGTGGTGATCAGACAAGGTCAACCAGTGCTGAGGGCAAAGATGCCAAATTGCACCCCCACCCTCCCAGGCGCAATGACAACCCTTATCATTGGACACATTAATATCCCCCAGCATTGTTGGCAGTGTACACAATAATAACCCCCCAGCAAAGGTGTCAGTGGATTCCGTAAAACCCCCCTCAGGGTTTGTGTCAGTGAACACAATAATAACTCCCAGCATTGTTATCAGCGTGGTCAATGTCCTAATAGTAACCCCCAGTACAGATGTTAGTGGACACATTAATACCCCCCTGCACAGGTGGCAGTGGATGCTATAAAAACACTCAGTACAGGTGAGCATTAATAATGCTCTGCCTTGGTGTTAGTAGACACCATAATAACCCCCAGCACAGGTGTCAGTGGAAACATTAATAACCTCAGGCACAGGTGTCAGTGGATGCATTATTAACCCCCAGCAGAGGTGTCAGTGGAAACATTAATAACCTCCAGCACAGGTGTCAGTGGATGCATTATTAACCCCCTGCACAGGTGCCAGTGGATGCCATAAAAACACCCAGTACAGGTGGATGCATTAATAACCCTCTGCATTGGTGTTAGTGGACACCATAATAATCCCCAGCACAGGTGTCAGTGGACACATTAATAACCTCCAGCACAGGTGTCAGTTAATGCATTAATAACCCCCAGCACAGGTGTCAGTGGACACAATAACAACTTCGAATATTGGTGTCAGTGGACACCATAACAACCCCCAGTACAGGTGTCACTGCACACAATAACTGCCAGCACTGGTGTCAGTGGACACAATAATAACCTCCACCATGGTGTCAGTGGACACCACAATACCCCCAGCATTGGTGTCACTGCACACAATAACTCCCAGAATTTATATCAGTGGATGCAACATTAACTTCCAACAGTGGTGTCAGTGGGTGTAATAATAATCCCTATCAAAGGTGTCAATGGTTGCAAAAATAACTACCAGCACATGTGTCAGTGGATGCAATAATAACTTCCAGCACAGGTGTCAGTATTATTAACCCTCTCCCCCACGTTGGTGGTCAGTGGCATTGAAATGTATGCCCTCCCATGACCACCAATGTGGGGGGTGGGGGTTAACTTTCACTGACACGACCAGAAATGCAGAATGGGGGTGGTGTGTTAAAATTGCACTGCCATGAGGATCAACGCAATGAGGGAGAGATGGGGTGTTAACATTCACTGCCATGATGACCAATGCAAGGAGGGGGTTAACATTCATTAGACATGTGCCCACCGGAAAATGTTGTTTTGTTTTCTGATGGATTTATTAATTTAATTCCATTTGGATGCTTATATTATTGGACCCTATTCGTTTTCTGAATTCATTTCAAATCGTTGGTTCATTTAATTTGGAATAGCTTAGTTGTTAAGGAGTGGTGGTAAGTGCATCCCTGACAACATTTACTCATCTGCTATTCCCCTCTGTCAGCAGAATGTAAACAAAAGAAGTGCTGATTAGAAAAAAAACAGCATGTGGGTCTCCCCCAATCCATACCAGGCCCTTTGGGTCTGGTATAGATTTTGAGCGGAACCCCTATGCTAAAATTTTAAATAAGTGCCATGGGCCCCCCCCCCCCCCCCAAATCCATGCCAGACACTTCTCTAAGCATGCAGCCCTGAAGGCCAGAAAAGGGGGATGAGCAAGCGTCCCCCCCCCCTCCTGTCCTGAGCCCTACCAAGCAATATGCCCTCAACATGGTTGGGTGCTTTTGGGAAGAAGCTCCCCTCCCCTAACTAATCTTGTCCCCATGTTGATGGGGACAAGGGCCTTTTCCCCAGAATCCTGGGTGGTGGTTGTGGGGTTGTGGTCAGGGGGTTTATCAGGATCTGGATGCCCCCTTTAACAAGGTGCCCCCCATGTGAATGAGTATGGGGTCCGAATCTCCGAAAAATTAATTTTTTTGTACAAAAAATTAAACTGAACAAACTAAATTATACACGTCTAACATTCACTGCCATGAGGATAACGCTCTATCTTTACTGGTAGTCATGGCAGCAATGTTAGCCCATTCCTCAATTCCAGCCTGTTACAGTCCCATTCCCCTACTTTATGGTATCTTGACGCTTGCAAGCAGCGATTTCTGTACTGACTCCACCTCCTGAAAGGTTTCCTTTTAGCACTGTAGTTTAAAAGTCAGATTCTGTGAATTCTGTGCCACAACAGTGCCTAATCACAGAGCATAGTGAATATGTTCAAGGAAGAAAATGTGTGGGGATCTTTTCAAAGTAAATTTACAAACTTCAAGGTCATTCAGATTAATGGGTGGGCCTAGGGTAGAAATACGTGAAACACAATGTGGACATGAATATATTGTTTTAAATTTTGACCATAAATGCAATTTAAAGCTGAACTCCTGAAAACCTAAAAATGCTCCCAGAGGGGCTGCACCTGCACTGGAAGGGTTACAGCCTCAACTACAGGAGAGATTAACAAAAACCCTTGTTGTGTCCTCCCCCTGCACTGCAAGGGTTAAATGCATATTATACCCTGGGGAAAGTTGAAAAGGCTCTATGACTTTATGTTTCAGCCTGCTCTGGACAGCTCCAAGGCTCTCCTTCTTTGCCTGAAGCTCCAGTGTATGGATGGAGCCTTGCCATCATCTCATATAGTACAGAGACAGTAACCCTGCACTGTACACTGGTGAAACTGGAGTATATTGGGATGTCTGCATTGGAAGAATGGAGGTCTGCGTGGGAAAGGGGGGGGTGAGTCACACTAAAAGGTTGTAATTTTATTTCTGGATTTGGACTTTAACTGCTTGTTTATGTCTAAGGGACAGAATAGCACTTTTGCTTACCTGATCTCCACTCCTCTGGCAGACATCCCTTAAGCCATGCTCAAGCAGTGGGCTTCCTTAGCATCTTCATGTCCAATGAAAGGGTTATGAACCCTGTATCAGTCTTGACCAGACCTTTGACTACCATAGCATAGGAGATAAGAGCCTGTCAGGTGAAAGAAATCAGGTGAGTAAAATGCTTTACCAAGACCCTAGACATAAACAAGCATTTAACAGCCCCACAGCATGGGAGGATTTTTAGGTTTCCTGGTGTTCAACTTTAAAACAAAAGCATAATACCCACCAATTTCCAAGGATCCCCCCTAAAGAAATGAATTCTTGGAAGTAAAGCAGTTCACTGATTGCCTAATTCTAAATGTTCTTACCAAAGATAAACTCTGAAAAAAGTTTTCAGACCCCACACTTAAAATGATATTTAAGACTCATGGAACATTTTCAAAATTGGCAGGCTATACAGTGTTTTAAATAAAAGAATAAAGAATGGATGTAATTAACTCCTCCCTTACCCAGCTCTATATAAAAAAAGTGCCTTGAGTGATAATTTGAATAATCAAAAATTTCAAATTGTAGTGATCTATTACATTGGTGGTAAATGTGGGCAAAAGATCAAGCTGTCACTGCGCTCTGCCCATGGAACCCCAAGCAACCTCTGATGGAACCTTAGGGTTCCATGGAGTCATGGCTGGGACAGAATGGCCTAAGTTAACATTTTTTTGATTAGTTTGTTATTGTTTGAATTACACTATTTTCTTAAAATGTAGTTGTGGCCATTTTTAATAATTATCTGCTGATATGTGCAGTCATGGAGCAGCTTGAACAGCTTTATTATTTACTCTGCATTTGTGGGGATTAAGGTGGACCTGTCATCAAAAATCAGAGTTAACTTTAGTCAATGAAACCCATAACAATATTGATAAATATAATTATGCTTTTTAATAAAACAGTGGGTTTGATTTACTAAAACTGGAGAATGCAAAATCTGGTGCAGCTGTACATGGTAGTCAATCAGCTTCTAACTTTAGCTTGTTCAATTAAGTGTTGACAAAAAAAACCTGGAAGCTGATTGGTTTCTATGCAGAGCTGCACCAGATTTTGCAAACTCCAGTTTTAGTAAATCAACCACAGTGCCCCCTTCATACTGTTGTTAAAAAAGGCTGCTCTGAGATCCACCTCATTTACAGCCTTGACATAATGATGACAGGACATAACATGACACCTGGCATCCAAGTGCTGTTTTACAGCATTAAAGTAGAAGTAAACAGCAGCGCAGTGAATGGTTGGTGGTTAGCACTTCTGCCTTATAGCACTAGTGTCATTGGTTGGAATCCCAGGTAGGACATTATCTGCATGGCATTTGCATGTTCTTGCTGTACTTTCATGTATTTCTTCCCACACTCCAGACATTATGGCAGATTAGTTGGCCCTAGTATGTGTATATGCAAGTGAGATAGAGACCTTAGATTGGAAGATCCTTGAGGGCAGGGACTGATGTGAATGTATAATACATGGAAAGCACGTTGTAAATTGTTGGCACAATATACACTGTAAATACCTGAAATAAATACCTAGATGATTACTTTGCTAAAACACAGTGACTAATAAACATTTTTTATTCAAATATTATTTTCAACTTTATTAATCCTTTTTGTAGCTTAGTACTGCTGATCACTGGCAGCCTCTTTTCAGCTGCATCATGTTTAAAGGCACTTGTTCCAGCTGAAAACAGTTGCACAGTGTTATTCTTGACCAACTCTGTGATGGTGATAAAGGTGAACAATGCCTGCACAATGTGTGTACTTACAGCTGCTTACAGCTTATGGTCTCCAACATGGGTGTGCATGACAGGCTGACAGTGCTGAAGCACAAATGGGAGATAGTTGCCACCCCATAACAGAATGTTCCTGAACAAGAACCATCATGGCACCAAGTATTCGTTTAGTGAAAGCTGCTAAAAGATTGAAAACAATGGGTGATATTTTCTAATATTTCTAGGTGGTTGCACAACTGTGTTGATTGAACACAGTATAAAATAAGCATACTAATAAATGATAGTTCTATAATGAGATTTGAGCTGTGGTAAATGTGACCTAATAGTCTTTGTAGTTGTCTTGGTTTCTGAAATGCAACTTCACAAGACGGTTCTCCTGTTTTACATATGGCATTAACTAAGCTAAACACAACACAACATTTTGACCTTAGAAATGTTTAATTTATTATTTGATTTATTATCTATAGTTTTCTTGGATTCTGGTTCAGTGTAAGTGGGATTAATATAAAATAATTCAGAACTTCAAAACATGCTCTATAATTTCCATTTTCTCTTTGATTCATAATCTTTTTTTTTGCTCCATATATAAAGAGTTAATGAATTTATTTGATGAAATGTGTTAGCATTGTTTGCTAGTGCATCCATGTTGGAGCTGTTTTTTTGTATACTGATAACGTGGAAATGTTAATAAATACACTGCACAAAGATCCCTATTTTTCTTCATTACTTTGGTGGGATTCCAGAAATCCTAGTAGTGTTATGTTCCTTTTGAGGTGAACAGGTCTCTGCATATGCAGGTGTAATTGTGACCTGATGGGTGATTGGCGCTGCAGAGGAAACATGCCCTGCACTATTTGGGCATTGAAAGGCTACTCGATAAGCATATTTTGATCTTACTTTGCATTTGGTTACATCTATCTGGTGAGTGCACTCCCTGCAGGAAGGTTGAAGGAAAGTGAGGATTGCTTACTGTTTACACCTAGATCTCTAAGTGCTAGCTTTATTTTCTTGTAGATCATTCCAGGACACTAGTAAATAGGAGCACTCTAGTATGTAAATATCATTTATCCACTGGTCATCCAACCAGGGCACAGTCAAGCATTAGGAAGTTGGGTGTGATTTATTCCTCATAACTGTGTTTTCCTGTAGTGATGAGTCAAACATCAGCGAAGCCTAACCTGGGTTTGGTTCAAGGTGGTTTTTGCAAACATTACTTATGTACATGCAGAGTCAATGGGGGACAAATGTTAAAAAACAGTAATGTACCTTTTCTTGGATAACTGGCAAGGGATTTTCAAAGTGGCAAGAGGGGTTGAGTAATTCCCTGGGCGACATGAACCAAAGCAAAAAAGTAAAATAAAAAATATGTCCTGACCCTGTCAGAGAATTAGCCAATCTTTTCAAAGTATACAACCTACCACAACAAATTTAAAAAATATGTTTAACCACTTCAATACCAGGCACGTTCACCTCCTTCCTGCCCAGGCCAGCTAAGAGCTTTCAGCGCTGTCGCACTTTGAATAATTGCGCCATCATGAAACACTGTACCTATATGAAATTTGTATTATTGTTTTAACACAAATAGAGATTTTTTTTGGTGGCATTTAATCACCAATTACATTTTTATGTTTTTCTAAATAAATTAGAACTGCAAATTTAAAACAAAAAATCAATCCTGATGTACCGACAGTCTGACATAGACTGACAGAACAGTACAAATATTCCCTAAATGACCCCTTTTTGAAAAGTAGATAGTCCAAGGTATATATTCTGAGGCATGGGGAGTTTTTTGAAGTTGTAATTTTTGTCACTTTTTTTTGAAAAATGAAGAAATTAATTTATTAAAATATATATATTTTCTTTCTTTCTTTTTTTTTTTTTTTATATACTGTGACCAGAACTGTACTACTCTGGGGAGCTGATCAGGATATTTTTTAAATACACTGTGATTGTTTATAACAGTGAATTTCACTGTTATAAGCAACCATTTTATCATAAATCTATTCATTCCCTGTTACTGTTGTGATTAGCTGTGATTTGCCCTGTCTTTACCACGTGATCTCTGTGACCAATCACAGAGATCGGCACAATAGTTCACAATGAGTAGCTTGAATGGAAGCCGTACATTGTCTACAGTTGCCATGTGATCTGCTTGGATTGGTCACATGGTACCAACAGTGTGCCACTACACTGATCAGTCATCTGCTGTGTCCAGTGGACACAACAGGTAACAGATTGCACTGTCCTGGGGAGGACATCATAATGAGAGGTGTTAATTTAAAAGCAATTGACAGCTCCATGCTGCTTTTTTCTGCTTGTAACAAAACATACATCTAGAATGAGTATAATAATAAAGACCACATCTACAACCCTTGAGGTAAATGGGGGACTGAGCAGCAAACCTGATGCTTGGGTATTACAAACATAAATAAAAATGTACTAAATAAAGGTAGTGCCACACTTCACAATATTCAAATAAACACATTAGTGAATAAATATAAGAATAAACAAATGCATGCATACATGATCAACATATACAGCGTATACTGACAAACAGAACTGCTTTACTGTTCTCCCTCAATATAAAGATTTCATGCATCCAGAACAGACCCTTATCCTCAATGAGGAACACATAAATGTTAAGGGGGGGGGTCTCACACAAAATTGGTCTTTTAAGTCTAGTGTGCATTTTAATGGGGACCACACACACACACACAAAAAGAAAAGTACCTTAAGATCCCCCCAAATTCTATAATAGACCCTTCATGGAGGAATCCCATGCAAAGATCAAGAAAAAAAAAGTGTGAACCTGTGAGGTGTCCACCAAAAAAACCCAAACCAAATCCATATCATAACCTTAACCCTATGATATCATTGACCCCTCATAGTATACAGTATATCAGCTTTCATTCACCATTCAGCAGAAGTGAAGCAATGGATCTACAGGTGTTGAACATCGTGATGGTCATGGATCTACATCACTTGTCAACGTGATTGATGATGGATGGATGTACATTGTGGGAATTTTTTTCTATTATTTTTAATATAGTATACTATTTAATATAGTATACTTCTCAAAAACTGTCTCTTTCTTTATTTACACTTTACGTTTTGTGAATGGGTAAGTATCCTCATTACCTTTTTTACATGGAGGAGCTATTATGCGGGGAATCTCTTATGGTTTAAGGGGGCTTCCAGATTCCAATAAGCCCCCAGCCAAAAGATTCCCACAGCCATCGTGGCAGTGTTGTGAGGAAGAGACCCTTGTCCTCATCAATTTAGGTACTTCCCCAAGTTGAGGGCATGTGGCTTGGTGTGGTTAAGGAGGAGTGGCTAATGTTTGTTTCCTCATCTCTTGGCCTGCCAGACTGCATACTTTGATAATGGTCTTGTATAAATTTGTAGGGGTAACCTCACACTTTTTTAAATTTTTGGGTGGCATTCTCCCTTAAAATCTACTAGTATTTGGGGGAACCTCACACTATTTTATTGTATTTTTTTGCATTGGGACCCCTTATAATTCATACCAGACCTAAAAGTTCTGGTCATGTGTTTTTTTGTTTTTTTTTACTGTTCTCAGCTACTTTGCTTACATGGCCAGGACAAAATCACAAAAACCAGACTCACACTATTTCTGTAACCATTAGGTTTACCAGACAGAACCCTAAAAAATGCATAAACACAGAACATAGCAATATGCAGCTGAAAGATACTGAGACATACCAATTCACATAGGTGCATGCCCTATCAGTGAGTATGGTAAAAGAGCAGTTTCATGAAACATGAGCACCGTGTATGTATTTTGGGAAATCATCATGCATTTCAGCCAATGGAAGTAGTCATTCCTCTCCTCCCATTGTCTTTGCTGGCCGGTGAATGAAAGAAACTTCTATTTGACCTGGCCCACATTGTCATGGCAACAACAGCTGTATACAGAAAAGCGAATAAGTTTAGAATTATAGTACTGGAAAGTAAATGATCTGCTAAAGAAAGAGTTAAAAGAGGTTTTGTTGCAGTCTCATTTGAGTTATTGTGAATCATTTCCTGTCTTTACAGGAGTTGAATGGAAATTACCCTCAATCGGTTACCAACCACGAGTTCATCAGAGGTTATAACCCCTCTGTACTTGAAAAAAAAGTTCTGGCTAAAGTTGAACTTTATAAAGTTTTTACATGTCCAACCTGCACTACATGAATGTGTTTAATGGAAGGAATCGGATGTGTATTTTTAAGAAAAAATTAGAGGCAGAGAAACCTTGAAAAAATGACACTTACACAAAGTGTAGCAAGTTCGAACAACTTTTAAACTAAACTGAAGTCATTTTAATAGTTTTTAGCTGTGTACCGTTTTACTGTAACCGAGTAAGGTCTCTTGCTTTTAATCTTAGTAGAAGTGATGCAATCATATAACAGATGCAGATGACCTAAGCCAATGCCTACTAGCAAGATTTCTTAAGTGAACTCATGTAAACCTGATACTGCAAAGCAGAATGTCTAATGTTCCTGCTGTAGATAATAGCTTTCACTTTTAAAAAAGGTGTTTGCATTGATTGTAAGGAAAGATATCACAGAGAATATGTAAGGGAGAACTGGGGTCTGCAAATTGGAACAAGGAAAGGAAGATCCTTGCATATTCCTTATGACATGAACTATATGTATGCTCTTTTAAATGAGGTGCTGCTGAAATCTTAAAATAAAGTCAAATATTGTTGTTATCTAGAATCCTATTTAGTGAAGAACAGATGTAGTACAAATTAACAGCTCTCTAATTCCCTGTACTCAAACAAACTCTACATGCCTATCATGTTATGATGATTAATGGTGCAATTGATGCAGAAGCAGAGCAGGTGGCCTAGGGTGCTCCCTATGCTTTATGAAAGCTGCGTTCCCCTTCACATGCCTAATCCTTATTCAGAGATATTCAGGTAAGGCATGCTAAAGGAGAAGGGGGTCACACAATAATAAAAATGAAAGTTTCTTTGTATATTTGAGACATACAGCCATAATACAGAGAACATTTTTTACAGAAAGTGTTGCCACAATTCAGAATTTTCCCCTATCACAATAGTTATCCTGTAGCTGGTGAGAACTTTCAAGTCAAATGATTACAAAAATATGCAGGAAAAGCAGTCACCGGCTTGTATGTATCACTTCCCCATCAGCTAGATGAGCAAGGCATTGCTCTCTCACTGATGATAACACTGCAGAACCTAAGTTGCCAGCAAGAGAACATTACATCACTTATACAACTGACAAGGGAGCAACATATACAAGCAGGTGAGTGTTTCACTGCCCTGCTGTATCCTGCATAGAGAGCCTACTGCTGGTGAGAACTTTCAGGTGACAGGATTGCCAGTGTGATAGGGGCTTTTGGATTGTTACGTATGTTGTCATTTTAAAAACAAAGAGTGTTTGGAAGAATAATAAAGTATCCTTCCAAGACAGATATATTGGGCATGCCATTACCACCTTGTTAAGAATCTGAATGTTTTCAGGTTGTCATCCTTATCCTGCAGCTTCAAGATTTGAGAGTCACATATACAGAGCAAGTATGTAGCCTGGAAGCTCTGACTTCATTGGTTGAAGGCATGTTCACTTTCAATGATTTGCTGAATTGTGAAGCCAGAAGATAAGGATGAGAGCTCAAGAACCTGCAGCTTACAAAACTAGTCAGGAATCACAGCTCTCATATTTCTTCTATATTTGGTTAACTTCAAACCTGTCTGTTTGTGTAATATATTGACTAAACAGATAACAGCATGCAAGTCCTGATAATAGCAGACAAAAAAAATATTTTGAAGCTCAATTCCTGCTATGGCTTATATTGCATAGTTACATTGGTCCAGCCTGGACCAATGTAAGTATACATATTCCTTACCTGTGTGATCCCTGTGGAAGAAAAAAATCACCTGCTGCTCTGCTGCTTAATACCCACAGGGGACCACTTGCTTGGCACAGCTACTGTACCATGTGATGATTTTTGGACTCATTATTAAAGAAAATAATATTCCCCAAAAGAAAATTATAAGGTCAGCTGTTATCTGTCAGCCAGTTTTGTAAAACATAAATATGACCAGTCCAGGAAACCATTCCAAACAATGAAGGTCAAATGGAAAGAGGCCTGTTTAACATACAATGCAACCAAATTACTTCCAACCTTGAGAACTGAAAACTTTAAGCAAAAAGCGGGCCATAAATGATAATTGTGAGAGACTGTCATCCATACATACAGCTTTGTGAAACCGGAAAGGAACAATGTGAGGCCTTGCAGGATTTTTGCTAGCCAAAAAAACACTCAAAGATGTCACAATTGCCTATTCAGAACAAGAAGGTCGGCATCAATTGAAGTGAATCTGATGTCTTAGGGAAAATCAACTGAGTGTTTACTGTAATTAACAGGCAATGGGCTAGTTAACTGGAGAATTCCTAAGCCACATCTCCATGAACTTTGCACTCAGCTCATGAGGAAAGACTTCATTTGATATGATAAATGGCTGGCATATCACTCAACTGAAATATTAGGTTAAAGCCATGGGTATATACTATTACACCGAGGTCAATTTAATAAAGTTGGATGCTACAAAAGGATCAACTGAATATCATTAATAGAGATGAGCGAATCGAACCAGGCGAAGTGGAATTCGTTTCGAATATCGGGAAAAATTCGATTCGCATCGAATCCGAATTTTAGCCAACTTCGGGTGCACGAATCAAATTTTTCCCGATCAGCTGGCAAAAGTGTCACTGCAGAGAGCTCCGCTATTTCTCACAGTTCTGACAGTTCATTTACAGCGGTTGAAACATTGTATCTATTTGTTTCCATTTAGGATACAGATGTTTTTATTCGGAAATAAATAGATACAATGTTTCAACCGCTGTAAATGTGAAGGAACTGTCAGAGAACTGTCAGAAATAGCGGAGCTCTCTGCAGATACACTTTTTGCTGTACTGGAATACTTCTTCTTTTCATTCTTCTTCTTCTTTTCATTCTTCTTCTTCTTCTTTTCATTCTTCTTCTTCTTTTCATTCTTCTTCTTCTTCTTTTCATTCTTCTTTTCATTCTTCTTCTTCTTCTTTTCATTC
Organism: Staurois parvus; assembly: GCF_062004578.1. Classification (NCBI taxonomy): domain Eukaryota; kingdom Metazoa; phylum Chordata; class Amphibia; order Anura; family Ranidae; genus Staurois; species Staurois parvus. The sequence continues at coordinate 2,888,016 of NW_028317808.1, forward strand.
TTCTTTTCATTCTTCTTCTTCTTTTCATTCTTCTTCTTCTTCTTTTCATTCTTCTTCTTCTTCTTTTCATTCTTCTTCTTTTCATTCTTCTTCTTCTTCTTTTCATTCTTCTTTTCATTCTTCTTCTTTTCATTCTTCTTCTTCTTCTTTTCATTCTTCTTCTTCTTCTTTTCATTCTTCTTTTCATTCTTCTTCTTCTTCTTTTCATTCTTCTTTTCATTCTTCTTCTTCTTCTTTTCATTCTTCTTCTTTTCATTCTTCTTCTTTTCATTCTTCTTTTCATTCTTCTTCTTCTTTTCATTCTTCTTCTTCTTCTTTTCATTCTTCTTTTCATTCTTCTTCTTCTTCTTCTTTTCATTCTTCTTCTTCTTCTTTTCATTCTTCTTTTCATTCTTCTTCTTTTCATTCTTCTTCTTCTTCTTTTCATTCTTCTTCTTCTTCTTTTCATTCTTCTTCTTTTCATTCTTCTTTTCATTCTTCTTCTTCTTCTTTTCATTCTTCTTCTTCTTCTTTTCATTCTTCTTTTCATTCTTCTTCTTCTTTTCATTCTTCTTCTTCTTCTTTTCATTCTTCTTTTCATTCTTCTTCTTCTTCTTCTTTTCATTCTTCTTCTTCTTCTTTTCATTCTTCTTTTCATTCTTCTTCTTCTTCTTTTCATTCTTCTTCTTCTTCTTTTCATTCTTCTTCTTCTTCTTTTCATTCTTCTTTTCATTCTTCTTCTTCTTCTTTTCATTCTTCTTCTTCTTTTTTCATTCTTCTTTTCATTCTTCTTCTTCTTTTCATTCTTCTTCTTCTTCTTTTCATTCTTCTTTTCATTCTTCTTCTTCTTCTTTTCATTCTTCTTCTTCTTTTCATTCTTCTTTTCATTCTTCTTCTTCTTCTTTTCATTCTTCTTCTTCTTCTTCTCATTCTTCTTCTTCTTCTTTTCATTCTTCTTTTCATTCTTCTTCTTTTCATTCTTCTTCTTCTTCTTTTCATTCTTCTTTTCATTCTTCTTCTTCTTCTTTTCATTCTTCTTCTTCTTTTCATTCTTCTTCTTCTTCTTTTCATTCTTCTTTTCATTCTTCTTCTTCTTCTTTTCATTCTTCTTCTTCTTCTGGCAACTCCACCACGCAGCTCATTTTTGTTCCAGTATTACTGTATTTTGCTCCTTCAAAATCTTGAAACTTTCTTTTGGCAGGTGTACAGACTCAGGTACTCAGTGCAGGAATGGTGGGAATCCCTCACAATGGACACAGCAGGTGTACATACAGACCCAGGAATTCAGCACAGGGATGGTGGGAACCCCTCATAATGGGCACAGCAGGTGTGCATACCCAGAACCTCAGCACAGGGATGGTGGGAACCCCTAGTAATGGGCGCAGCAGGTGTGCAGACCTGGGACCTCAGCACAGGGATGGTAGAAACCCCTCATAATGGGAACAGCAGGTGTACAGACCCAGGAATTTAGCACAGGGATGGTGGGAACTCCTCCTAATGGGCAGAGCAGGTGTACAGACCCAGGAACTCAGCACAGGGATGGTGGGAACTTCTCATAATGGGCGCAGCAGGTGTGCAGACCTGGAACCTCAGCACAGGGATGGTGGGAACCCCTCATAATGGGCACAGCAGGTGTGCATACCCAGAACCTCAGCACAGGGATGGTGGGAACCCATCATAATGGGAACAGCAGGTGTACAGACCCAGGAATTTAGCACAGGGATGGTGGGAACTCCTCCTAATGGGCAGAGCAGGTGTACAGACCCAGGAACTCAGCACGGGGATGGTGGGAACTTCTCATAATGGGCGCAGCAGGTGTGCAGACCTGGAACCTCAGCACAGAGATGGTGGGAACCCCTCATAATGGGCACAGCAGGTGTGCATACCCAAAACCTCAGCACAGGGATGGTGGGAACCCCTCATAATGGGCACAGCAGGTGTTAGGGGGTTTAACTCTCCAGCATCCATTAGAGACTGATATAGTAATATAGTTCATTCTTCTTTTCATTCTTCTTTTCATTCTTCTTCTTCTTTTCATTCTTCTTCTTCTTTTCATTCTTCTTCTTCTTTTCATTCTTCTTTTCATTCTTCTTCTTCTTCTTTTCATTCTTCTTCTTCTTCTTTTCATTCTTCTTTTCATTCTTCTTCTTCTTTTCATTCTTCTTCTTCTTCTTTTCATTCTTCTCATTCTTCTTTTCATTCTTCTCATTCTTCTTTTCATTCTTCTCATTCTTCTTCTCATTCTTCTTTTCATTCTTCTTCTCATTCTTCTTTTCATTCTTCTTCTTCTTTTCATTCTTCTTTTCATTCTTCTCATTCTTCTTTTCATTCTTCTTTTCATTCTTCTTCTTCTTCTTTTCATTCTTCTTCTTCTTTTCATTCTTCTTTTCATTCTTCTTCTTCTTTTCATTCTTCTCATTCTTCTTTTCATTCTTCTTTTCATTCTTCTTCTTCTTTTCATTCTTCTTCTTCTTCTTTTCATTCTTCTTTTCATTCTTCTTCTTTTCATTCTTCTTCTTCTTCTTTTCATTCTTCTTCTTCTTCTTTTCATTCTTCTTTTCATTCTTCTTCTTCTTCTTTTCATTCCTCTTCTTCTTCTTTTCATTCTCCTTCTTCTTCTTCTTCGTCGTGCCCCGTGACTGCCCAAATGAGTGAAGTGTGCGGTGATTCTAAGATCGACGGCACTCATCTGCATGTCATACTGACTGACAGTATTATTTCTCTTCCCCAGCAGACTCCAAGGGCATTTAAATTAAAGGTACAGTGTTCTGCACTAATATAAAGGCTCTCTGAAGCCTAGAAACCCTTTAAATAAGTTAAATTCGCGGCGAATAAATTTGCATCGAATCAAATTTCTCCCGCAAATTCGGCGAATCAGCCGAATCGAATTTTTGAATAATTCGCTCATCTCTAATCATTAAGTCAAAAGGACATTTGAGATGGTTTGTGATTTGGGTAAAATATATTTCAAAACAAATACACAACAACACATGTGCCTACATCAAGATGTAGAGAGAAGTGACATATATCACATGATGGACTGGAACTAAACGCACAAGATCTGATTTAATACCGTAACAAATTATGGAATTATTATATGGAGATCTACCATTTTCAGGACAAAGGTCAAACATCAAAACACAACTCTTATATAAGGAAGATGAGCCACTAAATCAACTAATATATATATATACAGTTGCAAAAAAAAGTATGTGAACCCCTTGGGATTAGGTGGAGTTTTGCATGAATTTGGCATAAAATGTGCTCTGAACATCATCTAAGTCACAACAATAGAAGAACACAGTCTGTTGAACATAATACTAAGATATGGTCTACCCTGAACGTAGCACTACTTGTGGATGACAGGATGTAATATAAATGTAGGGTACTTTTACCAGTAATGAAGTTGTAATATAACCTATGAAAGTAGTATGAATATATAGTTTAATTCTGTGGTTTTAAAGATACAGTATGTCCTTAATCAGCAATCAGTCATAGACATACAGTTGCAAGAAAAAGTATGTGAACCCCTTGGGATTATGTGGAGTTTTGCATGAATTGGGCATAAAATGTGCTCTGAACGTCATCTAAGTCACAACAATAGAAGAACACAGTCTGCTGAATATAGTACTACACACACATTAGATGTTGCCATGGTTTAATTGCACATAACATGTAAACATTCACAGTGCAGGGAGGAAAAAGTATGTGGGGCCCTAGCTTAATGACTTCTCCCAGAGCTAATTGGAGCCAGGAGTGAGCCAACCTTGACTCCAATCAGTGTGATGATATTGGATGTGTTGCTGACAGCTGTCCTACCCTTAAAAAACACACACCTGTTTTGGGTTTACTGGTTTCAAGAAGCACTGTCTGATGTGAACCATGCCTCGCAGAAAAGAGCTCTCAGAAGACCTACGATCAAGAATTGTTGACTTGAAGCTGGAAAGGGTTACAAAAGTATCTCCAAAAGCCTTGAAGTTCATGTGTCCACGGTAAGACAGACTGTCTACAAATGGAAAAAGTTTAGCACTGTTGCTACTCTCCCTAGGCGTGGTCGTCCTGTAAAAATGACTGCAAGAGCACAGCGCAGAATGCTGCATGAGGTAAAGAAGAATCCCAGAGTGTCAGCTAAAGACCTACAGAAATCTCTGGCACATGCTAACATTTTTGTTGACACATCTACAATAAGGAAAACATTAAACAAGAATGGAGTACATGGGAGGACACCACGGAGGAAGCCATTGCTTCCCAAAAAGAATATTGCAGCACGTTTGAAGTTTGTAAAAGAGCACCTGGATGTTCCACAGCACTACTGGCAAAATATACTGTGGACAGATGAAACCAAGATTGAGTTGTTTGGGAAGAACACACAACACTATGTGTGGAGAAAAAAAGGCACAGCACACCAACATCAAAACCTCATCCCCACTGTAAAACGTGGCGGAGGGAGCATCATGGTTTTGGGCTGCTTTGCTGCCTCAGGGCCTGGATGGATTGTTGTCATTGATGGGAAAATGAATTCCAGAGTTTATCAAGACATTTTGCAGGAAAAAGTACGACCATCTGTCCGCAAACTGAAGTTCCGCAGAGGATGGGTGATGCAACAGGACAATGACCCAAAGCATGCAAGTAATTCAACAAAACAATGGCTGCAACAGCACAGAATACGCCTTCTGGAGTGGCCCAGTCAGAGTCCTGACCTCAACCCGATTGAAATGCTGTGGCATGACCTTAAGAGAGCGATTCACAACAGACATCCCAAGAATATTGCTACACTGAAACAGTTTTGTGAAGAGAAGTGGTCCAAAATTACTCCAGATCGTTGTGCAGGTCTGATCTGCAACTACAGGAAACGTTTGGTTGAGGTTATTGCTGCCAAAGGAGGGTCAAACAGTTATTAAGTCCAAAGGTTCACATACTTTTTCCTCCCTGCACTGTGAATGTTTACATGTTATGTGCAATTAAACCATGGCAACATCTAATGTTTGTGTAGTATTATGTTCAGCAGACTGTGTTCTTCTATTGTTGTGACTTAGATGACGTTCAGAGCACATTTTATGCCCAATTCATGCAAATCTCCACGTAATCCCAAGGGGTTCACATACTTTTTCTGGCAACTGTATATATGGACCTTATTCAAAAGAGATAGTGGAAAAAGCCATTTTCATATCTCAACAGCACACATAATTTTATCAATAGGGACATACTTCAGATAAAAGATGAGTCATCATTAAGGTCACCATTTCATTCATGGTACTTGACTGCCCCCGATGGGCAGGTAAAGAACTTCCAAAATAAATGACATTCTGACTGTCCAATCATTAAATACCATGGGAGGTCTTACAAGACAATGGACATTTACCATATATATATATATATATGCGAGACTCTCATGAAAAGAAAACTTGAAAAAAAACAACTGGAAGAACTTTGAAAACTTTGAACTACTTAGAACAACTTAAACCAACTTTAAAACTACTTGGAAAAGCTTGATAGAAACTGAAACCCTGCTCTACAAACACTCTGCTATTTTTGAAGAACTTATTTTTAGAAGAAGCCTTTCGCCAAAGAAGAAACTTTCTACTGCTTATCCCAATTTTTGCCCCTGGCTGACGAGAGACAATTTTTTCACCAACTTCAACCCCACCGGAAGACCTCAGAAAACATAATTCTGGGAGTGGTGAGAACTGTATCAGAATATCACAACTTTTTATACATTTAAAACTGATTAGAGCTTCAATCATATTTTATTGTGCTGGTTATAGTAAGGTTGTACATATCTATATAATTTGCATGGTGTACGGAGATTGATTGACGAATAATTGTTCTAACTTTTTGGGTACTGATATCATATTGTGTACTAACATATTTGAAGTGTTTTGCTGTGCATTTTATCAGGAATACTTTCCTAATCCACTTCGTCCGTGGGAATTGGAAATTATATCTTGAGCACTAACAATTTAGTATTAACAACTAAGAACTGTGTTAGCATTGTGGTGATATACATATATTGTATTGTAAACTCATAGAGGGTATTGTGATATATCTTTGATTGTGTGTAAGGAAATACTCATCGCCAGTAGTTTCATTTGTATTAATATATATATATAAATATTTGTACATAAATACATTATTTATTTATTTATCAAATCAGCAAAATTTGTGCATATGATAAGAAATCACATTGGTGAAAAGAACTCAAGGAAAAGTATAGCTTGGTGATAAATTATTAAGAAGTCCATATTATTGGATTATTAATTATTTCCTGTGTTTAATGGCTGGAGGCACTGCATTATATTGTTTACGGGAGTCGGACACCGCCCAATTTATTTAGAATTAATTATCTCTAAAACCACCACAACCATTAAAAGAATACCTTGCATTTTTCTCCATTTATGAAAAGCATTCTTTGATTGGATAAGGTAAAGAAGCTGGGTGGTGATGTCATGTTCTCCACCTCATCCAATAAGAGAATGCTTCAAATGCACTGAGAACAATGCAATGTGTTCTTTGAATGGGGGCAAAGAACTTGGAAGATGTAGGGATGACTGCTACAGTGATTTTGTGCTTCCACACTGATCAATAAGTATGGAAAATGTTTCAAACTGGACCAATGTAACTATGCAATACAATTCATGCCTGGACATTGGACATAAGTCCAAAGACATAAGACATAAGTGGTGATGGGTTAGAATCCATGGCACATTCTTATTGTTGTCTTCTTATTTATCTTGGTAACCATTGTCACTGGAAATTAAAGTGGTGGAAACCATTCTTTTGAACACATTGTGAGGGGAATTATCTCCAATGAGACACAAACAGGAACACAATCTGACAGGGATCTTACCCTTTACCCACTCTATTCAAAGGATAACTAAAAACAATTTTATATACTGTTATACAGGGTAATTGCTGGATACATGTGGGTTAGCATCAATAAACAAAAGATAGCAACATACCTATTCATTACCCTTTGTCTCATAAAGTATTAAACCTAGCTTCTCCACAGACTCTTATCTTCAGAAACAGTTAGTGAAAAAATGCATTAAATGATCTCTGCATGCTAACTTCTATGATCTGTTTATATAACAAATACTAAAGGCATAGGAAGTGTTGTTCTCAACTTCTTTATTGCTTCTAGTATGCACTGATAGAAGGAAGCAACAAGCTGTGTTCACTAACTTTTTATTTACACCTTTCCCTCCTGTACCATAGTATTCATTTCTATAGCACTATATTCATAGCACCATCACATTGCAGCTTTCATTTTTCAAGTCAGTCTCTATGAATTACTTTCACACTGCGCTTTAAAAATGAATATGTTTGTAAATCTGGTAACTACGGTATAGGCAATACCCTCATTTTCATTCCATTCAGTTTTGATAGGACACCAAGATGCCTATTAGAGATGAGCGAATCGAACCTGGCGAAGTGGAATTCATTTCGAATATTAGGAAAAATTTGATTCGCGTCGAATCCGAATATTAGCAAACTTCGGATGCACGAATCGAATTTTCCCCGATCCGCCGATTTTCATCCCTTCTACAGCCGGCAAAAAGTGTCCCTGCAGAGAGCTCCGCTATTTCTGACAGTTCTCTGACAGTTCCTTCACATTTACAGCAGTTGAAACATTGTATCTATTTGTTTCCATTTAGGATACAGATGTTTTTATTCGGAAACAAATAGATACAATGTTTCAACCGCTGTAAATGTGAAGGAACTGTCAGAGAACTGTCAGAAATAGCGGAGCTCTCTGCAGATACACTTTTTGCTGGAATGGAATTCTTCTTCATCCTCCTCCTACTTCTTCTTCTTCTTCTTCTTCTTCTTCATCCTCATCCTACTTCTTCTTCTTCTTCATCCTCATCCTTCTTCTTCTTCTTCTTCATCCTCATCCTACTACTTCTTCTTCTTCTTCTTCTTCATCCTACTTCTTCTTCTTCTTCTTCTTCTTCATCCTCATCCTACTTCTTCTTCTTCTTCTTCATCCTCATCCTACTTCTTCTTCTTCTTCATCCTCATTCTTCTTCTTCTTCTTCATCCTCATCCTACTTCTTCTTCATCCTCATCCTACTTCTTCTTCTTCATCATCCTCATCCTACTTCTTCTTCTTCTTCTTCTTCTTCTTCATCCTCATTCTACTTCTTCTTCTTCTTCTTCTTCTTCTTCTTCTTCTTTTCATTCTACTTCTTCTTTTCATTCTTCTTCTTCTTTTCATTCTTCTTCTTCTTCTTTTCATTCTTCTTCTTCTTCTTTTCATTCTTCTTTTCATTCTTCTTCTTCTTCTTTTCATTCTTCTTTTCATTCTTCTTCTACTTCTTTTCATTCTTCTTCTTCTTCTTCTTTTCATTCTTCTTTTCATTCTGCTTCTTCTTCTTTTCATTCTTCTTTTCATTCTTCTTCTTTTCATTTTTCTTCTTCTTCTTTTCACTCTTCTTCTTCTTCTTCTTCTTCTTTTCATTCTTCTTCTTCTTCTTTTCATTCTTCTTCTTCTTCTTTTCATTCTTCTTTTCATTCTTCTTCTTCTTCTTTTCATTCTTCTTTTCATTCTTCTTCTTCTTCTTTTCATTCTTCTTCTTCTTCTTTTCATTCTTCTTTTCATTCTTCTTCTTCTTCTTTTCATTCTTCTTCTTCTTCTTTTCATTCTTCTTTTCATTCTTCTTCTTTTCATTCTTCTTCTTCTTCTTTTCATTCTTCTTCTTCTTCTTTTCATTCTTCTTTTCATTCTTCTTATTTTCATTCTTCTTCTTTTCATTCTTCTTCTTCTTCTTTTCATTCTTCTTTTCATTCTTCTTCTTCTTCTTTTCATTCTTCTTCTTCTTCTTTTCATTCTTCTTCTTTTCATTCTTCTTCTTCTTCTTTTCATTCTTCTTTTCATTCTTCTTCTTCCTCTTTTCATTCTTCTTCTTTTCATTCTTCTTTTTCTTCTTTTCATTCTTCTTTTCATTCTTCTTCTTCTTCTTTTCATTCTTCTTCTTCTTTTCATTCTTCTTTTTCTTCTTTTCATTCTTCTTTTCATTCTTCTTCTTCTTCTTTTCATTCTTCTTCATCTTCTTCTTCATCTTCTTCGTCGTGCCCCGTGACTGCCCAAATGAGTGAAGTGTGCGGTGATTCTAAGATCGACGGCACTCATCTGCATGTCATACTGACTGACAGTATTATTTCTCTTCCCCAGCAGACTCCAAGGGCATTTAAATTAAAGGTACAGTGTTCTGCACTAATATAAAGGCTCTCTGAAGCCTAGAAACCCTTTTAATAAGTTAAATTCGCAGCGAATAAATTTGCATCGAATCAAATTTATTCAGAAAATTCGGCGAATCAGCCGAATCGAATTTTTGAATAATTCGCTCATCTCTAATGCCTATGCTTAGCCATAAGCTAGCTAGCCATAGGCTCATCCTTAGCATGGCATGATTTTATAGCCCTTTTTTGGTTATGATTAGAATAGGGAAATTGAGAACTTCTACCATATTGATATTGCTGTCAATTGGGAAAAAAACCCTTCACTTCCTGTATCTATTTTCTTCTTTCTGTAGTTTGTCTGAAACAAAAAAAAAAAGTTTTGGCTAAACATGGACTTTAACCGCTTGCCCTGCAGAGGATTTACCCCCTTCCTGACCAGGCCATTTTTTGCATTGTGGCACTGCATTACTTCAACTGACAATTGCATGCAACACTGCACCCAAATGAAATTGAAGTCCTTTTTCCCCCCAAAATAGAGATTTCTTTTGGTGGTCTTTGATTGCCTATGCATTTTTTTTTTTGCGCTATGAAAAAAAAAAGACCAACAATTTTGAGAAAAAAACAATATTTTTAACTTTTTGCTATTAACCAGTTGCCGCCCAGCCTATAGCCAGATGGCGGCCAGGCGAACAGCTCGTCCCTCCAGGTGGACGCCATATGGCGTCCTTTCAGGCCTGCTGGGCCTCACTGTGGCACGATCTGTCACCGGCCGTGTACCTCAGACACGGCCGATGACAGATCTGTGTACCGGCCCCATTGCCAGCACCATGTGACCTGCTGTGACCAATCACAGCAGGTCACATGACAGTTGTATACAATGGATGGCTTTCTTTCATGCCATCCATTGTATACAAGTGTGTCTAGCTGTGAATGGTCACAGCGATCACATGTACAAGCTGGGCCAATCACATCCTAGCTGTGTCATGTGATTAGCCATGGCCAAATCACAGCTATGCACAAAAAAAAACCCTGAATGACTCGATGTCATTCAGGTAAATGCTTGCTTATAGCAAAGTAATTCTTTGCTATAAGCAAATTGTGTAAAAAAAAAAAACGACTGATCACTTCCCCAAAGTAGTACAATGTTACCATGGTAACATTATACTACTTTGGTCATAGTGAAATATGAAAAAAAATCTTAAAAAAAAGAAAAAAAAGTAATAAAAAATTAAAATTAATAAAACAATAAAAAAAATTATCAATTTTTTTTTCATACTGTCACCAGTCAGTGTCCCTGATCACTGCCATGCCAGTTATATGATGATGCTGTACTGCGCTGGTGACAGTATGTAAAAAAAAATTGTGAAAATAATTTTTTTAATCTTTAAATTTTCCGAAAAATTATGACAAAAAAATTACAACTTCAAAAAATTTGCCATGTCTCTTATGAAATACATTGGACTGTCTACTTTGAAAAAAGTGGTTATTTGGGGGATATCTGTACTGTTCTGACATTCTTGGACCTCAAGAAATGAGATTGGCTGTCAGTACTTCAGGACTGATCAATTTCCAGATATATCCCATAGTTTGTGAACTCTATAACTTTCCTACAGACTAAATAATAAATATTAATTTGGGTTATTTTCACCAAAGACATGTAGCAGAATACAACTTGGCCTAAATTTATGAAGAACAATTATTTATTTGCAAACTTTTATAACAGAAACAAAGAAAAACGTGTTTTTTTTTCAACAATTTCGGTCTTTTTTTGTTAATTTAGCAAAAAATAAAAACCCCAGCGGTGATTAAATACCACCAAAAGAAAGCTCTAGTTGTGTGAAGAAAATTATAAAATTTTAGTTTGGGTACAATGTTGTATGACCGCGCAATTGTCATTCAAAGTGTGAGAGCACTGAAACCTGAAAAATGGTCTGGGCAGGAAGAGGGTAAAAGTGCAATGTATGAAAGCAGTTAAACATTTCATCATAAATTTAGGCCAAACTGTATTCTGCTACATGTCTTTTGCTGAAAAAATCCCAATACATGTAAATTAATTGGTTTACATGAAAGTTAAAGTTTACAAATGGCGGTATATATACTGGGATTTTTTTTCTACTAGTAATGGCAGCAATCAGCAACTTATAGTGGGACTGCAGGACTGCAGCGGGCATTCTGATACTGGGGGAACTGACTTGGTGTCACTGGCATCCCCAGTGACACCAATACAGTGATCAGTGCTAATAAAAAAGCACTGACACTGTACTAATGGCACTGGGCAAGAAGAGGTAATCATGTGGGGTGATCAAAGGGTTAACTGTGTGCTGTTTTACTGTAAGCTGTGTGTGTGCTTTCAACTGTAAGCACACTGCTTTGTATGGCTCTGCTATGCAGAGCCATACAAAGCAGTGTGCAGGAGCTGGCAGGGGAGAGAACTGTATTGTTTACAAACAGTTCTCTCCCCCGTCAATAATGCTCGGCGATCACCGGATGCCAGCAAGTAATCACCATCCAGGACCCGGTGATTGACAGTCGAGGCCGCGAATAGCGGCTCACGTGCGCCCCCTACCCGCAGATGCAAAATCATGTATATATGATTTTGCACACCACTGGCACCTGTAGTAGTATATCTGTTATAGGGTGGCAGGAAAACAGTTAAAATTTACAATACTATTAGAACTACCTGTGGTGTATTTCAAAGAATTTATAAATTACATTCACATAACCATTACATACAAACACATTTTGGGAACTGAACTTTAGCTCAACTTTTAAACTGGACTTGCACTTGATAGTAATTAAGATAATCTACAGCTGGATCAAATAGAAATCTGCTAAAAAGCTAGTGCTATCTAAACCATGAACATAACTTATTTCCTGCAATTGGCACTGATTACTGAATTTCTTTAAAATGCAGTTGATGTCATTTTGGCTGTTCAGATCTGAGCATTCTTACTGCGAGAAAGAATCATTCCTTTGGACATTGCTTAGATGATTGTGCTGCCGACTGATGCTCCTACAATATTATTAGGGTGGAGTAACATGCAAAAGCTAAGCATGCTTATGTCATAAATGTGTTTTTTCTTCTTTGCATTATTTAAACTTCTTACCTTTAAATTTAAAAATGTTTTTAAAATATTTTCAAACTTTCATCAATATTATTAGGGTGGAGTAACATGCAAAAGCAAAACATGCTTATGTCATAAATGTGTTTTTTCTTCTTTGCATTATTTAAACTTCTGACCTTTAAATTTAAAAATGTTTTTAAAATATTTTCAAACTTTCATCAATATTATTAGGGTGGAGTAACATGCAAAAGCAAAACATGCTTATGTCATAAATGTGTTTTTTCTTCTTTGCATTATTTAAACTTCTTACCTTTAAATTTAAAAATGTTTTTGAAATATTTTCAAACTTTCATCAGTATTATTAGGGTGGAGTAACATGCAAAAGCAAAACATGCTTATGTCATAACTGTGTTTTTTCTTCTTTGCATTATTTAAACTTCTTACCTTTAAATTTAAAAAGTTTTTAAAATATTTGCAAATTTTCATCAATGTACCTTAAGTATGTGTACAAATATATATATATTTTTTTTTAGATTTGGATAGCGTAAGACAGATTTAAACCCCTTGTCAGGTATTTTTGCTCTATGTGGACCATTGTAGAGATTTACTTTCTGTCCTAAAATATTATTTCGAAGTGAGAAAAAAATCTCCCTAAAGTGAAGGGAAATTTTCTCTAATACAGTTGCCACTGGAAGATGTATCCCCATTGGATGGTTTACCCTCAACTCTTGTTTTGGTGAGAACTGTAAAGTTTTTATTTGTCCTCACTTTTTTGTCTTGGGGACACTAGCAAATTGAGGGCAAATCTCCCTAGGAATTACTTGGACAATGACAAAAACTTGATAAAGAACCATGTTACATCTAAAATAAAAGCAATTTTTTTCACTTTTGCATACACTTTATATGTGCTTGTTATTGATGAAACTATGAAAGAATATGCACACATTAATGGGTGTGTTAAAAATTTGTTTTACTACTTGCACATTAGAGAAAAAGGACATTTAAGAGACTCAAGAGACTCTGTTACTTTAAAAGTTCAGGGTGCAACCCCTCACCCATTGATACTGATGTTTCCTACATTTTCCCTCCACTGTCACAGTGCTTTGTCCAAACCCTATTTAAGCTCCAGTCAGGTAGTGCTTATGCAAGCCTAACTTCACCCTCGTAATTCTCACATGGCAATGTTTTGGACTTTTGATTTTCCTTCCAGGTCCTTCATCCTGGAAGGCAATCACAATTTCCTCCATATGTATCTGGAAGCATCAGGCATTTACCTGATCTTTAGTTCAGTGCAGTACTGACACATAAGTAAGCATCAGTATTACAACTGACCTGTTACTGTGCCCTGAATGGGAGAAATTCTCTTTTAGGTATATCTAAACCCCAAAACAAAAATGTATTATATTGCAGCTTACCAGTTCCAGCAGATGTGGTGGATGCATTTTTTTTTCAAGGTAAAATAAGCTAACAAGAAAATACATGTTGCGCTTGCCAAAAATGCTGTATCCGCATCACTTTCTGTGAATTGAGCTGAACACATAAACAGGCATATCTACCTTCCAAGCAGGGGTGGACTAACAACTCCTGGGGCCCTTCGGGCAATAGGGGATCATGGGGCCCCTGTGTCTTCGCCCACACTCAAACCACACCCAAAAAAGCCTATGAAAGGTACCAGGGGCATCTCATGGGCCCCCTGCTGACCCCAGGCCCTCGGGCAGTGCCTGAGTTCCCAAATGGTCAGCCTGCCCCTGCTCCCCAGCTATCTTATGTAAACTACTAATTCCCCTGCCCCACCTCATGTAATTAGAATGAAAGGACAAAGACATGTTTGTAGTCCAAAGTGAGCAAGTCCATGATTATAAATTAACTGTATTTTTAAATATAGCTAGTTTAACTGCCTGAATTTGAATTGATATTAACTTCTTGTATTTACAATAATATCAGCTGTGTAAGATCACTTGGAATGGGAGAGGAAGGAAAATTATTTGGAGCCAGTTAGATGTGCTGCATATGCATAAGCTGACAAATATTTAAATAGGATATTGGAACACCCTTTGGTCTTATGCACATTTAGTTTTTAGCCCCAGGGCATGAGGCTCCAATGTTTTGGTGCAGATGGAAAGCACAGATGCACCTGCCAGCCCTGCTCCTGGCAGTCTGTTAAACTCTAGGAGAGGCTGGCAGCTGCTGTAGCTGGACAGTACACCTAGCGGTACATATATTCAGGGCAGTTTGTACCCAGGAACAAATGCCCAGAACAAATACTACTCATTTTCTGAGCATTCATCCAAGGGTGCATACTGCCCTAAATGTTAGTAGCGCTTGGTGCACCACCATGTCTTATCTGGCTGCAGAAGCTTTCAGCTTTCAGCCTCTCCGGCTGCTGTCAGCTGGCTTGACAGTGCATCTGTGCATTCCAGGCACCTAAACGCTAGAACTTCATGCACCAGACCTAAAAGCCCAGTCTACATGGGGCCTTAAAAAGAACAGAAAAACCATCCATATGATTATACATTTGTCTAATTATGTATTAGGATGCTGGTGCACCATTAAAGGGAGCATAAAAGCCATCCATATGAATATACATAGTTTTTCAAATGTAGTTTAGGTCATCATGTTGGCTGAGCAGTTTTGCTGTGCTGTGTAAATCTCAAGGCTAGTTGGACAAAACTATAAATCATTTAGTGACTCCCATTTATGTTTTTCAATTATATATTTGGCTGTTTGTGTGAAGTTCAGTGTTAAAACTAAACTCTGATTACAATGAATGTCACTTAAATGTTTTCCTCAATAGTTAAACCATACATAAATCTACTTTGTGTTTACCAAATGTCTTTGTTAACCAACTTATTGCCGAGAGAGAGAGAGAGAGAGAGAGAGCGCATTACCCGGTCTTTATTACAGGAGGCTCCTGCAGAGAGGCAAAGTTCCACACTGAATTACTGAATATATTTGTAGAAAACACACAAGGCACACAACGATTGAAGTAAGGATACACATGTATCTTGTATTTAAACAATATTTTTTAATTCTGGAGTTCAACTTTATGGTAAACATTGTAATAATAACTTAATTCAACAGTAGGAATGCTCTCTACTTTTCCTTTATTTGGCGATGTATGACACATTCATTTCAGTTAGGGTTTGTGGAGACAAACCCTGGATGCACAGGTCACCTGGGGCTTTAGTATTTTGTATTTAATAAAATAATAAGCATGCTATATTTTCCTACTTTGTGCAATGGTTTTGCACAACGCAGACCCAATCCTTTTCTTCTGGGATATCCTGCCGGTGCTTCTGGACCCTCCCCCTGACAAGTGCCCATCATAGGAAGCTGTGCATGCTCAATACCAAGCCAAGCTGTTTTTGTCTATTCAGACACACAGTTTGGCTCAGCCCCACCCCCTTCTCTGTGCTCAGAGATTTTGACTGACTGCAGCAGGAGTCAATGGCTTCTTCTGCTCTCTGCCAAGCCTGTAAGAGCAGGGAGAGAGGAGAAGAGTTTCAGAAAATGTTCACAGCACTGGATTGGGATCAGACTCAGGTAAGTATTTAGGGGGACTCTGCAGGGGAGCTGCTATTAAAAGTTTTTTTTTTTTTAATCTTAATGCAGAGAAAATATTAAGGTAAAAAACCTTTTACCTTTACAACCACTTTAAGTATCCAGACCTGAGATACTTGTATTTTCCCCTCCTGAACAAGAGGATCCCCTTAGAAAAACCATTGACAGAAATTGTGCAGGCAGCATTGTGTCTTTCAGACCCTGTAGGCACAGTTCATCTAGGTGTACACTGTAGCAAACTAATGTGCTTCCCATCCTTTGGGCTATGGCAACTATGGAGTGCTTGACAATTACTTAAACACATAAAGGTTTTCCTTTTTAAGGCCTGTGTGTTTAGGCTCAATTGTTGCTAATTTATATGCTAAATATTCTTCTGCAGTGCAAACATAGTAAACGTTCAAAGCATGTTTACTGAATTTTAAATTACTCAAAATAGTAAATTCTCTTGATGTAGCTTTGCCTAGGCTACCCAGGGAAAATATACAAGTAATCTGAACTACAAGATCAATCCTAATGAATACAGCACTCATCTTAAAGGATGAGTTTACCTTTCCATAAACAATAATAAATGCACATTTTATTTTCAGGAAAAAAAGGTGTATTTGTTATTTTTTTGTGTTAGGAACCTGTAAAGCATTGCACCAGCAATCAGCAGATCGTTGATGTCATGCAGGTCTCTTGCACACTGTCGGTGTGTCTGCTTGCTCATACATCCCCTACGGACAAACTAATACTTGCTGACAGGCAGACTCAATGAACTACTACAGCAATTGACAGCATGTTGGTAGTTAATTGAGGACTACAAGCTGACAGCCACTAAGGCTATTGGGACTTGTAGTCCAGTTATTCACAGAACACTGTGAATAAATGATGCATCACAGTGGCCCTGCACGGCCATGCTGTTTTTGAAATCTATCAGCTAGTATGGGGAAGTTTTCCCTGTACTTCTGTTATGGGGGGCAGTGGGCAGCGGCTGCAGGATTGAGAACATGTTACATGTTCCACCCTAAAAACAGGAGGAGTGTGTAACATATTTCCAAAGGTGAACTAATCCTTTAATTTATATTCAATAATCTAAAGAAAATGGAGGTGACATACTGATACCCACTGAATATGTATTGGATCACTGTGTTCCCTTAATTACAGTGCGTATCGTTTAAGTGTGGAATCAATTTTAGAATGCCTGCATTCTGTATTGCATAAAATCTGACTACTTTAAAATGTGATGTTTGCTCTTGGTTACCATAAGTGATACACTGCTCAAAAAATTATAGGAACACTTTTTAATCAGAGTATAGAACCAAGTCAACCAAACTTCTGGGATATTGATCTGGTTAGTTAAGTAGCAGAGGGGGTTGTTAATCAGTTTTAGCTGCTTTGGTGTTAATTAAATTAACAACAGGTGCACTAGATGGGCAACAATGAGACGACCCCCAAAACAGGAATGGTTTTACAGGTAGAGGCCACTGACATTTTTTTCCACACTCATCTTTTCTGACTGTTTTCACTAGATTGGCAAGAGTCAGTGTCACTACTGGCAGCATGAGGCCATACCTGGACCCTACAGAGGTTGCACAAGCAGTCCATCTCCACGATAGCACATCAATACATGCCATTGCCTAAAGATTTGCTGTGTCTCCCAGCACAATCATAAGAGCATGGAGGAGATTCCAGGAGACAGGCAGTTACTCTAGGAGAGTTGTACAGGGTTGTAGAAGGTCGTTAACCCATCAGCAGGACCAGTATCTGCTCCCTTGTGCAAGGAGGAACAGGATGAACACTTCCAGAGCTCTACATAATGACCTCCAGCAGGCCACTGGCGTGAATGTCTCTGACCAAAAAATAAGAAACAGACTTCATGGGGGTGGCCTCAGGGCCCAATGTCCTCTATTGGGACCTGTGCTCACTGCCCAGCACCATAGAGCTTGATTGGCATTTGCCATTGAATACCAGAATTGGCAGGTCCACCACTGGCACCCTGTGCTTTTCACAGATGAGAGCAGGTTCACTCTGAGCACATGTGACAGACCAAAAACGGTTTGGAGAAGCCATGGAGAATGTTATGCTGCCTGTAATATCATTCAGCATGACCGTTTTGGTGGCGGGTCAATGATGGTCTGGGTAGGCATATTCATGGAGGGAGGCACAGACCTCTACAGGCTAGACAATGGAACCCTGACTGCCATTAGGTATCAGGATAAAATCAGCCTGATGTGGCGAGAGTATGCAGGCAGTTCCTGGAGGATGATAGAATTGATACCATTGAATGGCCCCCATGCTCACCTGGCCTAAATCCAATAGAACACCTCTGGGATATCATGTTTTGGTCCATCCGCCGCCACCAGGTTGTACCTCAGACTGTCCAGGAGCTCAGTGATGTCCTGGTCCAAATCTGAGAGGAAATACCCCAAGACACCATCCATCAACTCATTAGGAGCATGCCCTGACATTGTCAGACATGCATACAAGCACGTGGGAGCCATACAAACTACTGAGTACCGGTTTGCGTTGCTGTAATGAAATTTCAGCAAAATGGAATAGCCTGCTGCATCACTTTTTTCACTTTGATTTTCTGGATGTCTTTGAATTCAGTCCTCTGTAGGTTGATCATTTTTATTTCCATCAAATGATGGGGTATCCTTATGTTCCTAACACATTATCCAGTTTATATCAGTATAGATATCCAGCATGATATTTTTCCCCATTGAGATCTGATGTGGTTTCTTTAATTTTTTTTCAAGCAGCGTACAAACCGTACATTTTTAGCGATAGATGTGCTTGTAATTATGATATAAGATTTTTTTCTGGATTGCTAGAAAGATACTTTTTTCAAAGACATGTCCTGTTAGTATATATTTTACCTAAAAAGAAGGCAATGTGTTTTACTCCCACAGAGACTGAAACCATCCCACTATCAATAATATGATTGCATTTATACAGGATCACTTCATTCATGACCTGAATTTCTGCACGATATATCGCTTCTTTTTGTCTTTGGAAGAACAAAGAACGTCGCCTTGGGCTTACAAAGAGTAGATTATCCATTTGCTTAATGCAAGCAGCTAGTATGAAACATAGCCTCAAGTGAGTTTGCAGTTAGCCTATCATTTTACTTCACTAAGTCCCTCACAATACATTTGGTAACGTTTTTAAATTTGTCAGATATTTTACTAGAATCTAGGTTGCTTTAGAATCCAAACAATGAATTATGGTAAATATGCATTCAGTAAAGCATACAATGTAATGTTATCATTACAAGAAACATCTTGCTTTCCCCCATGCTCACATTCTTCATCCTATGCATGTAATGGAGGTAAGAAGAGAGTGACTGTCACTTTAGGAACTACTTCATTCTAAAATACTACTTTAAAATTTAAAAAAGCCCCTGCAAAAGCAAACTATTAGTACTCATTATTCCTACTTCCTGCACCTCAGTTGTTCAATCTTTTAAAGACCTATGCTGCCTTCTGCATCTGAAACATTTCCATGGGTATCAGATGTCTGGTCCCTCATTGCATGCTTTGGTTCCATTTGAAAGCCCCTTCATTTGAAAGCTCCCTCAATAGAGGTCCGGTTGCTGTCTCTTAGGTGCTTGTTTTTGTCTAAATCCAGGAACAAAAATGTAATATATTGCAGCTCATTAGTTTTAGATGCGATGGCTGCATTAGTTTTCTTTTCTAGACTATTTTTACTTTATGTGTTATTGGTGATCATTCTAATAATACACTTCCTGTCCTAAAATGACAACTCTTACTCACTGTACTTTACGGAGGAGCAATGATGCCACTCTAGAACTGGAATTGTATTAGGACTTCAGAAAGCTTTCCACTCTTCTCTTCAAAAACAAGTTTAGTAAAATTAATGTTATATATAGAGATGAGCGAATCGAACATGGCGAAGTGGAATTCGTTTAGAAGATTAGGAAAAATTTGATTCGCGCCGAATCCGAAAATTAGCAAACTTCGGATGCACGAATCGAATTTTCCCAAAAATGGCGGCGACATGTGTGGCGACGGAGCGGGGATCTCTGGGAAGGCGCGCAGACAAGGCGCGCTGACCCATAATGCATTCATTCATGACATGTGATCGCATTAGCCAATCAGCAGCCAGCCAGCCAGCACTGTGTAATGGTGGAGCTATAAATCGCGGCCATCTTAGAATTCTCTATTAGCCTCCGGTCATTCAAGAGAGACAGACCTGTCTGTATTAGGGAAAGAGTTAGGGCCACAGAGACTTTAGGGCCACAGAATCGTTACTCAGGGACACAGAATCGTTACTCAGGGACACAGAATCGTTACTCAGGGACACAGAATTGTTACTCAGGGACACAGAATTGTTACTCAGGGACACAGAATCGTTACTCAGGGACAGACACAGAATTGTTACTCAGGGACACAGAATTGTTACTCAGGGACACAGAATCGTTACTCAGGGACACAGAATTGTTACTCAGGGACACAGAATCGTTACTCAGGGACACAGAATTGTTACTGAGGGACACAGAATTGTTACTGAGGGACACAGAATCGTTACTGAGGGACACAGAATTGTTACTCAGGGACACAGAATTGTTACTCAGGGACACAGAATCGTTACTCAGGGACACAGAATCGTTACTCAGGGACACAGAATTGTTACTCAGGGACACAGAATCGTTACTCAGGGACAGACACAGAATTGTTACTCAGGGACACAGAATCGTTACTCAGGGACACAGAATTGTTACTCAGGGACACAGAATCGTTACTCAGGGACACAGAATCGTTACTCAGGGACACAGAATTGTTACTCAGGGACACAGAATCGTTACTGAGGGACAAAGAATCGTTACTCAGGGACACAGAATCGTTACTCAGGGACACAGAATTGTTACTCAGGGACACAGAATAGTTACTGAGGGACACAGAATCGTTACTCAGGGACACAGAATCGTTACCCAGGGACACAGAATTGTTACTCAGGGACACAGAATTGTTACTCAGGGACACAGAATCGTTACTCAGGGACAGACACAGAATCGTTACTCAGGGACACAGAATTGTTACTCAGGGACACAGAATTGTTACTCAGGGACAGACACAGAATTGTTACTCAGGGACACAGAATCGTTACTCACGGACACAGAATCGTTACTCAGGGACACAGAATTGTTACTCAGGGACACAGAATCGTTACACAGGGACACAGAATCGTTACTCAGGGACACATAATCGTTACTCAGGGACACAGAATCGTTACTCAGGGACACAGAATCGTTACTCAGGGACACAGAATTGTTACTCAGGGACACAGAATCGTTACTCAGGGACACAGAATCGTTACTGAGGGACACAGAATCGTTACTCAGGGACACAGAATTGTTACTCAGGGACACAGAATCGTTACTCAGGGACACAGAATTGTTACTCAGGGACACAGAATCGTTACTGAGGGACACAGAATCGTTACTCGGGGACACAGAATCGTTACTCAGGGACACAGAATTGTTACTCGGGGACACAGAATCGTTACTCAGGGACACAGAATCGTTACTCGGGGACACAGAATTGTTACTCAGGGACACAGAATCGTTACTCGGGGACACAGAATCGTTACTCGGGGACACAGAATTGTTACTCAGGGACACAGAATCGTTACTCAGGGACACAGAATCGTTACTCAGGGACACAGAATTGTTACTCAGGGACACAGAATCGTTACACAGGGACACAGAATCGTTACTCAGGGACACATAATCGTTACTCAGGGACACAGAATCGTTACTCAGGGACACAGAATCGTTACTCAGGGACACAGAATTGTTACTCAGGGACACAGAATCGTTACTCAGGGACACAGAATCGTTACTGAGGGACACAGAATCGTTACTCAGGGACACAGAATTGTTACTCAGGGACACAGAATCGTTACTCAGGGACACAGAATTGTTACTCAGGGACACAGAATCGTTACTGAGGGACACAGAATCGTTACTCAGGGACACAGAATCGTTACTCAGGGACACAGAATTGTTACTCGGGGACACAGAATCGTTACTCAGGGACACAGAATCGTTACTCGGGGACACAGAATTGTTACTCAGGGACACAGAATCGTTACTCGGGGACACAGAATCGTTACTCGGGGACACAGAATTGTTACTCAGGGACACAGAATCGTTACTCGGGGACACAGAATTGTTACTCAGGGACACAGAATCGTTACTTTCTGCTTCACAACCACTATTGAATTAAAGAGTATGTCAGACAACACGCAGAGGAGTGGCAGAGGAGGCAATGTTTCAGGAGCGAGCAGACGTGGCAGCAGAGGAAGGGGTCGAGGCAGCACTAGTCGCAGCCAGAGGCCAGTGCTCCCGGTGTCATCCAGCGGTCGTGTCTCCACCGACAACCCTGCCGTCATCGATTGGTTGACTCGGTCGTCTTCCTCTTCCCAGGTCACCTCTGACACCTACAGCCAACGGTCGGTGGGTACGTCAGACACAACCGTTAGTTGGCATGGCCCGGGAGCAAGCCCACTGAAATCACGTGTCCTCTACCTGCCCCTGTCCTTTGGTTTTCCCTCACCAAGCGAAGTATCGCATGCTGTGGGCTCAGCCCCACTGTACAGTGAGGAAGAGCTAACAGAGGGCGGTCAGGAACGGGGGGAGACATCCGCCTCTTCAGCAGCCAGGCGAAGAAGTACTGGCAAGGAGAGTGGCTCGGTAGCCGGTCTAGAGACAGGTCTGTCTCCTGACCCACACGCAGCCGAGGGGGCTAGTAGTGGCGCGGAGACCCTAATTGATGATGATGAGGCTGATCGCACTTGGCAGCCTCGTCGTCATCAGGCTATTGCTTCCGCATCATCAGGAGAAGAGGGTGCCAGCTTGCCAGCGAGCAAAACAGTCGGTGGGTTGCCCAGGAGGCAGCAGGGTCGCAGCAGTGTCAGTGGAGGCAAACGGCCACGGAGTAGAGCACCAGCTCCACTGCAACCTACCACCACGGCCAGTAGTGGTGCCAGTGTGCACGGAGGAAGTAGCAGTCAGCCAGTGAGGAGTAGCGGGGGCAAAGTTTCCTACTCGGCGGTGTGGCAATTTTTCGTCAAGCCGCCCGAGGAAGTAAACGTAGCCGTATGTCGACTATGTGGCCAGAAAGTCAAGCGTGGCCAGGGGGCCCATGTTAGGACTACAGCGTTGCGTCAGCATATGCAGCGTCGCCATTCGGTGGCCTGGGAAAACCGTGATAAAGATACGGCGGTTCTGCCTGCCCCAGCCCCCGCTCCATCACCCGCTCCGTTACTTGCTCCGTCACCCGACGTCAATCGCCCTCTATCAGCCAGTCAAGGCTCCAACACCTCTGCTGAGGGGAGTTGTCGCTTGTTGGCATCTTCCGCTCGTTCAGATGCTCCTTCTCCTGCTACTCCTCTTCACGGATTCCGTCAGCAGTCTTTCTTGGAATCCGTTTCCAAGAGACAACAGTTTGCGAGCACGCACCCGACGGTGCAGAAGCTGAACGTCCTCCTGTCCAAGTTGCTGGTGCTGCAGTCCCTCCCTTTCCAAGTGTTGGACTCAGCACCTTTCCGAGAAATGATGGCTTGTGCCGAGCCGCGGTGGAGAGTGCCAAGCCGGCATTTCTTCGCCAAAAAGGCAGTGCCAGCCCTGCATTCACATGTAGAAGAGATGGTGGGCCAGTCTTTGAGCATGTCGGTCTCTGCCAAAGTGCACGGCAGCGCCGACGTGTGGAGCTGTAACTACGGTCAGGGACAGTACATGTCATTTACGGCCCACTGGGTGAACGTGGTGCCGGCACAGCCGCACCAGCAACTTGGACAGATCACGCCACTTTTGTCTCCACGTTTGCACGTCCTTGGTTCAGCAAAGATGTCCGCCTCTACCACCTCTTCTTCCGCCGTGTCCTCAGCCGCCACCCCCGTGCCAAGTCCCATTACCCGACCGGCATATCACATGTGCAGGGCGCAACGGTGTCACGTTGTGCTGCACCTGGTATGCCTTGGCGAACGTAGTCACACAGGGGAGGAACTTCTGAGTGTAATGAACAGAGAAATCGACAGATGGCTGTCTCCGCGCAAACTGAAAATCGGAACCATGTTGACCGACAACGGAAAGAACATGGTGTCTGCTCTGCGTCAAGGAAGGTTGTGCCATGCGCCATGCATGGCTCACGTGTTCAATCTGGTTGTCAAGCGGTTCCTAAAATCCACCATCCCACTGCAAGACATCCTTAAAATGTCATGTAAACTTTGCATGCATTTCAGCCATTCCTACACCGCAAAGCACACCCTCCTTGAGCTGCAGCGGCAGAACGGAATTCCACAGCATCGCCTGATCTGCGACGTTGCAACAAGGTGGAATTCAACCCTACATATGTTAGACCGCCTTTACGAATAGCGAAAGGCCATCACCGATTTCCTGATGTTACAAGCGGATAAAGGTACTCCCCTGTGTAACTTAGATGTCAGCCATTGGCAGCTCATGCGTGACACCTGCCGCTTGCTCAGGCCCTTTGAGGAGGCCACGCTATTCGTGAGTCGGCAGGACTATGGGATGAACGACGTCATTCCTCTGTTGCACGTCCTGGAACAAATGCTGTTAACAATGGCGGGTCAGGATGCGGTAGACATGGCGCACAGATCTCAACGCCACATGACCCCTGTGGGGGCAGGACAGGAAGAAGAGGAGGAGGTAGAGGAGGACATTGGTGCTCAGGAATTATTGAGTGAAATGGGTGGTTTTTCCACTCAGCGGACAGGAGTGGAGGAGCAGGAGCATCTGGTAGAGGAGGAGGAGGAGACAGAGGACCCAGACGCACCGTGGCAGTATGCTGTGGAGATGGAGGCAGGGAGTCCCTCGCATTCCTTGGCACAAATGGCCCATAGCATGCTCGGTTGCTTGCGTAGCGACAGCCGAATAATAACCATCAGACAGAGGGATGACTTTTGGCTGTCCACCTTGTTGGACCCTCGCTACCGTTCAAAAATGGTGGCCTTTTTCACACCTGCTGAGAGGGAGGCCAAAATAAAGTACTATAAAAACCACCTATGTAGTCAGTTGGTCTCTGCCTTTCTGCGCCAACGTCCATCCTCAGACACTGTGGGCCCTGTGCGCTCGCGTTCTGCTGCCATGGCAGCAGGGGAGGGATGGGGTGGTAGGAGCAGTGGCAGCTCCACCAGCAGCGGCTGCCTCAGTCTGCAGTCGATGATGAGTAGCTTTCTTCACCAGCGCAGTGAGGAAACTACTAACCAGCCGCAGCAGCATCAGGTGGACCTGGAGCAGGACTTCAAACAACAGGCTCGGGCCTACTTGGACAGCACCCTGCCAACCGAGGTAGACAATCCCCTTGACTACTGGGCAACGAAACTTGACCTTTGGCCCCAAGTAGCTGAATTTGCCCTTGAAAGGCTGTCATGCCCGGCCAGTAGCGTGGCATCGGAGCGCGTGTTTAGTGCGGCAGGAGGTATTGTAACTCCGCGGAGGACACGACTGTCCACCCAAAGTGTGGAGAGACTCACGTTTATGAAAATGAATCAGGCGTGGATTAGTCTGGATTTCAAACCACCAGTTCCTGACACAACTGACTAAATCCGCCATGAATCATGCCCCAAACATGTTATTATTTTTAACATAGGCCTCTGTATGGCCTTCATTTTAAGTTGCTTACGCTTCACCACTCTGCCATGGGCCCCTGTACCGCCTCCTCTTGCTGCTGCCAGGTCCAGAGTGTGTCATGGGTCCCTGTACGGCCTCCCATTGCTGCTGACTTCATCGCCAGACTCTGCCATGTGCCACTTTCAGGTCTCCTTACACTGTTGGTGGGTTCCATTTTGTGATAGGGTGCTGTATGGCCTTCCATTGCTGCTGCCTCCACCGCCACCCTGCGCCATGTGCCTCTGTCGTCTGCTCACGCTGCTGACGGCTTCCGCTTTTTAACCGAGGCCTGTGTTTGGCTTCCGAATACTGCTGCATCCACCGCCACCCTGCGCCATGTGTCTCTGTCGTCTGCTCACGCTGCTGATGGCTTCCGCTTTTTAACCTAGGCCTGTGTATGGCTTCAGAATAATGCTGCCTACACCGCCACCCTGCGCCATGTGCCTCTGTCGTCTGCTCACACTGCTGCCAGGTCCATACTGATTCATGGCCCCCTGTACCGGCTCCTCATGAACGTGGTTCAGCGGGTTTGCATCACTTAACGGCAAATCGTTGACAAACGCTGGGACGTTCAGTGTTGTGCCTCCACCGCCACCCTGCGCCATGTGCCTCTGTCGTCTGCTCACGCTGCTGACGGCTTCCGCTTTTTAACCGAGGCCTGTGTTTGGCTTCCGAATACTGCTGCATGCACCGCCACCCTGCGCCATGTGTCTCTGTCGTCTGCTCACGCTGCTGACGGCTTCCGCTTTTTAACCTAGGCCTGTGTATGGCTTCCGAATACTGCTGCCTCCACCGCCACCCTGCGCCATGTGTCTCTGTCGTCTGATCACGCTGCTGACGGCTTCCGCTTTTTAACCTAGGCCTGTGTATGGCTTCCGAATACTGCTGCCTCCACCGCCACCCTGCGCCATGTGTCTCTGTCATCTGCTCACGCTGCTGACGGCTTCCGCTTTTTAACCTAGGCCTGTGAATGGCTTCCGAATACTGCTGCCTCCACCGCCACCCTGCGCCATGTGTCTCTGTCGTCTGCTCATGCTGCTGACGGCTTCCGCTTTTTAACCTAGGCCTGTGTATAGCTTCCGAATACTGCTGCCTCCACCGCCACCCTGCGCCATGTGCCTCTGTCGTCTGCTCACGCTGCTGACGGCTTCCGCTTTTTAACCGAGGCCTGTGTTTGGCTTCCGAATACTGCTGCATCCACCGCCCGCCCACTGCTGCTGCCAGGCCCGTAATCTGTCATGGGCCCCTGTACCGCCTCCTCATGCTGCTACCAGGTCCAGAGTGTGTCATGGGTCCCTGTACGGCCTCCCATTGCTGCTGTCTCCATCGCCACACTCTGCCATGTGCCACTTTCAGGTCTCCTCACACTGCTGGTGGGTTCCATTTTGTCATAGGGTGCTGTATGGCCTCCCATTGCTGCTGCCTCCACCGCCACCCTGCGCCATGTGCCTGTCGTCTGCTCACGCTGCTGACGGCTTCCGCTTTTTAACCGAGGCCTGTGTTTGGCTTCCGAATACTGCTGCATCCACCGCCACCCTGCGCCATGTGCCTCTGTCGTCTGCTCATGCTGCTGACGGCTTCCGCTTTTTAACCTAGTCCTGTGTATGTCTTCCGAATACTGCTGCCTCCACCGCCACCCTGCGCCATGTGCCACTTTCAGGTCTCCTTACACTGTTGGTGGGTTCCATTTTGTGATAGGGTGCTGTATGGCCTTCCATTGCTGCTGCCTCCACCGCCACCCTGCGCCATGTGTCTCTGTCGTCTGCTCACGCTGGTGACGGCTTCCGCTTTTTAACCGAGGCCTGTGTTTGGCTTCCGAATACTGCTGCATCCACCGCCACCCTGCGCCATGTGTCTCTGTCGTCTGCTCACGCTGCTGACGGCTTCCGCTTTTTAACCTAGGCCTGTGTATGGCTTCCGAATACTGCTGCCTCCACCGCCACCCTGCGCCATGTGCCTCTGTCGTCTGCTCACGCTGCTGACGGCTTCCGCTTTTTAACCGAGGCCTGTGTTTGGCTTCCAAATACTGCTGCATCCACCGCCCGCCCACTGCTGCTGCCAGGCCCGTAATCTGTCATGGGCCCCTGTACCGCCTCCTCATGCTGCTGCCAGGTCCAGAGTGTGTCATGGGTCCCTGTACGGCCTCCCATTGCTGCTGTCTCCATCGCCACACTCTGCCATGTGCCACTTTCAGGTCTCCTCACACTGCTGGTGGGTTCCATTTTGTCATAGGGTGCTGTATGGCCTCCCATTGCTGCTGCCTCCACCGCCACCCTGCGCCATGTGCCTGTCGTCTGCTCACGCTGCTGACGGCTTCCGCTTTTTAACCGAGGCCTGTGTTTGGCTTCCGAATACTGCTGCATCCACCGCCACCCTGCGCCATGTGCCTCTGTCGTCTGCTCATGCTGCTGACGGCTTCCGCTTTTTAACCTAGTCCTGTGTATGTCTTCCGAATACTGCTGCCTCCACCGCCACCCTGCGCCATGTGCCACTTTCAGGTCTCCTTACACTGTTGGTGGGTTCCATTTTGTGATAGGGTGCTGTATGGCCTTCCATTGCTGCTGCCTCCACCGCCACCCTGCGCCATGTGTCTCTGTCGTCTGCTCACGCTGCTGACGGCTTCCGCTTTTTAACCGAGGCCTGTGTTTGGCTTCCGAATACTGCTGCATCCACCGCCACCCTGCGCCATGTGTCTCTGTCGTCTGCTCACGCTGCTGACGGCTTCCGCTTTTTAACCGAGGCCTGTGTTTGGCTTCCGAATACTGCTGCATCCACCGCCCGCCCACTGCTGCTGTCAGGCCCGTAATCTGTCATGGGCCCCTGTACCGCCTCCTCATGCTGCTGCCAGGTCCAGAGTGTGTCATGGGTCCCTGTACGGCCTCCCATTGCTGCTGTCTCCATCGCCACACTCTGCCATGTGCCACTTTCAGGTCTCCTCACACTGCTGGTGGGTTCCATTTTGTCATAGGGTGCTGTATGGCCTCCCATTGCTGCTGCCTCCACCGCCACACTGTGGCTCCACACTCTGGTTTTGGCCCCGTGACTGCCCAAATGAGTGAAGTGTGCGGTGATTCTAAGATCGACGGCACTCATCTGCATGTCATACTGACTGACAGTATTAGTTCTCTTCCCCAGCAGACTCCAAGGGAATTTAAATTAAAGGTACAGTGTTCTGCACTAATATAAAGGCTCTCTGAAGCCTAGAAACACCCTTTTTATAAGTTAAATTCGCAGCGAATATATTCACATCGAATCGAATTTATTCCTCGAATTCGCCGAATCAGCCGAATCGAATTTTTGAATACTTCGCTCATCTCTAGTTATATACTAATATTTCTTTGCAGAGTGTAAGTTGATCCAGGAGATGCCAGCAGTTTGAAAACATACTCTATTGTTACTAATTTATTTGATTGTTATTCATTAGAACATATTTGCAAAGTCTGCAATGTAAAAATATATTATATCTTGGCTACAATGATGAAAAGACTTTAGTTAATTAATCTTTTTTTACTCTTTTTAGATGTATCCTCACCGTGAAGATTCACCCTCTTAATTTATCCTTGTAAGCTTTGTTATTGGGAATGTAAATGCAAATGAGAATCCAAAATTTAGCAGTTGTCGCTGGAAAATAATAAGTGAAATATCTCTATGGGAAACCCTGTTCTGATCATATACACTACATTGCCAAAAGTATTAGGATACATGCCTTTACACGCACATGAACTTTAATGGCATCCCAGTCTTAGTCGATTGGGTTCAATATTGAGTTGGCCCACCCTTTGCAGCTATAACAGCTTCAACTCTTCTGGGAAGGCTGTCCACAAGGTTTAGGAGTGTGTCTATGGGAATGTATGACCATTCTTCCAGAAGCATATTTGTGAGGTCAGGCACTGATGTCGGATGGGAAGGCCTGGCTCACAGTCTCCACTCTAATTCATCCCAAAGGTGTACTACTGGGTTGAGGTGCAGGCCAGTCAAGTTCCTCAAATTTGCTCATCCATCTTTTTATGGACGTTGCTTTGTGCACTGGTGCGCAGTTATGTTGGAACAGGAAGGGGACATCCCCAAACTGTTCCCACAAAGTTGGGAGCATGAAATTGTCCAAAATGTCTTGATATGCTAACACCTTAAGAGTTCCCTTCACTGGATATAAGGAGCCAAGCCCAACTCCTGAAAAACAACCCCACACCATAGCCCCCCCTCCACCAAACTTTACACTTGGCACAATGCAATGCAGTCAGGCAAGTATTGTTCTCCTGGCAACCACCAAACCCAGACACATCCATTGGATTGCCAGACAGAGAAGTGTGATTCGTCACTCCAGAGAACATGTCTCCACTGTTCTATAGTCCAGTGGTGGTGTGCTTTACACCACTGCATCTGACACTTTGCATTGCAATCGGTGATGTAAGGCTTGGATGCAGCTTCTCGGCCATGGAAACCCATTCCATGAAGCTCTCTACACACTGTTGTTGTGCTAATCTGAAGGCCACATGAAGTTTTGAGGTCTTTAGCTATTGACTCTGCAGATTGGTGACTTCTGCACACTGTGTGCTTCAGCATACTGTGGCCCGTTCTGTCATTTTACATGGCCTACCACTTCATGGCTGAGTTGCTGTTGTTCCCAGTTGCTTCCACTTTGTTATAATACCACTAACAGTTGAAATATTTAGTAGCAAGGAAATTTCACAGATGGACTTTTTGCACAGGTGGCAACCTATCACGGTACTACACTTGAATTCACTGAGCTTTCACAAATGTTTGTAAAAGCAGTCTGCATGCCTAGGTTCTTGATTTTATACACTTTATACACACTGGCCAAGGAGGTGATTGAAACACCTGAATTCAATGATTTGGAGGGGTGTCCCAATACTTTTGGCAAAATAGTGTATGTCTAGTAGGGAATTCTCCTACTCCCTACTAGTGGGACAGACACAAATTAAAAAAAAAAAAGTATTTTATCTACTTAATCCATAAATAAAATATATTATTACTGGAAAGGCCCATACATGTTTCCATGAATGACCCGAATTGTTCAAGCCATTTGTTCAATAAAAGTAATATAAAATATGCATAATGTTTGTTCAATAAGTGTTTTTTGCTTGTATGACCTAAAGCTAAAATATCAAGAGTCCTTAATACAGAAATCAGAAAGACTAAAAAGATTCACACTATCACACTAGGGATGAGCAGCGGGATCTGAGGGCCCACTTGTTAAAGGGGGCTTCCAGATTCTGATAAACTCCTTGCCCACAGACCTTCAACATGGGGACATAGTGCTTTTGGGGGTAGCACCCCTACAACAAATCACTCCCCATGTTGAGGGCATGTTGTCTGGTATGGTTCAGGGGGGCACTCACCCCCCCCCCCTTTCCTGACCTGCCAGACTGCATGCTCGGATAAGGGTCTAGTATAGATTTTGGTGGGTCTCCACACCATTTTTTGGTGTGGGGGTTTACCTCAACATCCATACCAGACTCAGCGGGCTTGGTATGTATGGGAGGGGACCCCATGCTGTTTGTTTGCTAAATTTTGAATTGCCGGCAGTTCTTTTTACATTCTTCTGTCAGTGGGAAACCCTGCTGGCAGCTGAAAAGTTACCGCATATTTTCACTATATATTTTATAGTATTTTTTTTTTTTAAATGCTGTGCGTTATTTTATCACATACTTGGTTGTGGTAAGATACCACTTAATGAATTGTCCTGTGGGTTTGATGTTTGCTGTCAAACTTTCATTAGGTTCGCATGTTCAACTGCAAACCGAAAAGGGAGGTTTTCAGCCCATCACTAGTGAGAAAACTAGAAATGATGGCATCAGGAGCGGCCTGACTTCAAGATGAAATGCATTGGGTGGAGCTTTCTTATTTCACCTATGTCATTTTAACTTTGCTCCAGTTTGGTGTTCCATTTGACTATTGGTATTATTGCATAGTGTGGCACATATAATAATATATGTTAGCATAGGGCAAGGTGCAATGTAACATGGCACTTAATAACATATATTTTAAATATGCTTATACAGTATATTTTCAGTATTGTATTCAGCAACTGGTTTATTTATTTTTATTGATGGTATTGATTTTGCACTATACCAACTATTGGCATATTGCACTAGTGATTAGGGGGAGGTGTATTATAGTACAGCGGATCCTTTGGTATTTTACTCATGGAATTCCCATATATATATATACACTATATTTTCATTTTATTGTATCCCATGTGGCTATAATCTTGGTGCTGGCAGCTACTAATAAAATACATTATACCATAGCGCAGGATCTTATTTATTATACATTGCTGATTGGGACCACCCATTTTGATGAGGAAAAGGACAGTGTCCCCACGGACCAGGCCCAGTGATTGAGGTTAGGGAACAGGGATTAGCTGAGTGTTTGGTCCGAATGTAAGCTGTGACTGAATGTTGCTGTTCGGTTGTTTATCTGAATGACAAACATTTTGGATGTTCAAAGTTGATGAAGATGATGGCTTCCAGATTTCAGCAGTTGCTAAGGAAGTAGGGGGCACTTGCACCCACCTCCTCCTTACCAACTACCAATGTCATCCAGGCTATTCACTTACATGGTCAGGAGTCCCCTACCACATAAACAAATATTTCGCCACTATCCCTGCCCCTTCTCTTATATTGCTGATGACAGCTTTTGGTAGGCGTCAGGCATAGTGATTGATGTGGATGTATATCATGAGACTTTTTCTTTAAATAAATGTACCCCTTTTTAATTCACATGGGGGGGGCTGATCTTATTGTTTAAGGGGTCTTTAAGATTGCAAAAACCCCCATGATGGGATAGAGCACAGACCGCGACCAACCACTGGGCTAGAGTTGTTGGGAAGAGGCCCTTGTCCTAATCAACATAAGGGCAAGGTGTTTTGTGGGGTCCTCCTGGCAATGCACCACCATGCTGAGGGCATGTGGCTGGGCTTGGTTCAGAAGATGAGTGCACACTCATCCCCCCTTTCCTGGCTTGCTTGGCTGCATGCTCAGATAATTGTCTGGAATAGAATTTGGGGGATTCTAAATCTAGCTTTTTTTTTTTTTGACGGTTCCTCCTAAAATCCATACCCAGCCTTATGGGTATCATATGAATTATTTGGAAACCCCCATGCCCATTTATTTTTTGTGGGTTAACCCCATTAAAAATCTATATACAACCCTCATCAAGGGTAAGGGTCTGGTATAGCTGAAGAGGATATCCAGCCATGTAAACAAAGGAGCCAGGGATATGGTCTGGTATAGAATTGTACAGAAAAATCAAGAAAAATAAAAACCATGAGATCCACTTCAAAAATCCAAATCCAGGAAGGGGGATGAACAGACATGCACCCTCCCTGAACCATACCAGGCCAC
This sequence comes from Staurois parvus, assembly GCF_062004578.1. NCBI lineage: Eukaryota > Metazoa > Chordata > Amphibia > Anura > Ranidae > Staurois > Staurois parvus. Next base: position 2,920,811 of record NW_028317808.1, read on the forward strand.
ATGTCCTTAGACAAGGGGGTACTTAGCCAGGGCCTATTCTTCAAACCATTGGCCCGGTGGTTGTGGGGGTCTGCAGGCTGGGAACTTGATGTAGATCTACATTGTTGGGCAATTTGATTGATGATGGGTGTACATCATGGGACTTTTTAAAATAATTTTACTTTTTTTGTAAATGAGTAGGGGTAATATGTACCAATTACACATCCACATGGAGGGGCTGGCTTCTGGGTGCCCCCTTATTATTAATAAGGGTCTTCCACATTCTGATAAGCCCCCATCCTTTAGACCCTCACAACCACCAGGCCAGGGTTGTGAGGAAGAGTCCCTTGTCCTCATCAATTTTGGCCCTCTCCCAAGTTGAGGGCAAGTGGTTTGGTGTGATTCTGGAGGAGCACATGCTCTTCCTCTTCTTTCCTGACCTGCCTTCCTGCATGCTTGGCTAAGGGTCACAATTTTTTGCTTGATTTTTGCACGGGGTGTCTCCTTAAAATCCATACCAGACCTGAATTTGGTAAGGATTTGAGGGTGAACCTCATGCAAAAACCAAAAAATGTGGGACCCCCAGGACATCTGGGTATGTTATGGATTTTAATGGGAACTCTCACAAAAAATGAAAAGAAAAAATAAAATGCCCCATAAAAATGCATACCAAACCTTCAGTCTGGTAGTTTCTCAGCCTCCTCCCACTCCTGAACCATACCAGGCCACATCATACACTTAACATGTTGAAGAGGACAAGGGCCTCTTACTAACAACCCTGGCCAGTGCTTGTGGGGGTCTGCAAGTTGGGGCTCATAACAATCTGGAAGCCCTCTTTAAAAATAAGGGGTACTCAAATACTGGGTCCCCCATGTGAATCAGTAAAGGGGGTACTTAGTTTCCCTACTGATTCATGAAAAAATGAAACCTAAAAATAAAGACATCCTTTATTTTTAAAAAAATCCCCGAAAAAGTGGCTCATTGTAAATTCATTGTCAATGGAGGTGCCTGCTGCCTGCCAACTTGCTGACCCAACAGGTCCGGCACACATTACCAATCCCAGTGATACTGTCATTGAATGATACTTTCCCAAGTTGTCAACAGCTATGTAAAGGAAGGGGCAGGGATAGTAGTGACATCAATAACCAAATATTGGCAGTGACCATATTTGGGCAGAGATGTCACTGCTATCCCTGCCCCTTTGCTTACATGACCAGGGAGTATAAATACCACTTCTATATATGATGCTTGGCTCCTGTTGAATAGAGGACTGAACATACAAATATTCAGAAATTCGCCTGAATATTCAAATACCAGAATGACAGTCAAAGTTTGGTCTAAAACTAGTTAAGCTCTTTACAAACAGAATGAAGTGTCTGGGAGCTGTCATTTTACTGGCAATATATATATATATAATTTTTTTTAAATGGAGACCCTAGAGAATAAAATGGTGAATGGTTTATGTCACATAGTATTTGCAAAGCGTTTTTTCAAGTGTAATTTTTTGGGAAAAACTACAGTTTATTGAATTTTAATGCATAAAAACACAATATAATATAAGTGTTTGACAAAATATAAAAAATTATCTTACACCGAGTAAATATATACCTAAAACTGCGCATTCTCATGGAACGGTGCAAAAAATGTCCCTAGGTGGCATTTTATAAGTCTTTACAGGTTACCAGTTTAGAGTTACACTGGAGGTATGGTGCTAGAATTATAGTTCTTGCTATAATATATTTGGCGATATTTCACATGTGTTGTGCGAACACTCTTTACACATGTGTGTGCAACCCATGCTTGAGCTTGCATTTGTGCAAGCACGGGGGGATGTTGTGCTTAATTTTTAAAATCTTATTATTTATTTATTTGTTTATTTTTTTTTTTATTTTTTTTTTAAGTTGTCTCTTTAATTTTTGAAATCTACTTTATTGCTGTCACAAGGGATGAACAACATCCCTTGTGATATCATGGGCAGTAATAGGCAGTACCATGTTTACCACAAGGCAACCAAAGCATTTGCCTAGGGCAGAAATTTTCAGGGGGGTGATGGCACCCCCTAGAAGAAGTAAAACAAGTGGCAGGGATGAGGACCTGGTCAGCTTCGCCATGAGATCCACAGGAGGCTGCAAGCTGCTGGAGGATGCAGGGATGGCTGGCTTCTTCTTTCATTGCAGATGTTAAGGTTAGTCAGGTGGATCGGGTGGTCAAAACGGGGGGTAAGGAGCAGTGGGGGATGTGTGTTGGTTGTTGGCGGTGGTGGCAGGTGGGGGTGGCGGGGGTATGGGTGGAGGATTATTGTGGTGATGGATTGTGGTGGCAGCCAGAGGGGGGGGGGCAGCTGATTTTAGTGTTGTCTAGGGCAGCACATTAACTGTATACACCACTGGTGATATGTACTCTTCACTAAGAGATATGGGGTCTATTAGACCCCAGTTATCTCCTCTCCCCGTAAAAGCAAGTGACAGAAGTGATAATATACTTGTCGCTTTCAGATTCCTAAATCATAGAGATGATTGGGGATGTTCCAGTCCTCGGTGATGTCTTTGGTCAGCCGCTGGAACCACTGGCTTCAGTCCTGGGCTCCCCAGTGGGATGGGAGAGCTTGGGAAGGCAGCAGAAGGTGGCGGTAGGAGGAGAACCCCTTCCAATACCTGTAAAAAGGATTGCTTTCACATTTAAAGCCCACTGCCAGCTGAAAAAAAAATACAGGGATGATGCCTGTAGCTAGAAGCATCATCCCAGTGTAATAATTTCAACCCTAGCTACTTATGGGTTTGTCAATGAGGCTGAAGTGGTTAATGTTTCACTTTAAGCATTACTAAGATCACTGCTCCCAGCCAATCAAATATTTTTTTTTTATTTGTCTTGTTACATGTTCCTAAGGGCAATGCCCTGCCCCCATTCCAGATGTTTAAACACCTGCCGACTGCTCACAGTAATTATACTGCGAGTGGGTGGCAGGTGCAGACACAGTCATGTACACATAGGTCGGCTGTGCAGCGCATCACTCCTGTGGACACTGGACACAGTGGGTTATCGTTACTGCTACCTCACTGCTATGAGCAGCCGGGTTATCATGTGATCACTATGGTTGGTCATAGCGATCAGATGATTACAATGTAAACAAAACAGTCATGAAAGGTTTCCATTCATGACTGCTTGCTTAATGTTGTGAAGCTGTGATTGGCTCACAGCTATCACATGGTACCTGGCTACCTGTAACATGTTATTAGCTGTAGCCAATCACAACATGTCAACAGTAACTAAGCTGCCATGAATGTTAACCCATGTTAACCCAACAAACGTACTACATACAATCTCCTGCGCTTGAATGGAGAAACCCTACCACTAAGCTGCTAGCACCCCCCTTCAACCACAAAGTGTCAATAAACAATAAATAATAGTGCAGCGCTAAATAAATACTAAATCAATATTAAATAGGACTAATTCATAATTATAATTACTTAGTGAAACAAGTGTATCAATAATTGGTGCTCACAAATATAAATATTGACCCCAGCACTAGGGTCATATTAAGTGAATAACAAAATTCATGCATGTGTATTAAACACTCAGTGAAACAATACAATCTATGTATATATATATATATATATATATATATACATATATACAGACAACACATATATCCACACAATGTCCCAATGATAAAAATAAGTAAATCTGTGCTCCACAGCAATAACTCGTGTGTAAATGTGAATCCAGTGCCCCCAACTTGTGAATCCAAAAACTTCCAAGGTGTCCCCTCAGCTCCCAATAGTGACCACAAAGGCCAGCTCGCTTTAGGGAAAATAAATCTTTCCCAGGAACAATCTCGTCACCTCCAATGGACCCTCCTGGATATCCACAGGCCTTTATCCTCCTGCGTACTTCACTCCCCTGGTACTTGTATCAATGGTTCACCCACATAGGATCATGATGGAATCAAATAAAGATCCTCCATAGTGTAAATTCGTTTTTATTAGGTAGATAAGAAAAAGAAATCCTACTCACATATCCCACAGCGACATCAAGCATTTACCCATATTATGGGTGTATGTGTATGGTTCCAGGTGTCTCAAGATGGCCCCCACACTGGAAATGACGTCACTGCGTACCGGAAGTTCTGTCACCGCGTACCGACGCGTTGCGTCAAGATAGTCACGTGACTTCTTCAGGGTATCTTCAGGGGGCACTGGATTCACATTTACACACGAGTTATTGCTGTGAAGCACAGATTTACTTATTTTTATCATTGGGACATTGTGTGGCTATATGTGTTGTGTGTATATACAGTTGCAAGAAAAAGTATGTGAACCCCTTGGGATTACGTGGAGTTTTGCATGAATTGGGCATAAAATGTGCTCTGAACATCATCTAAATCACAACAATAGAAGAACACAGTCTGCTGAACATAATACTACACAAACATTAGATTTTGCCATGGTTTAATTGCACATAACATGTAAACATTCACAGTGCAGGGAGGAAAAAATATGTGAACCTTTGGACTTAATAACTGGTTGACCATCCTTTGGCAGCAATAACCTCAACAAAACGTTTCCTGTAGTTGCAGATCAGACCTGCACAACGATCTGGAGTAATTTTGGACCACTCCTCTTCACAAAACTGTTTCAGTGTAGCAATATTCTTGGGATGTCTGGTGTGAATCGCTCTCTTAAGGTCATGCCACAGCATTTCAATCGGGTTGAGGTGAGGACTCTGACTGGGCCACTCCAGAAGGCATATTCTGTGCTGTTGCAGCCATTGTTTTGTTGAATTACTTGTATGCTTTGGGTCATTGTCCTGTTGCATCACCCATCCTCTGCGGAGCTTCAGTTGGAGGACAGATGGTCATACGTTTTCCTGCAAAATGTCTTGATAAACTCTGGAATTCATTTTCCCATCAATGACAACAATCCATCCAGGCCCTGAGGCAGCAAAGCAGCCCCAAACCATGATGCTCCCTCCGCCATGTTTTACAGTGAGGATGAGGTTTTGATGTTGGTGTGCTGTGCCTTTTTTTCTCCACACATAGTGTTGTGTGTTCTTCCCAAACAACTCAATCTTGGTTTCATCTGTCCACAGTATATTTTGCCAGTAGTGCTGTGGAACATCCAGGTGCTCTTTTGCAAACTTCAAACGTGCTGCAATATTCTTTTTGGACAGCAATGGCTTCCTCCGTGGTGTCCTCCCATGTACTCCATTCTTGTTTAATGTTTTCCTTATTGTAGATGTGTCAACAAAAATGTTAGCATGTGCCGGAGATTTCTGTAGGTCTTTAGCTCTGGGATTCTTCTTTACCTCATGCAGCATTCTGCGCTGTGCTCTTGCAGTGATTTTTACAGGACGACCACGCCTAGGGAGAGTAGCAACAGTGCTAAACTTTCTCCATTTGTAGACAGTCTGTATTACCGTGGATACATGAACACCAAGGCTTTTCGGGGGAACTTTTGTAACCCTTTCCAGCTTCATGCAAGTCAACAATTCTTGATCGTAGGTCTTCTGAGAGCTCTTTTTTGCGAGGCATGGTTCACATCAGACAGTGCTTCTTGAAACCAGTAAACCAAAAACAGGTGTGTGTTTTTTAAGGGCAGGACAGCTGTCAGCAACACATCCAATATCATCACACTGATTGGAGTCAAGGTTGGCTCACTCCTGGCTCCAATTAGCTCTGGGAGAAGTCATTAAGCTAGGGCCTCACATACTTTTTCCTCCCTGCACTGTGAATGTTTACATATTATGTGCAATTAAACCATGGCAACATCTAAAGTTTGTGTAGTATTATGTTCAGCAGACTGTGTTCTTCTATTGTTGTGACTTAGATGACGTTCAGAGCACATTTTATGCCCAATTCATGCAAAACTCCACGTAATCCCAAGGGGTTCACATACTTTTTCTTGCAACTGTATGTATATATATATATATATATATATATATATATATATATATACATAGATTGTATTGTTTCACTGAGTGTTTAATACACATGCATGAATTTTGTTATTCACTTAATATGACCCTAGTGCTGGGGTCAATATTTATATTTGTGAGCACCAATTATTGATACACTTGTTTCACTAAGTAATTATAACACTGTTCAACAAATTTTTATTTTTTGCCAGTTTTGGAAACAAAAGGATCCATTTCTTAATGAATTTCACATTCTGAGTTCAAATATAACAATGAAATTTGTCAATTGGCTCTAGTTTTTCTGTAAACGGAAAGTTTTCTACTATAGGCGTAATGACTACATAATGCACAATAATTATATAGATAGATGTCTTTCCACAAATATAAAGCAAGTGATATTGACTACATAACAAAGCCTAAATGGCATAATATATTGCATAGGATTACCAAGAAAAATTATAGCCATAAGCTAAGTTGAATCATTTTAATACTTAGGATTCTCACTAGTCTTGTCTTCAGTTTGTGTCGGTTTTGCTTCTCTTGGCTTTTCTCTTGTATTCGAGGAAAGGGCTATCTCTTACAACTGCACGTGACTACAAGCTTCAGGTTCTTCCTCACTTGACTCAACCACGAAGGATTCTGGTGCTTTAGGAATTGGTAGCCCCTCTCCATGAGGAACTGGACGTATTGCCGATGGAATATTTGGATAGTGCACAGATAACTTTTTCTTCTTATTTAGCCCTTTTACAATTGGAGGCACCATACAAAAGTAACAATTACTAACATGATCTGTTGGCTCTCTCCAAATCATTGGCACAGCAAAAGGCATAGATGCCTTTTTTCCATTCAACCATTGCTCCAGTGCCGTCCCACAAGAATTGCAGCATATATGTGGTGCCCAGCTCTTGTCCTGGTCTCCTATCTTGCAGCCAAATTACAAGTTGTAGGCTTTCTTAATCATTCCTGTTATCCTCCTTTTTTGTGAGATAAAAGTTATTTCACCGCAGATATAGCAGAAATTATCTGCTTTATTCACACAAGTTCGAGGCATTACTGAGTAGCCTATATAAGCATAAAACGAAATGTAAAGACGCTTTCGAACTACAATCAGCTACAGATACTGCAGCTTTTATGCAGTGAAGTGATGCAATTAAAGGCTAATATTGCATCATCTCAGTATACATGCAATTTTCTATTGGTCACCAGTATCAATTGCGCAATATGCAGCTGAAGTTGCATCATAATTTTGAATGGCTTACGTCATTAGATGGGTGAATATATCATGGAAACTAGAGCCAATCAACATTTTTTAGGGTCATTTTCGTTTTCAGCACCCCAAAATTATGTAAGATTAGCTAATTGTATGCCCAAAACTTTTTACCTGTTGAACAGTGTTATGAATTAGTCCTATTTAATATTGATTTAGTATTTATTTAGCACTGCACTATTATTTATTGTTTATTAACCCAACAAACGTATTGCTTATAACAGGGAACTTAACTGTTATAAGCAATAACAGTGCAAAAAAAAGAAAAAAACCCTGATCACCCTCTCCCCTCAGAGTAGTACAGTATCACTATGGTGACACTAATCTACTCTGCTGACAGAATGTAAAAAAATTATTTACAAAATTAAAAAAAGAAAGAAAATGTTTGAAAAGATTGAATACAAAATGATACTGTCACCAGTCAGTATCCCTGATCACCGTTACACCAGTCATATGATGACGCTGCACTGCTCTGATGGCAGTCTGTAAAAAAAATGCAAAATGTATTTTGTTTCTTTATTTTCCAAAAAATTCGAATGAAAAAATTACAACTTAAACTCACCATGCCTCATACTAAATACCTCAGACTGTATATTGTTCAAAACGGGGCAATGTATGGGTTATATGTACCGTCCAGGCATTTTAAGGCCACAAGAAAAGAAATGTTAGTGCATCAGACTTGATCAATTTTCAAATATATATATACCATAGTTTTAAAAGCTATAACTTTCACACAAATCAATTAATATGCACTTTTTGGGACATGTAGCAGAATACTTTTTGTCCTAAATTTATGAAAAATTTAGATTTATTTTTGTTTTAATTGGATATGTTTTAAAACGGAAAGTAGAAAATATTTTTTTTTTCCAAGTTTTCAATCTTTTTTCATTTATATAATGAAACAGAAAAAACGCAGAGATGATCAAATACCACCAAAAGAAAGTTCTAATAATTTGTACAGTGTTGCATGACTGCACAATTGCCAGTTAAACTAGCACAGTGCTGAATAGCAAAAATGCCATTGTCAATATTGGTTAACAATATTCTGCCTGTTAGCCCAGAAAATGGCTAGAACTGTTTTTTTTAGCATTGATTTCAACGGGGACCAGATTCGGCACTTGAACTTTGCATACGTTCTTAAACCCTATGTGAAATGAACCCAGGTGTGATCATCTCATTACTACCCAAAAATTGGCCCTTGATGTACAAATGTTCATCTTCAATCATGCTGTCTAGTGATACAGATCCTCATCACAATGAACAATGCCTGGCACCAACTAAATGACGTGTTAACTCCCATCATTACTCATCCCTAAATGATAGATTCCCTACTGACAGCTGGTTTGCAAACAAAGAGGCCTGATGTTGATGGCCAAGTATGGCCATTACCATATTTGATCAATGATGTAAGGCACTATCACTGTCACTTTGTTTACATTCAACTGTCAGCCACAAACCCATGACTTACAAATGAATGGTGGGGTGGAGAGGAATCCATCATTAATAGATAGCCTCCTAATGTCCAGCCTGAGTAGGGAGGGCCATTTAGCAGTAATAATAATATCGCTGCTAACATTTGTCACTTCCCACTGCAGCTGAAGGGTTAGGCTCAGTGGGCCAGTGAGCATCCCATTTAGTTATTGTAGCAGAATGATGAACACACAAAGTTTGGACTGAATTCTACTTTGGTCTAAGCCTCATCCCTAGACCACTCTATTATCGTGAAATTTGTACTTGACTAAGTCAAATTCAGTCAAGGTGCAACACATTTTTCCCTTTGTAAATATTTTAACATTGTGGTTTGTAAAGTGCAAGTTTGCTTTGCTTTTACTTTACTTTATACATCTTTTCTTACTACTCCAAAATGTATATATTTATTTCGATTTTTTTCTTATTAACAGAAAAACTAAGAGCTGTGTGTATTCCCTTGCATCAATTATCTTTGTTGTACAAAAACCTTTTCCCTACAGTTATTCCGCTACATATCAATATTATGTGTCATTTCCACCAGCTGAAAATGAAAGCATAATTAGCAATCATTGTACTTCTGTTCCCTTGCCATTATCAGTCTTCTAGTTAAATGGAAAATGAAGAATCAGGTTTAGTTCCCTGTGATTCCCACTCTGCAGAAAATGTTTTCTTGTAAAATTTATGAACAAATAATTTCTTGATGCACCTAATTCAAACAAGTACTCTCATCTTACAGAAAATGAAGAGACAGAATTTAATGTTCTTTGAAAAACACTTGCTTTTTGTCAATATTTACTTTTGCATGTAGATCAACATTTATATATATATATATATATATATATATATATATATATATAGATAGATAGATAGATAGATAGATAGATAGGGACTATACCCTATTTAAACACTTAGTGAAATCATATTATATTCTCTTTGTCAAACCAACTACATTAGGTTTAATATGTACAGGTTCATTTCCCTGTTTGAGTTGTATAAAATACTCTGTATGTCCTTTATTATGTCGGGAAAACCACACAGAAATGTAGAGCTGATTCACAAATGTCTGGTGCAGAGTGAAGCTCAGATTTCACAGCTAATTGAAACAGTAGTTGTTTAGCGGTTCATGTCAGGTTTACATCAGGTTCAGACACGAATTCTTCTGCGCTCTAGGACCCAGGCAGGTGGCAAATAGATGGAACCAGAACTAAAAAAACAGCGGCCACCAGTGCTTCAAAGGTTGTGCAGCTCCAAACAAGGCTGGGGAAACCCGACCAACACTGCAAAGCGAAATAAAAACGAGAAGCGCACAAACCTTGCGCATTACCTCAGTAAACAGAAATTTATTAAAAAGAAAGGTACTCACAAACAGCGAATAAAATCAGGCATGTAAGTCCTCACAGGGACTTCAGAGATAGAGGGCCAGCGCGAGTCCCATCGTGGGGGTAAGCACTCAGTTCAGCTGACGCGTTTCGAAGGCCAGACCTTCTTCATCAGAGCCCTCTATCTCTGAAGTCCCTGTGAGGACTTACATGCCTGATTTTATTCGCTGTTTGTGAGTACCTTTCTTTTTAATAAATTTCTGTTTACTGAGGTAATGCGCAAGGTTTGTGCGCTTCTCGTTTTTATTTCGCTTTACATCAGGTTGAGGACAGGATAAGCTCAAGATTTTATCCTGTTCACACATATGCGGTTTAGAAATGGTTCCCATAGAAGTCAATAGCCTGTAATTCACACCTGAACTTTAAGGCACTGCTAAGAAACAGTACATGACTCTTTTTTAAACCATACTGAATCCGCACTACTAGTGCACTGGACATATGTGAACAGGCACCATAGGAAGCAATGTTTTTTCACATGTCATGCAGATTGGATGTGGTTCAAGTTACATCCAATCCGCATATATGTGAACCAGCGCTTAAGGATTTCATTGCAAGGCACAGATGTGCCATTAGAGATATGCTGGGAAGAGGATTGCTGAAGTGAGTCTGGGAGACTGTGAGAGCTGGGACAACTAGGGGACTGAGGAAATCTGTAAGCCTTGGAGGAGAGGGAGAGCGTATTAGTGCTAGGAAAACCTTTACTGAGATGCCAAAAGTAGGCCTGTGCAGTAGGGAGCTGTAACTACAGGCTGGGAGCCCAGAGAGCTGGATTAGGTGGTCTGAGGGACCAGTGAAAAGAGCAGTGGTGCTGCTGAAGGTGGAGCCATGTGACTCAGTATTTTCTGTTATCTGTTTTTTTTTGTGGAAAATCCACTATATGGCCAACTATTTATGGTACTCCATTCTTTTAATCTCAGCAACAACTTTGCTGAGGCATAGTTGAAAGCCAATGCATGGGAATGGTTCTTCTGGCCACTGTTAGGACATGAAAAGATAGTTTCTTGGCAAATTTAGAGAGGCCTGTAAAAGATAGGCTTAGTAAAAAGTGAATGGGGTCAAATGGGATGTGGACCTGTAAAAGTAGCCGCAAAAGACTAAGGACCTCTCCCCAGAACGGTACAATGTGTTGGCAAAGCCAAAAAATGTGGATAAGAGTGCCAATTTCCTCGCCACATTGCCAGCAGACAGGAGAAACACTCGGATTGTGAGCATGGAGAACCTCAGGAGTCTTGTACCAGAACATCAAAATTCTATAAGTATTTTCTTTATATACCACACAAATAGAAGATCTAGAGGCGGCCTCCCAGATCCTGCTCCAGTGATCTAGTTGAATATCTTGTTGGAGGATTCGGGGTCACTTTCACATGTAAAGATGTGTTTCAGAAGAAAGGGAGCAAGTGTCTTGAAGGAACTTATAGATAGAGGAAATTAAGCCCCATTGGTATGGACCCTGTATGAAGATGCGTTCGAAAAAAAAAGAGTAGGCTTCTCTAGGGTCAGTGAGGGAATCTTGGAGAAGAAGAAGTGCCATATCTGAAGGCAAACATAATACTGATGAGATGTTTTTTGTAACACTATAACGGGTCTAAGCTTTCAGGTCACTGGGTGGACCAGGTGTCACAGTTGGAATAAGTTTGCTTTAGCCCAGGGACTTATACAGGCTGGAGTCAAACTAAAAGGAAGACTAGGATTAAGGATGACATTGGTCAGAGGTAAACAAGAAGAGGACAGGGCAAATCTACCCCTACACTTCCTCCACATAGACAGAGTAAAAAGCATGGGCCCACACAGTAGATGCCTATAGAAGGAGATTTCAGTGTTGGTCATAGACCAGAGTAGAGAACAAGGGTGCAATGGACATAGCTGCAGCCATTCAATCTTGGGCCATTTGTAAGGGGGACGCTGAGAAGACCAGGAAGTGAGAGTATGGAGGTGAGTAGCTAAGTAATACGACACAAGATCTGAAGCCTCCAGACCTCCCCTAGGTTGTGGTGAGAGAAGAACTGAGAAGGGCAATGCGGTGAGATTTGTTATGCCAGATAAAGTGGAGAAGAGACTTCTGAAAGGAACGGAGCTTGGACATAGGGACAGGAACAGGGAGCATCTCAAACAAATACAAAAGCTTGGGCAGTATAGTAATTTTCAATACATTAATCCTTGAGAGAAAGGAGATGGCAAGGTTGTCCCAAGATTTGAAGGATTGAGAAATAGCATGAAAAAGGGGGGGGGGGGGGATTAGCTTCAAAAAGGGAATTGTAAGACGAGGTAAGGTTGGTACCTAAATACCTCAAGTAGTGAAGGCACCAACGGTAGGGATAATTTGACTGAAGAGAAGATAGAATGGCAGGGGGTATGTGGCGCGGTAAAGCTTCCGTTTTAGATGTATTAACCTTATAACCTTACTAGGCCCCAAAGAGTTGGAGAGTACGATGCAGAACAGGAAGAGTATGGTGGGGTTCCGTCATCGGCGAACAAAGACAGCTTAAAATCACTATTGTGGGTGCGTATCCCCCGAATATCAGGATTGGATCTGATAGCAATAGCCAGTTGTCCAGGAAGAGGATATACAGAAGAAGAGAAAGACGGCAACCCTGGAGCCTACTATTAGACATCTGAAAAGAAGGTGATAAGAATGAAGCCAGTTTAACCTGGGAAGAGGGAGTGGAGTAGAGAGCTTTCAAAGCTGCCATGAATGGACCACTAAAACCAAATCTCTCTAAAACAAGAAACATATAAGACCAACTTAATCAGTCAAATGCTTTTTGAGTGTCCAAGCTCAACAAGAGAGCAGGTTTCTGGAACGGGGACTTGTTGACAAGATCGATCAAGTCAATAGTCCACCTAGTTTTATCTGCTGCATGTTTAGCTGGGACAAAGCCCACCTGGTCTCTGTGTATAAGCTTAAAGATACATCCGTGCTTTATACATACGTGCTTTATTTCGTGAAATAAAGCTATGGGATGATAATTATCTGGGAGAGAATGGTCTTTACCTATCTTCGGGATCACAGAAATATAAGAATGTGTAAAATCATTGTGCGGGGTAGACTCCTTCAGGAGATCCTGAAACAAATTTAGAAGACAAGGGGCTAGTATGCCAATGAAGGCTTTGTAGTACGAATAGGGAAAACTTTTCGGTCCCGGGGACTTGTGAGTGGAGAGGTGTTTAACAACATCCAGTAGTTCTTTGATGGAACTCTCTGCATTCAAAGCTGAAAGATCGAAGGGTGATAAATGCCGGAAAGATAAGGAGTCAAAAAAGGCATAAAAAATAGTCATCTGAAGGGGAGGGTGAATATCAGGGGCCAGGCAGTTATAAAGCTTCTCACAGTATTCCCCAAATATGGTAGTCAGAACATGCGGGTCATATGTGGGTTTGCCATCAGGTTGAAGTAAATAGCCCGGTAAGTAAGGGGATGCTTGAGAGTTAAGTCTGTTCACTAGCATGCGGTGTGGTTTGTTGGAGAACTCGTAAAACTTTTGCTTAGCCCAGGCGAGAGATTGAGCAGTTTTATGTAGGTCAATTCCCTGATTTGATCACATATATGGGAAACATTCTGTAACCGAGGTATAGACAGCCTATCCAACAAATGATGTTCCGCTGTGGATAATTGGTGGATAAGGGATTGTCTGGCGCAAACAGAGGCCTTCTTCAAACGGGCACCCACGGAAATACAGAGGCCTCTAATGACGGCCTTATGGGCCTCCCATAGTGTAGTGGATGAGGATATTGAGCCAACATTTAAATGAAAATAAGCATCCAGACCCTGAGAGAGCTCCTCTCAAAGAGGTTCTGAGCGCAGAAAACTCTCATTAAAGCACCAGTGGCAAACCCTAGGGGTAGATTCAGGGAGAACGAGGTCAAGTGATAGTGAGGCATGGTCCGACCAAGTCATCGGATTAATCTCCGAAGAAACCAGGAAAGGGAGCAGGGGGGAGGTGAATAAAAAAAATATCCAATCTAGAGTACATGCAATGTGGAGTAGAATAGAATGTGAATTTCCTATGAAGAGAATGTTTGACTCACCAGGCATCGAAGAGACGATGCTCACAAATCAGTTTGCGGAAAGCCGTGGAGGAGGAGCATAGCCGTTTCAATGGGGTGAGGGCAAAGAGCACTTTTCTATCCTTATGGGGTGACATAATTAAGTTAAAATCCCACCCAATGATCATACAGGGAGGTGATATCAAACATAACTTGTCTAAGGTCTGAGAGAGAAATAGCAATTGACCAGAGTTGGGTGCATACAAATTCAAAAGTATAAATAGACCCTCAGGGAGCAATTTTTTTCGGATCAAGATAGCTACACTGGCTTTCCTGGAAGGATCAAAGGCTGAGTAGGATTGTGGAAAGCTCTTGGAGGCAAAACGAAAAGAGCCATTCTGTTTGAAATGGGTTTCCTGAATAAATATAACATTTGTTCCCGAAGATCTGAACTTCTTCAAAGCCAGCCACCATTTTTAATTGAGTGAAGCCCTTTGACATTATACGACAACAGCCTTAAAGTCATTGTGAAACAGCAAAGGGTATAGCTGTTGTGTAATTTGAGCACACAAAAAAGATGAGACAAAACAGAAAACAACAGAGACAGAAAACCAGGTGATTATCATTGCAACAGGCCTAGTGCAAACAAATGTATCACAAAGAGCAGAGGCCACAGGGACCAAGACCAGAAACAAAGATATCATCAAATATATGTACCTAGGAAATCTGAGATATTCCGAGGCGTCAGAGCTGGAAGCCTAATACACAAGGGGGCAACACGGCAGCTGATCGTAAAGGACACATGACTACTTCAGATAACTATTTAACAGCTGTAATCAGGACATACAAATGAGGGAATGGTAACATACAATTTCTAAGGCGCACATGGGAACATAACAGCTTATTTAGGAAGACGGGAAAATGATAACTGGAAGAGTCAGGTGGTGAGGCCCTCTGACTCAGGACGTCGGAACCATTGGGGAGTGCATGGAAACCTCTTCCTCCCGGGTTTAGCGGGTGTCCAGATCTTGCATGGAGTAGCAGAAGACCGGGATGGCATAGGAGGTTGCAAAAAAGGCCTCTTCTAGCAGGGGAGGAAGTCTCAGCTATTTAAAGAATGAGTCCACTTCATGGAGACCATGGAGGAAGACTTGGGAACTATCTTTGGAGACAACAAGCTTAAAAGGAAATCCCCACCTGTAAGCGATCCGGTGCTGCTAGAGATGAGTTGTAACTGGCTTTAAGACACGTCTCTTTGTCAAAGTAATGGAGGATAGATTGCTGAAAATCTGGAGCTTGTCTCCCTTAAATTCCAGGGAGGTCTTGCTGCGAATAGAGGCAATCAAAGCTTCTTTGCTGTCAAAGTAATGGAAACGAATAATAACGTCTCTGGGCCTAGTCCCCTCAGGAGACTGTGGGCCTAACAATCCATGGGCATGATCCATACGCCAATCAACATCTGGGACTTTGGGGGCCAGAGTGGTAAACAGAGACAGCACGTGGCGTTTAAGTTGGGAGTCAGGGATGCCACGAACATGAGTATTCTGGTGGTGCTCCTTGTTTTCCAGGTCCTCCTGCTGGAGCTGTAACTGGGACATGGAATGTTTCAAATTTGTGTTATCCTCTTCCAGGACATGTACATATTTCACCAATTCATCAAATTTTGATTCAAGGTGGTCTGTGCGATCCCCCAATTTAGTAATCTCCCCCCTGACCTCCTGGGCCTATTTCCCAATTTCAGCAGAGATAGCGCAGGTGATATTATGAAAAAATACTTGTAATTTGTCCTCCAGGATATCCACCGTCAGAGAGGCGGGCACCGGTGTAGGATGCAAGGCAGCAGGGGCATCTGTGTCTGTCCCCGCCATGTCAGCGGACTCTCCGGAGCACTCACTTGGGCCTCCGCAACTACTCGAAACCGGGGATGCAGGCCTAGTGAAAAAATGATCCAGCATGGAAGGCCTCGGATTCAGAGGAGGCGGCGTGGGTGGCTTCCATCGCCAAAATTTGCCCATGGGTGTGCCTGAGTACATTCTGACATGGGTGAGAGCATGCCAGGGTCTGTGGCTGCTGCCAGAAGGCATTGCAGTCTGAGAATCAGCGGAGCTCACCCTTTACATGTCCACCATCTTGGGATGCCGCGCATGCACCCCATATTTTTTAACTGCTGCAATTGTATATGACAATAGCAATACTAAACAAATATTTCCATCTTCATTCTGCAATGGCAAAACCAGGTTTTTTGTAACTTAAGCCTTCAGCCAATTGACATGCCACACTAATTGATTCCCATTCATCAGCAGAGATCTTCAAATATTAGTGACAGGCTAGTCTGACAGCTAGCAGTGCACAATGTGCACACTTCTAGATGTCAGAGGATGAATTCAAATTTATTAGAGAATGAGAAAGAAGCTGAATGAATAGGTATGTTTTCTTTTCAAGCAGACCTATGCCTCTGAATGGAAGGAATAAAATATAAAAAAAGTAATGTGTACTGAGCAGGTTCAAATTGTCAATGTTTTATTCTTAATTGTACATTTAAACATCAAGGTTACAAAATGTGAAGTCAACATTTAATACATGTGTATTACAAATGCATACTTTACTATAGAATTGGGGCATATTTGCATATCATTATAAAAATTTCCATTAGCTGCATATCCCTGAAGCCTGCAGAGCACTTCCTGATGCTTAAGCCAAGAAAGGTGCATTAAGATTTATGGCTGTATTTCATGAGCTTCACCTAAGAGTGTGCCACATCGTGAGGAATGTGCATTACAACATCACTACATTTAGCTTCTGTGGTGCCCCCAACATAGAGAACATTGATAGCCAGTAAAAGCTAAGTTCCCCCTTTTTTTCTAAATTCCAGCTTCCTTATGTATCAATATACCATTAACCCCCCTGGCGGTATTCCCGAGTGTAGCTCGGGGTAAAGTTTCAGTACCACAAGCGGTAACCCCGAGCTACACTCGGGCTTACCATGCGGCGCTGCTCCAGGATCCCTCGATCACTTACCTTGTCCTGCGCTCCCGCGATGTCCCTCCTGTAGTGTCCCCGGCAATGTCCTCCAGCGGATGCCGACATCTGTCATCTGAGTTCCGTCCCCTGTGAGCGTCGGGACGTACGGGGGACAGAACGGCGGGAAATTTGAAAATGACAAAAAGTGACATTCACTAAATACACTATAATCACATAGTAAAACATTACTGTATCAAACCATTTCACATACATTTTGCCCCTAGTGCTTTGTTCTGTGCCCTGCCTGCATTTTTACTGTTCTTTCTGCCTGGAAACTGAGAAACGTCCATGGCATCCAAAAAACGTCCCTTTAGGTCAAAAGCGGTTTTAGACCAGCGAGAACAGCGATAGTAAATTAGAACCACTTGCAGAATTGAGTGATAATGATTCGTGGGGAAATTCGTCATCAGACTCTAAAAACGATTTTGCAACTTTGCTCAGTGATGTGCGAACTTTGCGCTCAATTTCAGATTTCAGTGTTTTTGGTTTGATTATATTATTGAATTAAATTTATTATTATATTATTATTTTTTATGATTTTTTATTAAATTACAATTAATGATTTTGTGTTTCAAATTGTAACATACTGGAGATGTTTACTAGACTCTTGTTCGGACAGATTTCAGTGAGTTATTCCTAAAAATTACAGGCCTACAATAAAAAAAAATACATATTTCCATGCAAAAAAATGTACCTTTTTGAGCACAGAAATATGGACATAATCAGACCGCTAGGGAGGTTAATGTAACTCTGTTTCTGAAAAGATAAAGCTTTCTCCGTCTTTTAGGACAGGCATTACCTCAGCCTCCAGTGTGTTCCACAAAAAACTCCTCCATTACTTCCTGCCCTATATTGAAATTTTGTATTTGGAATGTAAAAACCATTACAAGTTTAACTGCTGACCTCATTAACACACACCCGCAGCTACCTTCCCCCCAGGAGATTGTCCCCACCGACTTCTGTACTCATATGCAAACATAATCAATCTTTATATTATTATCTGTTCTCACTAAATACACAGCTAGTGATCAAATGTTTTGTACCTTCACCTTGCACATATCATCCATTTGGCAAAGTGTACAGGAGTTGAGTGATCACATAACAGCCTATGTGGAGCAGAGTTGTAGTATTGAAAAGAGGAGAAGCCACATCACGCCAAAATGTCCTATGAGCTACTTTGCCTAATGTAGCACAGCCCATTGAAATCTAAGGGCTGCCCTATGCGTGTCATGGGAAAAACAAGCCACAAAACGCGCTCACATGATGCTAGATGTAAATGGGGCCTGAACGTGAAATTGGTCTGTTTACACAAGAACAATTGGGCTCCATTCACATCTGCATGTTTATAAACACATAGCAAACTGCACAGGAACCACACACTTTGCCATGCATTTTGTAAACGCCTTGCAAATGCGCATTGCAATTGTGCTGACATGAAATGTTAATGGCACCCAAGCGCGGGTAGCAGGGTAATGTTAGCCGTGTGACAAAGTAAATGCAAGCGTACCAAAAATCACATTAAAAAACATGTCACACTCTGCTCTAAAAAAGGTTCTAGAGCTTCATTGGGGCATTTGTTACACGTAGAAAAGAACATTCAAGTGAATAGGCTGCCTCATGAGTGACGAGCAGAAATGCTCCTGAACACACAAAAAAAGATGTGCAGAAACGTGAATTCCCGCTATGTGGAGATGTGAACAGGACCTGACAACTGAGTGTCTCCATCCACTTCCTTCTATGTACTTGTATAAATCTGGTCATACAAAATGCAATCTGATTTTACAATTTCTGTACAATTTTCTTCAGATTTACCAAAAGTTTGGAATAGGAGCACCTATTTGAACTTTTTTATTCAATTTGTATCAAATCAGACAGACCCTTGTAGTACATTGCTGATGGTAGATCTAAAGGAGATTGTACAGAAAGTTAGTAAAATAAAACAAGAGGTGATGTATTAATGAGGGAAGAGTGGTCCAGAGTGGTGAACATGCCCTATTCTGTGAAGGCAGTGCATGATGTGATATTATCTACAGGAAGTGATGGAATCAGAATGCATTTTTTTTAACATTTCAAACAGAAAGGTGAAAATTCAAAGCTTCCGTGGATGAGGTAAATGAGAGATAAGAACATTGGGATCACTGGGCAGAAAGGACATTCGAAAAGGCTTCTATTTATTATGAAAAGTGAAATTCTGCCCGAAAAAGTGAACTTGCCTTTAACCACTTCAATACCAGACACTTTTACCCCCTTTCTGCCTAGGCAAATTTTCAGCTTTCAGAGCTCTCACACTTTGAATGACAATTACACAGTCATGCAACACTCTACCCATACAAATTTTTAATGATTTTTTAAAGAAAAAAATGACCACTGTATGCCAAAAAGAACTAACAATAGTTTCTATGATAACATTTTGCAAATAAGTAATTTTTCTTTCAAAATGTATACTTCTGCAGTTAGCTTGGGAAAAATAACCCAAATCAGCGTATATTATTTAGTCTGTGTAAAAGTTATACAGTCTAAAAGCTATGGTATGTGCCATTAAAAATTGATCAATCCTGATGTATAGACTGCTATCTTATTTCTTGAGGCCCTATAATGCCAGAACAGTGCAAATACCCCCAAATGACCCCTTTTGGAAAGTAAAAAGTTCAAGGTATTTATTAAGATGCATGGTCTTTTTTTTTTATATTAACAATTTTTATTGATTTTCACACATATAGATACACTGTGGGGTTTATTTACTAAAGCTGGAGAGTCCAAAATCAGACTCCCTTCTGCATAGAAACCAATCAGCTTCTAACCTCAGCTTGTTCAATGAAGCTTTGGCAATGAAACCTGGAAGCTGATTGGTTTCTCTGCAGAAGGGAGTCTGATTTTGGACTCTCCAGCTTTAGTAAATAAACCCCTGTATGTCTATGACTGATTGCTGATTAAGAAAATACTGTATCTTTAATACCACAGAATTAAACTATATATTCATACTACTTTCATAGGTTATATTACAACTTCACTACTGGTAAAAGTACCCTACATTTATATTACATCCACATTTATATTTATGTTACACATAGTCTGGGCAAATCTTTACTCCTTTCCTGTCTTGCCTGTCATCCACAAGTAGTGCTAAGTTCAGGGTAGACCATATCTTAGTAGCATTATGTACAATGATGTGGCTGTTCCCAAACTGGCATACTTCCAGGAACCAGGCAATGGCAGCCTTTTGCAATAATTGGTTCTTTTTTTATTGAAAATCACATACAAACTTAGTGTTGCTCTGTGCACAGACAATGCTTACTTTTGCAGCTTGAATATTAATAACACAAACCTAATTGGCTAACATTCTAAAACACTGATCTGAACCTTGCAGCAAATGAAAGTCAGAGAAAAGTTAGATTTCCGTATCAATGCACTTTTCTTTTCAGTGGCTTAAGTTAATTAAAGCTTATACATTAGCATGAAAGCCAGGCAGCTAGCATTTTCATAAGGAAAAGTCAGCAATGATTTCATTGAGCATTGGGGTGCCCTTCAAAACAAATGATGCCATGGACTTTGTGTCAGTGTGAGTTGTGTACATGTTGCACCACGTGTAGCTACAACCCATAAGTGAGTTCATCATACAGTCATGGCCGAAATTGTTGGCACCCTTGATATTTCTCCAGGAAATCATGTATTTCTCACGAAACGTATTGCATTAACACATGTTTTGCTATACACATGTTTATTCCCTTTGTGTGTATTGGGACAAAACAAAAAAAGGGAGGAAAGAAAGCAAATTCGACATAATGTCACACAAACCTCCAAAAATGGGCTGGACAAAAGTATTGGCACCCTTTCACAACTGCGGATAAATAAGAATGTTACAAGCATGTGATGCTCCTGTAAACTCACCTGGGGCAAGTAACAGGTGTGGGCAATATAGAAATCACACCTGAAAGCAGATAAAAAGGAGAGACGTTCACTTAACCTTTGCATTGTGTGTCTGTCTGTGCCACACTAAGCATGGACAACAGAAAGAGGAGACGAGAACTGTCTGAGGACCTGAGAACCAAAATTGTGGCAAAATATCAACAATCTCAAGGTTACAAGTCCATCTCCAGAGAACTAGATTTGCCTTTGTCCACAGTGCGCAACATTATCAAGAAGTTTGCAACCCATGGCACTGTAGCTAATCTCCCTGGTCGTGGACGGATGAGGAAAATTGATGAAAGATTGCAACGCAGAATAGTCCGGATGGTGGATAAGCAGCCCCAAACATGTTCCAAAGACATTCAAGCTGTCCTGCAGGCTCAGGGAGCATCAGTGTCAGCGCGAACTATCCGTCGACATTTAAATGAAATGAAACGCTATGGCAGGAGACCCAGGAGGACCCCACTGCTGACACAGAGACATAAAAAAGCAAGACTACAGTTTGCCAAAATGTACTTGAGTAAGCCAAAAGCCTTCTGGGAAAACGTCTTGTGGACAGATGAGACCAAGATAGAGCTTTTCGGTAAAGCACATCATTCTACTGTTTACCGAAAACGGAATGAGGCCTACAAAGAACAAAACACAGTACCTACGGTAAAATATGGTGGAGGTTCAATGATGTTTTGGGGTTGTTTTGCTGCCTCTGGCACTGGGTGCCTTGACTGTGTGCAAGGCATCATGAAATCTGAGGATTACCAAAGGATTTTGGGTCGCACTGTAGGGCCCAGTGTCAGAAAGCTGGGTTTGCGTCCAAGATCCTGGGTCTTCCAGCAGGACAATGACCCCAAACATACGTCAAAAAGCACTCAGAAATGGATGGCAAAGAAGCGCTGGAGAGTTCTGAAGTGGCCAGCAATGAGCCCAGATCTAAATCCCATTGAACACCTGTGGAGAGATCTTAAAATTGCTGTTGGGAAAAGGTGTCCTTCCAATAAGAGAGACCTGGAGCTGTTTGCAAAGGAAGAGTGGTCCAAAATTCCGGGTGAGAGGTGTCAGAAGCTTATTGATGGTTATAGGAAGCGACTGATTTCAGTTATGTTTTCCAAAGGGTGTGCAACCAAATATTAAGTTAAGGGTGCCAATACTTTTGTCCAGCCCATTTTTGGGGTTTTGTGTGACATTATGTCATATTTGCTTTTCTGCCTCTGTTTTATATTTGTTCCAATACATACAAAGGGAATAAACATGTGTATAGCAAAACATGTGTTAATGCAATACCTTTTTTGTGTGAAATACTTGATTTTCAGGAAAAATATCAAGGGTGCCAACAATTTCGGCCATGACTGTATCTAAAATATCAAACCCAGTCCGGGAATCACTACATACAACAATGGGTAATGCAATACAATTTTTTTTACATGTGAACTCTAGAAAGGATTAAAAAATAAGGTAGCTCCACATCTGGTGGACCAGCGAGAAGCTCCATCATTTTTGGCAACAGGTCCATGATCTAATTTTGCTAGTTACCACATACACTCTGGACTTTACACCTGATCAATATCTATTGCATCATACATCTCTCTCGAAAATGCACTAAAGGAAATCCCTAGCTATGCATTTGGTCAGTGTGGCTATACTTTGCATTTCGGTCCATTGGCAATCTACCCATGTGCCTTTAGTCAAGGAGTGGTTCTCTAGAATAAATAAAATAGAAGAGATGAAGGAATTGACCTGCATATCCCAAGATCTACTGTATAAGTTTTCAACTGTCTGGTCTTGCTGGTCTCATTTTAAGACTACTGAGCAAAACAGGAACTACATGCAAAAATGGCCTTAATGCTATAGGTGCATTGTGATTTTGTTTTCCACTCTTGGGTACCTGGTATAGTTGTCCCTTGTATGGGCCATTCGGGGGGGGGGAGTTGTGAGGGCCAGAAGATGATGTGGTATACCAGCTCTTTTCCTTACCTTTCCCTCCCCACATATTCTTTAATATTGCCAATTTTGCAGATAATGATAGAAACCATTCAATAAGGAGGTCTCCTCTTTCCAGCTAGAAGAATATCAAATGACAACTCCACTGATAAATCATGTTTGTCATTAGAGTTTACCATGGTATTGCCCATATACTGGGTATTAAATGCTATTTAATGGCTGTAAATAACGCTAACTGGCTATCAATAAATACAGTTTTTAGACTCTGTGAACATCTAGTAAAAGTTTCCTAAATAATATTTTCAACTTTTTAATTTTTCAACTTTTCACTGACATAAGGAAGAAACAGCAACATCAATAACAGTAAATGTGGAAAGTAACCCTTTAAGATGTTTTCACAGTGAGTGACCTTGAAAATCTATTACTTCAAACAACATCACAAATAAAGGGTAAAAAAACAAAACAATTTAGTACCTCTTTAAAGTAAGTGTTAATGCAGCTAAATAACGTGATAGAAATGTAGTTTCATCTGGTTGCCAGAATTGATGTCAAGAGAGACAATCTCCAAGTTGTTCAGTATCAAATCACGGGTCGACTAACCAGCTCAGTTTGATTTCAATTGCAATGCCAACTGTAATGAAAATAAGCCAAATGCTGCAAAGGCTAGAAAATGTTTATTCCAAGGACATGCAATTTAAATTGCAAAGTAAATTGTAACACAACACATTATAGCACTTTTATTGTATTTCATTTGGCATATGCCTGGGTTTAGAGTGTAATGTAGTTCAAATCTTCCTAGCAATAATAAAAAGAATCCTAAAAAAAAATGCTATGATGTGTTTTCCTAAATTTAATTTAAGTACACCATGTAGGCCCAGTCTTTGAAAACCCCACACTTTCATTAATCCAAACTGGTTCATACAGCTGATTTTAATGGTTGAATTATAGTTTTATAGATTGATTTATGTACTGTATTAGGAATAGGGATGAGGTGCTGGTTTGGTTTATTCAGAGGTTGGGCAAACAGCATAGTCAAGTCCAGAGGCAGTGGGAAGTGATATATTTAGCAGTTGTATTACTGTTGTTTAACCACAGCTGCACAATGTGACTGCTTCCCCGCAGGCCAGGCTGGTTGTTGGAAAGGCAGCAACTGCCAGTGTCCTAACAACCATGAGTCCTCGCCACCCAGCCCATTGAACTGTTGGCTGGGGAATCCAGTGGAATGTAAACAAAGTCATTGGGATTGCTTAAAAAAAAATTGTGGACCCTCAATAACACACGTGCCCCCCTTCAATATTCATATGAGATCCTTTGGATGAGTGGTCAGTAATGTCACAAAGCTGCATTCTTGAATCAGTGTGTATATTTCAGATGAGACTTCTTTTTTTCTTTGGTATGGGGGTTCCCCCTGACATTTATAACAGGATAAGGGTCTAGTATGTATTTTTACAGGAAACCCACTGCTTTTCTTTTTGTGAATTCCCCCTTGAACATCAATACCAGACCCTCCTCTAGGATCAGGGTTGGTATAGATGAAGGAAATTTGTGTCCACTATGTTTACAACACAAAGCAAGCAAAGATTTCCCAGTACACTTACCAGCTAGTCTGCAAAAAACAAATTATCCTTGTCCAACAATTCACCTTAAAAACAATGGGTTTTGTTTTCACACATTTGCAAACATATGCGTAAGTGCCTATATTAAAGTGTTACTAAACCCACAACAGTAAAATCAGTCTGTATATGCAGTAAAGCATGCTTGATATACTCACTGTGGAACGTAAAGGGTTAATCCTCTGTATTGTGTAAAAGGCTTTTTTATCCTGTCTTCTCTGATCCTCCCCTTCTTCCAATTCCCCCACTTATCTCCTGTTAAGACATATTGTGTGGAGTCACTCTGCACATGTTTAGTTTGGTGTGTATTGCTAGAGAGGTTTTTTTTCTTGGGAGAGTGCATGTGATCAGCACAGGGCCAATCAGAACTGTTCAGACAGAGGTTAGGGGTCCTGCATCCTCCTAGAGCAGAAAAAAAACTCCTCTTACAGGTTTTAACCATTGCTCCGCTGGACACTGATAGAAGTCACAAGACTGCTCTAACTGCTGATGAGTAAAATATTTAGCAGTTTATATCTACTAAAATAATTGCACTTCCATGTTCTGTGTACTGTGGGAGACCAGATATAGTGAATGCAGAGTCCTGGGTTTAGTAACACTTTAAGGCTCCTCTGTGTAATGTGTTCCTAACACAAGGAAGGATTGCCTAGAGGGAGCCCACCCTTAAAGACACAGGGATGCACAGAACACCCATTAAGAGCACAATGGCAGCAGAAGGATGCACCCCTGCATCAAATTCAACCAACTGTACAAAAAGTGGCAACCATCCCAACCTATAACTAATTGATATCAAAGTCCTCCAAAGGTCGATGCATTTCACTTATTGGCTTCCTCAGGACCACGAAAGAGTAGGAGGCAAAGAAGTCCAATGCCCTAACTGGAAGATACATATGTGCATATATATATACAAGACATTAGTTACATAATTGTAATTATTACAAAAACTTTACTAAAAGAAACTTTCTCCACAAACTCACATGTCACCATGAGAAGTAATAAAGGGTAGCAGCATCTACACAGCAGGTAAAATGGTCATAGATGAACATCTGCACACACGGCCAAATCCCCTCGTACCCCACAAAGTGAGGCCCTGTAAATATACCAAATAATCATATTTCATCCTAAGACAGAAATGAGAGGAGGGGAGAAGAAGAGGAGAAAAGAAGGGGAACAAAAAATATCCCAAATATGACTCACACTGGATAATTCACTGGCAAAACAGGCAGACAGCAAAACTATCCACATGCTGATGTCAAAAATATGCAATATATTCTGTGCACACTCTCCATGGAGCAGTCTAAACACAATAATACAGAGTCAGTGGGAACATCCACATTTCTCACCATTCTATCAATACCACCTAACCTTAAATTGGTAGACTCATACCTGGTAATCCCAACATCAAGGTGGAGATAGAAAAAGTCCACCCACGAATAATAATTATGCAGTATCACTAACTTGCTTGTCCAACAGCTCTTCAGTGTCAGTCACCAGGATCATCCGCATATGGCTCCTATAATCACATAAATATGTGGCCATATTCAGTAAACAGTACTATTTCCAACTCCAACCCCTCCAAATAATATGCAGACTCAAATTAGTATCTGTCCTACCTCCAATACAATGTGTATCGGCAACTGCTCTCTGTGTGCGTACTTCCCTGCTGGCGACAAAACACTCATGTATCGGAGCATTTAAATGATGTCATCAATCAAGGCTAGACTGAGTCATCCCATGGGAATGAACCGTCATCTCGTGGTTGGCGTACATTGCGCGTGCGCGTCTATGTCACTTCCTCCCTTACCAGTTTTTTAGAAGTGCATCCTCACATCTAGACGACTGCCATGAAACCTGTATATTCTCCTTAATAACCCCACAGTTAGGAACCCCACTGACAGCTGAAACATTAGCGCATGATTTTCACTACTAAAATAACTTGATAAAATAGCTCATGTCAGAAGTCTGCCAGAAGTCTGCCAAGCAAAATAGGTGAGTTGGAAGCTTTGGTGCATGAAGAAAACTATGATTTAATTAGTATTACTGAATCTTGGCTTCATTCTTCACATGACTGGGCCATTAATATTCCTGGCTATGTTCTCTTTCGGAGAGACAGAGTAAATAGGCAAGGTGGTGTCGTCTGTCTTTATGTAAGAAGTGGTCTCAGAGCGAGTGTGAAAGAGGACCTAGTTGATTGAGAGTGTGATGAGGCTGAAGTATTATGGGTGGAACTGCACATGGGGGTGCGTACTACAAAGGTAATCATTGGAGTTTGTTATAGGCCTCACAGTGTTAATGAGGAGGTGGAAACTCAGCTCCTTGCACAGATCAAAAGGGCTGCAAGGGCAGGGACAGTGATAATAATGGGGAATTTTAACTACCCCGAAATTGACTGGAGTAATGCTACTGCAGTAATAGTTAGAGGGCAAACATTTTTAAACCTACTACAGGACAATTGTATGGTACATTTCATAGAAGCACCTACTAGAAATGGTGCTCTGCTGTACCTGGTAATCTCAAACCATGCAGAGCTTATTAAGAATGTCCATAAAAAAGAACATATGGGTAGCAGTGACCATAACATAATGTAATTTATTGTTAGCTGTAAACACATAAGGGAAAAATAAAAATGCTTAATTTCAATAGAACTAATTTTCCAAGGCTGAGAGCTGCTCTCCAAGACTTAGACTGGGAGGGAATATTGGCATCGATGAACACAACACAGAAATGGGAATTCTTCAATTGTATGTGAACACTCTGCAAAATATATTCCCATGGGCAAGAAGTTTAAAAGGCTAAAAATCAAACCTATGTGGCTTACGGCCAAAGTTAAAAAAGCTATAGATAATAAGAATAGAGCTTTGATTAAATATAAAAATGAAGGAACATTATCACCATTTAAAGATTACAAAGAATATAACAGGATATGCAAAAAAAAAATATAGGCCGCAAAAATTGAAAACAGTCTCATTTTGGGAGAAGACATAGGAATCCAAAATAACCCCAGATCTCCCCTTTCCCATTTCTCCCAAAATGAGGCTGTCTCACATATGAGGATAGGCCCTGTGGGTTATAATAACATTTTACTGACGGGTGGCTTATCTCTTTATGACCAGCTCTGATGAAGAAGGGATCACCCTTCGAAACGTGTTAGCTTGACCAAGAGTTTATTTCCCTTCCGGATGGAACTTGCACGTGACCTTTAACCCTGTGTTGGCTATGGATATTATATGCCTATTTTACCGCTACTCTTGTGAATATATTTTATTAATAAATTAATCTACTGTTTACTGAGGTAATGAGCAAGATTGGTGCACTCTTTTCTTTTATTCTTTACTACAAATTAAAAATCCCATTTCAGTCTTTGCAGATGACACCAAGCTGTGCAGTAGAATAACGTCCTTACAGGATGTCTTCAACTTACAATCTGACCTCAATGCACTGTTTAATTGGGCAACTATATGGCAAATGAGGTTTAATATTGATAAATGCAAGGTTCTGCACTTGGGATCTAAGAATATGCATGCATCATACATACTAGGGGGAGTACAACTGGGGGAATCAATGGTGAAGAAGGATCAGGGAGTTCTGGTAGAACACAAGCTTAATAATGGCATGCAATCATAAGCTGCGGTTTCTAAAGCGAGCAAAATCCTCTCTTGTATTAAAAGAGGTATAGACTCCAGAGAGAGATATCATATTACCCCTGTACAAATCATTAGTAAGACCTCATCTGGAATATGCAGTTCAGTTATGGGCACCAGCTCACTTTCTTAGATACACAGAATATAACTGGATACAGGGGCGGACTGACCATTTGAGCACTCGGACACTGCCTGAGGGCCTGGGGTAAGTAGGGGGCCCCATGAGATGTCCCTGGTATCTTTCATAGGCTTTTTTGGGTGTGGTTTAATTATGAGCAAGGACACAGGGGCCCCATGATCTCTTAATACCTGGGGGCCCCATGAGTTGTCAGTCCACCCCTGACTGGATACTAACATTTATAGGTAAAGTTGATCCAGGGAATATCCGATTGCCTCTCGGGGGTTCAGCAAGGAATTTTTTTCCCAGCAGGAGCAAATTGGATCATGCTTTGCTGGGGTTTTTTTTGCCTTCCTCTGGATCAACTGTTGGTATAGGATTATAACTTTTTTTTTTCATGGTTGAACTGGATGGACTTTTGCCTTTTTTCTGCCAGACTAATTTGTAACTATGTAACTATGTCGTATTTTAGTATCATTTTGTAGTGAATTCAAAATATTTTTTTTAATGCTGAGGTATCTGACCGCATACTCGGATGATGTAAGATACTGCTTAGTGAATTCTGCCCAATATGCCAACAATTATGTGGTCATAGTGGCATATGATCGCACAAATATAGAAAATTGTAGTCAAGCATTCAACATGTTTTGAGATCAATAGACTGCTCTTCTTCAGGGTTGCTGTAGCTGACTATAATACATTCAGTGTAAAAGAACAATACATATAAGCATTTTATACATTTTATAACATGACATTTATTTATTATGTGATAACTTACTGACCCCTATGTTCTAGAGCTTTTAGTATGACCACCAGTGCATTAAAAACACAGATACTGTGGACTGCTGCTGAGATTGACACAAGAATGAACCCCGCATCGATAAGGCCACTGATGTCACTGTTAGGAAAGGAATGGAAAATCCACCAATGCTGTTAAGGATTAATTTTTATTATTATTATTAGTTAAGGATAATTAATCAATATAATAATATATAAATAAATCAGCCAAATATGGTCTTAAATAGAATAATTCCCTTTAAATTTAAATGACGTACAATGTGCAAAAGCAGATTGGTATAGAGGCTTTGCTTAAAGCCATAAGAAGGTATATGAGGACTTTTAGACCCGGCTTATGGTATAGAGCTGACGTGGGACAAACAAGTAGCTCACTGCATGTGGGGCAAATCCAGAAAAAAACAATGATGACACTGGATTCAATAACATTGAAGATTGTGAGAATCTAAAAAAGAATATATAAGTGAGCATTGTAGTTATCTAGTGCCCAAGTTTATCCTAAAATAAAGCAGTGAGGGATAGTCCATAACAGCATACCTTTACAAATGGCATACAAATGGTACAAAACAAACAACATAGAGTGTTCGGGAGCAGCTGGATGGATATACTCCAGCAGAAATAAAAATCCCAGAGAGGATAAAAATTCCATCAATCAGGTTCAAAGCAGCATAGGGACTGTGTTATAAGCCAATCCCTCCGGCACCCCCCCAAACAGACGCGGTGACCAGCGTGACCCCACCCTGCAGGGCGGGATGATGTCATGTGTCCCTGTTTACCCAAAACTAAAACAAGGCCTGGACTGCATATTGTGGACATGCCTTGATCGGTAGCATACCGGTGGCAAAAGACCAAAAGCGGCCACTGCCGCCATGCAGCGGAGAATGGCATACCTACGCAGAGGGGTCATAGGCAGTACAGGGGATCAAAACACTCCACCTAGTGGAGAAAACTAAAATCTGCAGGAGCATACTGCATGTAAAAAAAACATATCCCATATACACAAAAATGAATGGCCTAACAGTAAGCAGACTGTTGGTTCTGGCCAGCTCAGTGGATTTATCAGGAAAAGAAGGGAAAAAAGAGAAAAGCAGAAAAGCAGATCCATAAATAAAATTAGGGCAAGAAGAAAAAGGAAACATGACCCCTCCCATCCTAACTGAGAATAGTAAAGGAAAAGTCTATCATACTTATATAATCATGAGTCTTGTGATAAGATCCACATGTTAAATAATCAAAAATAAATCTAAAAATATATATAAATTGTCTATAGCAGGAAGGATATAATTAGAGATGAGCGAATCGAACCTGGCGAAGTGGAATTCGTTTCGAATATTAGGAAAAATTCGATTCGCGCCGAATCCGAATATTAGCAAACTTCGGATGCACGAATCGAATTTTCCCCGATCGGCCGATTTTCATCCCTTCTACAGCCGGCAAAAAGTGTCCCTGCAGAGAGCTCCGCTATTTCTGACAGTTCTCTGACAGTTCCTTCACATTTACAGCAGTTGAAACATTGTATCTATTTGTTTCCATTTAGGATACAGATGTTTTTATTCGGAAACAAATAGATACAATGTTTCAACCGCTGTAAATGGGAAGGAACTGTCAGAGAACTGTCAGAAATAGCGGAGCTCTCTGCAGATACACTTTTTGCTGGAATGGAATTCTTCTTCATCCTCATCCTACTTCTTCTTCTTCTTCTTCTTCATCCTCATCCTACTTCTTCTTCTTCTTCTTCTTCATCCTCATCCTTCTTCTTCTTCTTCTTCATCCTCATCCTACTTCTTCTTCTTCTTCTTCTTCTTCATCCTCATCCTACTTCTTCTTCTTCTTCTTCTTCATCCTCATCCTACTTCTTCTTCTTCTTCTTCATCCTCATCCTACTTCTTCTTCTTCTTCTTCTTCTTCATCCTCATCCTACTTCTTCTTCTTCTTCTTCATCCTCATCCTTCTTCTTCTTCTTCTTCATCCTCATCCTACTTCTTCTTCTTCTTCATCCTCATCCTACTTCTTCTTCTTCTTCTTCTTCATCCTCATCCTACTTCTTCTTCTTCTTCTTCTTCTTCTTCTTCATCCTCATCCTTCTTCTTCTTCTTCTTCTTCTTCTTCTTCATCCTCATCCTACTTATTCTTCTTCTTCTTCATCCTCATCCTACTTCTTCTTCTTCTTCTTCTTCTTCTTCTTCTTCATCCTCATCCTACTACTTCTTCTTCTTCTTCTTCTTCTTCATCCTCATCCTACTTCTTCTTCTTCTTCTTCATCCTCATCCTACTTCTTCTTCTTCTTCATCCTCATCCTACTTCTTCTTCTTCATCATCCTCATCCTACTTCTTCTTCTTCTTCTTCATCCTCATCCTACTTCTTCTTCTTCTTCTTCTTATTCATCCTCATCCTACTTCTTCTTCTTCTTCATCCTCATCCTTCTTCTTCTTC
The DNA here is from genome assembly GCF_062004578.1 of Staurois parvus. Lineage (NCBI taxonomy): Eukaryota > Metazoa > Chordata > Amphibia > Anura > Ranidae > Staurois > Staurois parvus. The sequence goes on from NW_028317808.1 coordinate 2,952,266, forward strand.
TTCTTCTTCTTCTTCTTCATCCTCATCCTACTTCTTCTTCTTCTTCATCCTGATCCTACTTCTTCTTCTTCTTCTTCTTCTTCATCCTCATCCTACTTCTTCTTCTTCATCCTCATCCTACTTCTTCTTCTTCTTCTTCATCCTCATCCTACTTCTTCTTCTTCTTCATCCTCATCCTACTTCTTCTTCTTCTTCTTCTTCATCCTCATCCTACTTCTTCTTCTTCTTCTTCTTCCTCATCCTACTTCTTCTTCTTCTTCATCCTCATCCTACTTCTTCTTCTTCTTCTTCTTCTTCTTCATCCTCATCCTACTTCTTCTTCTTCTTCTTGCCATGGGCCCCTGTACCGCCTCCTCATGCTGCTGCCAGGTCCAGAGTGTGTCATGGGTCCCTGTACGGCCTCCCATTGCTGCTGTCTCCATCGCCACACTCTGCCATGTGCCACTTTCAGGTCTCCTCACACTGCTGGTGGGTTCCATTTTGTCATAGGGTGCTGTATGGCCTCCCATTGCTGCTGCCTCCACCGCCACACTGTGGCTCCACACTCTGGTTTTGGCCCCGTGACTGCCCAAATGAGTGAAGTGTGCGGTGATTCTAAGATCGACGGCACTCATCTGCATGTCATACTGACTGACAGTATTATTTCTCTTCCCCAGCAGACTCCAAGGGCATTTAAATTAAAGGTACAGTGTTCTGCACTAATATAAAGGCTCTCTGAAGCCTAGAAACCCTTTTTATAAGTTAAATTCGCAGCGAATAATTTCGCATCAAATCAAATTTATTCCACAAATTCGGCGAATCAGCCGAATCGAATTGTTGAATAATTCGCTCATCTCTAGATATAATAGATAGATGAAGAATGTTATTATTCCCATTCTCCAGACATGAATCCATCTAAAAATGGTCTAAAAGAGATGGACTAATTTAACCCTGGGGTGCTGTAACTGGCCTCAATTATTTAATTATTCATTTTTGTGTCATCATTTTAAGTTCACTATATGGACCACCTATGTATTTATACATGTTGATCATAGTCCCCTTAATCTCCTCTTCTCAAGAAAGAATACATTCAGTTACTCCAATCTTTCCTCATAGCTGAGCTCCTCCATGCCTCTTATAAGTTTGGTTGACCTTCTCTGCACTTTCTGCAGTTCCCCAATATCCTTCTTGTGAATTGGTGCCCAAAACTGAACTACATATTCCAAAATAGGTCTTACTTATGATTTGTGCAGGGATAAAATTATATCTATCTCTCTGGAGTCTATATCTCTGTTAATATAAGAAAGGATTTTGTTTGCTTTGGAAACCACAGCTTGGCATTGCATGCCATTATTAATCTTATGATCTACCAGAATGCCCAAATCCTTCTCCACCATTGATTTCTCCAGTTGTACTCTCCTAGTATGTATGATGCATTAATATTCTTAGCCCCAAGTGCAAAATTTTACATTTATCAACATTAAACATCATTTAATTTTGTCCTTGATCACAGCACTTTAACCAATTCAATACTGGGCATTTTACCCCCTTCCTGCCCAGGCCATTTTTCAGGTTTCAGCGCTCTCACACTTTGAATGACAATTGCGCGGTCATACAACATTGTACCCAAACTAAAAATTTATCATTTTCTTCACACAACTAGAGCTTTCTTTTGGTGGTATTTAATCACCACCGGGGTTTTTTTTTTCTGCTAAAAAAAAGACTGAAAATTTTGAAAAAAAACACGTTTTTTGTTTGTTTCTGTTATAAAAGTTTACAAATAAATAATTGTTCTTCATACATTTAGGCCAAAATGTATTCTACTACATGTCTTTGGTGAAAATAGCCCAAATTAGGATGTATTTTTTAGTTTGTAGGAAAATTATAGAGTTCACAAACTATGGTATAGATCTGAATATTGATCAGTCCTGAAGTACTGACAGCCAATCTAATTTCTTGAGGTCCAAGAATGTCAGAAGAGTACAGATATCCCCCAAATGACCACTTTTTGCAAAGTAGACAGTCCAACGTACTTCATAAGAGGCATGGCGAGTTTTTTGAAGTTGTATTTTTTTTGTCATAATTTTTCGGAAAATGAAAAAATAAAAAAAATTATTTTCACAATTTTTTTTTACATACTGTCACCAGTGCAGTACAGCGTCATCATATAACTGGCATGGTGGTGATCAGGGACATTGACTGGTGACAGTGTGAAAAAAAAAAATTTTTTTTTAATTGTTTTTATTATTTTAAATGTTTTATTACATTTGTTTTCTTTTTTTAAAGATTTTTTTTCATATTTCACTATGTCCAAAGTAGTACAATGTTACCATAGTAACATTGTACTACTTTGGGGAAGTGATCAGTATTTTTTTTTTTTTTTACACAATTTGCTTATAGCAAAGAATTACTTTGCTACAATCAAGCATTTACCTGAATGACATCGATGCATTCAGGGTTTTTTTTTTTTTTTTTTGGGCTTAGCTGTGATTTGGCCACAGCTAATCACATGACATGTGCATGTGATTAGCTGTGACCATTCACAGCTAGATACTAGTATGCAATGGATGGCATGAATGAAGCCATCCATTTTATACAACTGTCATGTGACCTGCTGTGATTGGTCATAGCAGGTCACATGGTACCGGCAACAGGGCCGATACTCAGATCTGTCATCGGCCGTGTCCGAGGTACACAGCCGGTGACAGATCGCGCCGCTGCGCGGCTCTGCAAGCGCACGAACTGCGCATGTGCGGGAGTACGCCATATGGCAACCTCCCGGAAAGCTAGTGCATTTTTCCTGACACCATACGGCTATTGGCCGGGCGTCAAATGGTTAAACCAATAACTGACAATTGTGCAAAATGCTAAATTATTAATTGTTAATATATAATATTCTATGTAGTACAACTTTAAATAAAATTGTCCATTAATTAATAACATCCTTCAAGTGCTGCTTGCAGTTATACTTTATCTTGTGCAAGGATAGCTGCAAGCAGCACTTGAAGGATGTTATTAATTAATAGATGAATTTATTTAAAGTTGCATTACATGTGATATTATATATTATCAATTAATAATTTATTAATTTAGCATTTTGAACAATTGTTAGTTGTTGGTTTTAAGCTCTGTGATTAAGGATGACATTTTTTGTAAGCACATATAGTGTTACACACAGCAGCTAACTTTTTTAGGTATTTACTTAATAATTGTAGTCACTGAGCGCAGGTGCTTAATAATTCATTAAACCTCATTTGCCACATAGTTGCCCAATTAAACAGTGCATTGAAGTCCGCTTGTAAGTTTGAGACATCCTGTAAGGATGTTATTTCATTGTATAGCTTGGTGTTATCTGTAAAAACTGAAATAGTACTTTTAATCCCAGACCCAATATCATTTATACTGTAAATATATTTAAAAATAAATGTCCCAACACTGAATCGTGGGGTACACCACAAACAACCCTAGACCATTCAGAGTATGAATCATTACCCACTACTCTCTGAATATTTGCTAGTTTTCTATCCATTTACAAACTGATTTTTCCAAGCCTGTGGACTTTACCTTACACATTAGCTGTGTGTGGGGAACTTTGGCAAATGCTTTTGCAAATTCCAAGAATACTATGTCCACAGCCTCTCCTTTGTCTAAGGTTGTGCTTACCTCCTCATAAAAAGAAATCAGATTTGTTTGACAACTTCTGTCTTTCATGAATCCATGCTGTCTGTTGCTTAAAATATTTTTCCAGCAAGAACTCATCTATGTGGTCAGTATCTTCCCAACTAACTAACAAGTTTGTAGTTACTTGGTAAAGACTTTGATCTCTTTTTAAATGTCGGCACCACATTGGCTTTATGCCAATCCAGTGGTACTATGCCAGTCATTAAAGAGTCCCTAAAAATTAGAAACAATGGCTTTGAAATGACAGAGCTCAATTATTTTAGGACCCGTGGGTGTATGCCATCCGGTCCAGGTGCTTTATTAACCTTTATTCTGTCTAAATATTTCTAGACCATATCAATTTTGAGCCATTGTGGATCATTTGGAGCTGTGTCAATATCATCCCCATTAAGAACATACTCCTTTTATACTCCTACCCCATGCTCCTTTGTATAAACAAAACTGAAGAAGGTTTTAAATAAATTTGCCTTCTCTTTGTCCCCAGTCACCCACTCTACAATATTTTGTAAAGGGCCTACATGCATAGACCTGACCTTTTTACTATTAATATATTTGAAAACTTTTTTGGGGTATGTCCTGCTATCTTTTGCAATCTGACGTTGTTTTCAATTCTTGCTGCCTTGATTTCCTTTTTACATATTCTGTTATATTCTTTGTAATATTTAAATGATAATAGAAATCCTTAATTTTTATATTTAATAAAAGCTCCTTTCTTATTATCTATAGCTTTTTTAACTTTGACCGTAAGCCACAAAGGTTTTATTTTTAGCCTTTTAAAGTTATTGCACATGGGAAATATATTTTGCAGTGTGTTCACGTAGGTCTTTTTGAAGAATTCCTATTTCTTTTCCATGTTTATAGATGCCAATATTCCCTCCCAGTCTAAGTCTTGGAGAGTAGCTCTCATCCTTGGAATGTTGAGTGATTTTATCTTTCCAGTATGTGCTTGTTGTTTACAGCTAACATTAGATTAAATCATGTCATGGTCACTGCTACCCAGATGGCTTTTTTATATGAACATTAGTAATAAGCTCTGCATGGTTTGAGATAACCAGGTTCAGCATAGCATCATTCCTAGTTGGGGCCTCTAAGAACTGTTCCATAAAACTGTCTTAGGTTGTAATAACATTGTAATAGGTTTATACATTTTGTCCTTTAACTGTTCCTGCAGTGCCATTACTCCAGTCAATTTCTGGGTAGTTATATTCCCCCATTATTATCACTGTCCCAGCCCTTGCAGCCCTTGCTATATGTGCAAGAAGCTGAGTCTCCACCTCCTCATTAACACTGGGAGGCCTATAACAAGCTCCAATGAATTCCTTTGTAGTATGCACACCCATGTGCAGATCCACCCGGGGGCGAACTGACAACTCATGGGGCCCCCGGGCAATAGGGGATCATGGGGCCCCAGTGTCCTTGCCCAAACTCAAAAAAGCCTATGAAAAAGGTACCAGAGGCATCTCATAGGGCCCCCTACTGACCCCGGGCCCTCGGGCAGTGCCCGAGTTTCCAAATGGTCAGTCCGCCCCTGGACCCACCCATAATGCTTCAAGCTCATCACATTCTCCATCAACTAGGTCCTTTTTCACACTTGCTTTAAGATAATTTCTCACATACAAAAAGACACCACCACCTTTCCTTTTTTCCCTGTCTCTCCTAAAGAGAACATAGCCACTTGATCTCAGTAAGCCAATGAGTTAATATTTCACTAATTAAACTGACTACATGCCTGATCTGTTATTTATGTTCATTTGTGACTAATCTCTGCTACATATCTGCACTTGATCATCGACTTGTGGGGTGCCTCAAGATGTTAACTGACTTCTACATAAAAAGGAAGAAAAGAAAGGCACCTATAAGACATTTTTAATATAAAATTTATTTAACCACTTCCCGACCGGCCGTTGCATATAAACGGCCGGACGGTGGCAGTGCAGGGTCGGGTGGCCGTTTATAAACGGCCTCCCCGCACCCTGCTTGTGCGCGCTCCCTGGGAGCACGCAGCACCGCGATCCGGTGCCCGCTGTGTCCTCCGGACACAGTGAAACACCGATCGTCGGACGGGACCTCTGTACGAGGTCCCGATCATGTGATCACTGATTGGCCAATCAGTGATCACATGCAAAGTAGTAAGCAAGATGTCACTTGTGACATCATTGCTTACTACGTGTGAAATCTGTGAATGATCACAGAAGTCACATGGTACAAGGCTATTCACAAAAGCCTTGTACCATGTGACAAGCTGTGACCAATCACAGCTCACTCAGTACTTCTCAATGAGTGCAAGAATGCACACAGAGAGAAAGAGAAATGATTGCTTTTACATCCTATATGGGTGTAAAAGCAATGTGTAAAAAAAAAAAAAAAAAAAAAAATCTTCATCACCCCCCACAAGTAGTACAGTGTCACCATGGTGACACTGTACTGCTAGGGTGACAGTATGTAAAAAAAAAAAATAATAATATAAAAAAATAAAATAAAAATGTAAAAAAAAATGTTTAAAAATTATAATTTTTGGTTATAAACTAATTTGGATTTTTTTTTTTACTAAAAAGATAACGGAATAAATTTTGGCAAAGATTTATGATGAAATATTATTTATTTGCAAAATTTTATAAAAAAACACTTTTTTTCAAAATGTTTGGACATTTTCATTTACATAGCAAAAAAAATAAAAATCCCAGCGGTGAATAAATACCACCAAAATAAAGCTTTATCTGTCTCAAAAAAATGGTAAAAAATTCATCTGGGTACAGTGTTGCATGACCGCGCAATTGTCATTCAAAGTGTGATAGCACTGAAAGCTGAAAATTGCCCTGGTCAGGAAGGGGGTAAAAGTGTTCGGTCTGGAAGTGGTTAAACAATGATCAGCAACTCACAGAGGGCCGAGGTTAAAAAGCACATCAATAACCGTTCAGATACAGGTGTTTGCAGTGTAGCACCATTCAATCTGCCTCATCTCAATGCTGCTCCATTCGTTTGTGGATCTAGGGAGCCAGCTGTAGATGGAAAGGATCCCAAACCGAGGGCTAAAACATTGCTAGAGGAGCGCAATGTTTGGTGTGATGATGCCACCAGATCTGTGATGTGTTTCCTGAGCATGCGCACTGCGAGTGTATTGGGAGCTGTGCTCCTTTATCAAGCTAATAGGACAGATGTCAGTGTAACCTATGTATATAGTATTAACTGGCTAACCACTCATGGGGATTTAAAGGGGCACCAGTACTAAGTTGCTGAAACATGTATGAAAGACAGCACTAATACAGCATTGCTGATGCATAAGAAAACAGCACTATAATGCCAACAGTATTATTACTTACAGCAAAGATAAACAATAGGCAAATTTTTCTACTAAAAATTATATAAAAAGAGTGTAAAATTATATAAAAGAGACAATATATTAAAAAATACTCAAGTGCTAAAATAATTGCCACTTTAATTTAGGTTAAAAACCTCCTTGTTTGAGAAAGGAGCAAGGTTTAATGTAGGTTTAATGACACTTTATTAATTTATTGTGATATTTTTTCTCGACAGCAAGCAGAGTGGAAGGTTCAACATTTAACAAAATGAAAAAAAAAATAATTTATCAGATTTTCCCAATTTCTTTTTATGGCATAATTTGCAAGTGTTATTACATTACATTCATAATGAACAGCACACCTAGAACTTAAAGGTAAAAAGTGTCTGAAGAGAATGCATGTTGCCCCTAGCAGCCTGATATTCAGACCCTACTGGATGAACAACTTTATGAAGTATAAAATATTGTATTCCTGAGCATTAATTAATTCCTGAAATTGGGCAATTACAATTAAGAAGATTAAAAAATTAATTAATTAAAAGTGAAATATTCTGTAGCACATGGGCAGCATGTTATTGGACAGTCTGGATTCTTGTACATATTTATTTTGATAAAAGCAAGTAGGAACTATGCCACTGCCTTTTGATATAAGTCTAGGGACCCTGCTCTATGCATGTATGTCCCTAATTCAATTTAATATTGTATGGCTGGACTTTAAAGAGCTTGATTTCTGAGTTATTGTTTATCTTTTCTGGATTCTGAAGATCTTCCATAAGTCTGATGAGTTGATTGGTACTCCCTGTTGCTGACAGGAGGTTCCTGTAGGTAGTTTAGAAGGATCAACTCTCTGGGTTATGACCTTTTATCTAATGTGTGTGTATGACAGCACTGGTATCACTGAAGGTGAACTGAGCTGTGTTGTCCTTCAAAGTGGCATGTAGCTGATGAAGGTATGCTGTAGGTGAGCCCTGTTAGGGTCTGCTGCTGCTTCTCTGATAGTAACATAAAGATACACCGCAGGATAAACTTGAATGGGTGTAGCGGCACCCATGGTATAGAGGTTCATCAAACATGTGGTTATTATTTTAAAGGTTTATTGAAATAAACAATACATTTTTTAAGTAATAACCTCAATTGTGAGATCCTCTATACTGAGCGTGCCTCTACACCAGTCAAAAATATTTTTTATCTGACCCAACCAATCCATGAAGCACTGTATTCACATGTATGGCTTGCAGAAAATATAAATGTTTGGAAGCACCTTTTCAGAATTCTCTAATCCCTGGGACTTCTCCCTGGCAGGAGGTCTGTAAGAAGAATTGCTGTTTGGGCCTGGTCTTAGTCTGGGAGCATGTGGGTAAAGCTAAAAGAACTAAGCTACAGCTGCAGCCAATACCTGAAGTGAACTGAACTGAAGAGGGGATCTTCTTGCTGAAGAGTGTTGTAGAGGAGCTGGGAAGAAGTTACCATCTCTACAGTGTAAGAAGGAATATTTGCCCAAAGGCTCAGGTAATTTTGTCTGCTTACAGAGCCACAGAAGCAGATTAGTGACTAGGATACATTATGACTGCTTTCAACTGGTTACATATTTATATGGCTGTTCTCTATCCTTCAACACTTTTTTAGAGGTTGCTGCTATAACAGTGTTTCTGTCCTTATATTTTGTGCTTTTTCAGGTATCCTGTTCCCGTAAATGTTCTTTCCTACTGCGAGTTCAGCAATGAAAGGTAAAAAGACTAATGTGAATGGCACCCAATGTATTTTTTTCTCCACTAAACACCAAGGACTAGACCCTAAGATTCAAAATGCTAGCCCTCTAAACCATCTGGGGGTCAACTACTACTGCTTAGAAGTAAGGGGTACTGCATAAATGAGTGAGATCATCAAATGAACCTGGTAAAATACTATCATAGTGAAGATTTGGAAGAAGTTAAGGTATGCCTGCATTAAAGTAGGTGTTAAATTTAACTGGATGACATTTTCTTTATGAAAAAACTGTGTGTTAAAACAGCCACTTGCAGTCTCAGTTTTGAAGCCTTTTGACAGGGTGACAGTTAGGTGACAAGGACATCATTTTGTCACCATATACTGTAACTAGAGATGAGCGAATTATTCAAAAATTCGATTCGGCTGATTCGGCGAATTCGCGGAATAAATTCGATTCGAGTCGAATATATTCGCTGCGAATTTAACTTATAAAAAGGGTGTTTCTAGGCTTCAGAGAGCCTTTATATTAGTGCAGAACACTGTACCTTTAATTTAAATGCCCTTGGAGTCTGCTGGGGAAGAGAAATAATACTGTCAGTCAGTATGACATGCAGATGAGTGCCGTCGATCTTAGAATCACCGCACACTTCACTCATTTGGGCAGTCACGGGGCCAAAACCAGAGTGTGGAGCCACAGTGTGGCGGTGGAGGCAGCAGCAATGGGAGGCCATACAGCACCCTATGAAAAAATGGAACCCACCAGCAGTGTGAGGAGACCTGAAAGTGGCACATGGCAGAGTGTGGCGATGGAGACAGCAGCAATGGGAGGCCGTACAGGGACCCATGACACACTCTGGACCTGGCAGCAGCATGAGGAGGCGGTACAGGGGCCCATGACAGATTACGGGCCTGGCAGCAGCATGAGGAGTCGGTACGGGGGCCCATGGCAGATTACGGGCCTGGCAGCAGAAATGGGAGGCCATACAGCACCCTATGACAAAATGGAACCCACCAGCAGTGTGAGGAGACCTGAAAGTGGCACATGGCAGAGTGTGGCGATGGAGACAGCAGCAATGGGAGGCCGTACAGGGACCCATGAGACACTCTGGACCTGGCAGCAGCATGAGGAGGCGGTACAGGGGCCCATGACAGATTACGGGCCTGGCAGCAGCATGAGGAGTCGGTACGGGGGCCCATGGCAGATTACGGGCCTGGCAGCAGCAATGGGAGGCCGTACAGGGGCCCATGACACACTCTGGACCTGGCAGCAGCATGAGGAGGCGGTACAGGGGCCCATGACAGATTACGGGCCTGGCAGCAGCATGAGGAGTCGGTACGGGGGCCCATGGCAGATTACGGGCCTGGCAGCAGCAATGGGAGGCCCGTAATCTGCCAGCACCCTATGACAAAATGGAACCCACCAGCAGTGTGAGGAGACCTGAAAGTGGCACATGGCAGAGTGTGGCGATGGAGACAGCAGCAATGGGAGGCCGTACAGGGACCCATGACACACTCTGGGCCTGGCAGCAGCAAGAGGAGGCGGTACAGGGGCCCATGGTAGAGTGGCGAAGCGTAAGCAGCTTAAATTGTAGGCCATACAGAGGCCTATGTTAAAAATAATAACATGTTTGGGGCATGATTCATGGCGGATTTAGTCAGTTGTGTCAGGAACTGGTGGTTTGAAATCCAGACTAATCCACGCCTGATTCATTTTCACAAACGTGAGTCTCTCCACACTTTGGGTGGACAGTCGTGTCCTCCGCGGAGTTACAATACCTCCTGCCGCACTAAACACGCGCTCCGATGCCACGCTACTGGCCGGGCATGACAGCCTTTCAAGGGCAAATTCAGCTAGTTGGGGCCAAAGGTCAAGTTTCGTTGCCCAGTAGTCAAGGGGATTGTCTACCTCGGTTGGCAGGGTGCTGTCCAAGTAGGCCCAAGCCTGTTGTTTGAGGTCCTGCTCCAGGTCCACCTGATGCTGCTGCTGCTGCGGCTGGTTAGTAGTTTCCTCACTGCGCTGGTGAAGAAAGCTACTCATCATCGACTGCAGACTGAGGCAGCCGCTGCTGGTGGAGCTGCCACTGCTCCTACCACCCCACCCCTCCCCTGCTGCCATGGCAGCGGAACGCGAGCGCACAGGGCCCACAGTGTCTGAGGATGGACGTTGGCGCAGAAAGGCAGAGACCAACTGACTACATAGGTGGTTTTTATAGTACGTTATTTTGGCCTCCCTCTCAGCAGGTGTGAAAAAGGCCACCATTTTTGAACGGTAGCGAGGGTCCAACAAGGTGGACAGCCAAAAGTCATCCCTCTGTCTGATGGTTATTATTCGGCTGTCGCTACGCAAGCAACCGAGCATGCTATGGGCCATTTGTGCCAAGGAATGCGAGGGACTCCCTGCCTCCATCTCCACAGCATACTGCCACGGTGCGTCTGGGTCCTCTGTCTCCTCCTCCTCTACCAGATGCTCCTGCTCCTCCACTCCTGTCCGCTGAGTGGAAAAACCACCCATTTCACTCAATAATTCCTGAGCACCAATGTCCTCCTCTACCTCCTCCTCTTCTTCCTGTCCTGCCCCCACAGGGGTCATGTGGCGTTGAGATCTGTGCGCCACGTCTACCGCACCCTGACCAGCCATTGTTAACAGCATTTGTTCCAGGACGTGCAACAGAGGAATGACGTCGTTCATCCCATAGTCCTGCCGACTCACGAATAGCGTGGCCTCCTCAAAGGGCCTGAGCAAGCGGCAGGTGTCACGCATGAGCTGCCAATGGCTGACATCTAAGTTACACAGGGGAGTACCTTTATCCGCTTGTAACATCAGGAAATCTGTGATGGCCTTTCGCTGTTCGTAAAGGCGGTCTAACATATGTAGGGTTGAATTCCACCTTGTTGCAACGTCGCAGATCAGGCGATGCTGTGGAATTCCGTTCTGCCGCTGCAGCTCAAGGAGGGTGTGCTTTGCGGTGTAGGAATGGCTGAAATGCATGCAAAGTTTACGTGACATTTTAAGGATGTCTTGCAGTGGGATGGTGGATTTTAGGAACCGCTTGACAACCAGATTGAACACGTGAGCCATGCATGGCGCATGGCACAACCTTCCTTGACGCAGAGCCGACACCATGTTCTTTCCGTTGTCGGTCAACATGGTTCCGATTTTCAGTTTGCGCGGAGACAGCCATCTGTCGATTTCTCTGTTCATTACACTCAGAAGTTCCTCCCTTGTGTGACTACGTTCGCCAAGGCATACCAGGTGCAGCACAGCGTGACACCGTTGCGCCCTGCACATGTGATATGCCGGTCGGGTAATGGGACTTGGCACGGGGGTGGCGGCTGAGGACACGGCGGAAGAAGAGGTGGTAGAGGCGGACATCTTTGCTGGACCAAGGACGTGCAAACGTGGAGGCAAAAGCGGCGTGACCTGTCCAAGTTGCTGGTGCGGCTGTGCCGGCACCACGTTCACCCAGTGGGCCGTAAATGACATGTACTGTCCCTGACCGTAGTTACAGCTCCACACGTCAACGCTGCCGTGCACTTTGGCAGAGACCGACATGCTCAAAGACTGGCCCACCATCTCTTCTACATGTGAATGCAGGGCTGGCACTGCCTTTTTGGCGAAGAAATGCCGGCTTGGCACTCTCCACCGCGGCGCGGCACAAGCCATCATTTCTCGGAAAGGTGCTGAGTCCACCACTTGGAAAGGGAGGGACTGCAGCACCAGCAACTTGGACAGGAGGACGTTCAGCTTCTGCACCGTCGGGTGCGTGCTCGCAAACTGTTGTCTCTTGGAAACGGATTCCAAGAAAGACTGCTGACGGAATCCGTGAAGAGGAGTAGCAGGAGAAGGAGCATCTGAACGAGCGGAAGATGCCAACGAGCGACAACTCCCCTCAGCAGAGGTGTTGGAGCCTTGACTGGCTGATAGAGGGCGATTGACGTCGGGTGACGGAGCAAGTAACGGAGCGGGTGATGGAGCGGGGGCTGGGGCAGGCAGAACCGCCGTATCTTTATCACGGTTTTCCCAGGCCACCGAATGGCGACGCTGCATATGCTGATGCAACGCTGTAGTCCCAACATGGGCCCCCTGGCCACGCTTGACTTTCTGGCCACATAGTCGACATACGGCTACGTTTACTTCCTCGGGCGGCTTGACGAAAAATTACCACACCGCCGAGTAGGAAACTTTGCTCCCGCTACTCCTCACTGGCTGACTGCTACTTCCTCCTTGCACACCGGCACCACTACTGGCCGTGGTGGTAGGCTGCAGTGGAGCTGGTGCTCTACTTCGTGGCCGTTTGCCTCCACTGACACTGCTGCGACCCTGCTGCCTCCTGGGCAACCCACCGACTGTTTTGCTCGCTGCCAAGCTGCCACCCTCTTCTCCTGATGATGCGGAAGCAATAGCCTGATGACGACGAGGCTGCCAAGTGCGATCAGCCTCATCATCATCAATTAGGGTCTCCGCCTCACTACTAGCCCCCTCGGCTGCGTGTGGGTCAGGAGACAGACCTGTCTCTAGACCGGCTACCGAGCCACTCTCCTCGCCACTACTTCTTCGCCTGGCTGCTGAAGAGGCGGATGTCTCCCCCCGTTCCTGACCGCCCTCTGTTAGCTCTTCCTCACTGTAGAGTGGGGCTGAGCCCACAGCATGCGATACTTCGCTTGGTGAGGGAACACCAAAGGACAGGGGCAGGTAGAGGACACGTGATTTCAGTGGGCTTGCTCCCGGGCCATGCCAACTAACGGTTGTGTCTGAAGTACCCACCGACCGTTGGCTGTAGGTGTCAGAGGTGACCTGGGAAGAGGAAGACGACCGAGTCAACCAATCGATGACGGCAGGGTTGTCGGTGGAGACACGACCGCTGGATGACACCGGGAGCACTGGCCTCTGGCTGCGACTAGTGCTGCCTCGACCCCTTCCTCTGCTGCCACGTCTGCTCGCTCCTGAAACATTGCCTCCTCTGCCACTCCTCTGCGTGTTGTCTGACATACTCTTTAATTCAACGATTCTGTGTCCCTGAGTAACGATTCTGTGTCCCTGAGTAACAATTCTGTGTCCCTGAGTAACAATTCTGTGTCCCCCAGTAACGATTCTGTGTCCCTCAGTAACAATTCTGTGTCCCTGAGTAACAATTCTGTGTCCCTGAGTAACACTTCTGTGTCCCTGAGTAACAATTCTTTGTCCCTGAGTAACGATTCTGTGTCCCTGAGTAACGATTCTGTGTCCCTCAGTAACAATTCTGTGTCCCTGAGTAACAATTCTGTGTCCCTGAGTAACAATTCTGTGTCCCTCAGTAACGATTCTGTGTCCCTCAGTATCGATTCTGTGTCCCTCAGTAACGATTCTGTGTCCCTCAGTAACAATTCTGTGTCCCTGAGTAACAATTCTGTGTCCCTGAGTAACAATTCTGTGTCCCTCAGTAACGATTCTGTGTCCCTGAGTAACAATTCTGTGTCCCTGAGTAACGATTATGTGTCCCTCAGTAACGATTCTGTGTCCCTGAGTAACAATTCTGTGTCCCTGAGTAACAATTCTGTGTCCCTGAGTAACAATTCTGTGTCTGTCCCTGAGTAACAATTCTGTGTCCCTGAGTAACGATTCTGTGTCCCTCAGTAACAATTCTGTGTCCCTGAGTAACATTTCTGTGTCCCTGAGTAACAATTCTGTGTCTGTCCCTGAGTAACAATTCTGTGTCCCTGAGTAACAATTCTGTGTCCCTCAGTAACGATTCTGTGTCCCTCAGTAACAATTCTGTGTCCCTGAGTAACAATTCTGTGTCCCTGAGTAACAATTCTGTGTCTGTCCCTGAGTAACAATTCTGTGTCCCTGAGTAACAATTCTGTGTCCCTGAGTAACAATTCTGTGTCCCTCAGTAACGATTCTGTGTCCCTGAGTAACAATTCTGTGTCCCTGAGTAACGATTCTGTGTCCCTCAGTAACAATTCTGTGTCCCTGAGTAACAATTCTGTGTCCCTGAGTAACAATTCTTTTTCTGTCCCTGAGTAACAATTCTGTGTCCCTGAGTAACGATTCTGTGTCCCTGAGTAACAATTCTGTGTCCCTGAGTAACGATTCTGTGTCCCTCAGTAACAATTCTGTGTCCCTGAGTAACAATTCTGTGTCTGTCCCTGAGTAACGAATCTGTGTCCCTGAGTAAGAATCTGTGTCCCTGAGTAACAATTCTGTGGCCCTAAAGTCTCTCTGGCCCTAACTCTGTCCCTAATACAGACAGGTCTGTCTCTCTTGAATGACCGGAGGCTAATGGAGAATTGTAAGATGGCCGCAATTTATAGCTCCACCATTACACAGTGCTGGCTGGCTGGCTGCTGATTGGCTAATGCGATCACATGTCATGAATGAATGCATTATGGGTCAGCGCGCCTTGTCTGCGCGCCTTCCCAGAGATCCCCGCTCCGTCGCCACACATGTCGCCGCCATTTTTGGGAAAATTCGATTCGTGCATCCGAAGTTTGCTAATTTTCGGATTCGAATTTTTCCTGATCTTCGAAACGAATTCCACTTCGCCATGTTCGATTCGCTCATCTCTAACTGTAACAGATAATGCCTAAGCATGAACAATTATTGCAGGATTACCAAGTATTATTTGAATAAAAGCTGCAGATTAAAAAATATTTTACAGAAGTTTTGCGATTACAATACCATGTTAAAGCTTATATGAGCTTTGCATAATATTTAGTCTGACTTTATACTTAGACTTTTCTTTGTTCTTACACCTTTTTGAAACATCAATTAGTGTGACCCTTAAAAAGCATTGGTGGCATTTCTTCACTATTAAGCAGAAAGAAAATGAGTCTTAGCACAGGATGAAATGCCCTGTCTGCACTTAAAGTAAAAAGGGTTATTGTGTGTTCATTTGTTTGGTAAGGACATATCTGATTCTTAACTGTAGTACGATGAGCACTGAAAGAAACATTTCATTTAAAAAGAAATGCAGGTGCCAATACATTTAAGATATACCTGATCTAGGCAAGCAATCCATTTTAGACAAATTTATTTTATCTGCATTGTGGTATTTAATTTTTTCTAGTTTTTCTCTAGAAGTTTACACACTATGTTTAAAACAGACTAGGCATATCTATATTTTCACTGAAAGTCTTGTGCTACTACTAAGGCTTAGTTCACACCAGTGCATTGTTGGAATATGTGCAAAATCGTGTGTTTTCCCGCAATGTGCAAAAATGCATTGCCCCTTTGTGGATGCAGGGCTGTGTGAATAATTTGCATCGACACCCCCATGCATCTTCCAATTATGTGTGCATTCATGTGCACCATAATGCATTGTATTGGAGGAGCATGTATGAAAATTGTGGACATATGGGGGCTCATTTACTAAAACTGGTGCCTTCAGAATCTGGTGCAATAGTGCATGGTAGCCAATCAACTTCTAACTTCAGCTTTTTCAATTAAGCTTTGATAATCAAACCTGGAAGCTGATTGGTTTCTATGCAGAGCTGCACCAGATTTTGCACTCTCCAATTTTAGCAGATAAATCCCATAATGCCTTAGCTGCACCACACCACTGCTTTTCTTTTCTCCCACACAGTGATTGGCAACAGACATAAGCCCAAGAGACCCCACACCTGACAGGAAGGTATCTTTAGCAGCATATTTGAAAAATAGGGCAACAAAAGCCCTCAGCCTTGTCCCCTAGGGATCAGCGACCTGCTAGCTTGGAGCAGCTCCTAATGAGGCCTGCATCCCCATCCTCAAGTGAACCAGTTCCCCTGCAGACCTTGCAGTGCTCCTTCAGTATCCTACAGAGGCTGTAGACACTGTTTCTCCTGCAAACGCATCCCCTTTAGTGCCATATATGATGGAAGACATTCTGGTTGAAAATCTCCATAACCTTATGCAGAACATTATGTGTACTATATTCACTGAGGGAGGAAGAATTGGGGGGGGGGGGATTGCTTTATTTGTGAATTGCAGACCATATTGAAATACAGTTTGATGATTTGGTCTAATGTTTCCACATCCTGGAAGAAGACAATCTTACTCTGAAACATAATGGGGCATATTTACTAAAACTGGAGAGTGCAATGCATACCATTCCCTAGGCCCTAAACTGCAAGCAGCAGCACACCCTAGGGGCATCACTATCCATTTTCACTACTATGATAGCAAAGGCACCCTATTGATATCCACTTGCAACAAGTTATCAATTGACTACAAAGGTGAGAAAGTACAGATCTTCAGTGACTTGTGACCCATCTTGCTTACCAAACATCGCTCTCTGAGATCTATAACACTACATCTGGAAAAACACCTTATTAGGGATTTCCTTTCAGGCTCATAGTGACCAAGCAGGGGATCAAATACAAAAACTTGGGGTTTGGGACACCTCTTCTGAGATCACGGCCTGTGATGACCCCCAGCAAGCTGTGGACAGGCTAAATCCAAGATGAAGAGGCATTTACCAGCAACTGCATGTAACTTTCCACCTCGACCTCCTACCTGAGATTGTAAGGTGATGTTTACACTTACAGGTGAAACTCGAAAAATTAGAATATCATGCAAAAGTTTATTTATTTCAGTAATGCAACTTAAAAGGTGAAACTAATATATGAGATAGACTCATTACATGCAAAGCAAGATAGTTCAAGCCGTGATTTGTCATAATTGTGATGATTATGGCTTGCAGCTCATGAAAACCCAAACTCCACAATCTCAGAAAATTAGAATATTGTGAAATGGTGCAATATTCTAGGCTCAAAGTGTCCCACGCTAATCCGCTAATTAAGCCATAACACCTGCAAAGGGTTCCTGAGCATTTAAATGGTCTCTCAGTCTGGTTCAGTAGGAATCCCAATCATAGGAAAGACTGCTGACCTGACAGTTGTGCAGAAAACCATCATTGACACCCTCCATAAGGAGGGAAAGCCTCAAAAGGTAATTGCAAAAGAAGTTGGATCTTCCCAAAGTGCTGTATCAAAGAACATTAATAAAAAGTTATGTGGAAGGGAAAAGTGTGGAAGAAAAAGGTGCACACGCAGCAGGGTTGACTGCAGCCAGCCTGGAGAGGATTGTCAGGAAAAGGCCATTCAAAAGTGTTGGGGACTTTCACAAGGAGTGGACTGAGGCTGGAGTCAGTGCATCAAAAGCCACCACACACAGACGAATCCTGGACATGGGCTTCAAATGTCGTATTCCTCTTGTCAAGCCGCTCCTGAACAACAAACAACGTCAGAAGCGTCTTACCTGGGCTAAAGAACAACAGACCTGGTCTGTTGCTCAGTGGTCCAAAGTCCTATTTTCTGATGAGAGCAACTTTTGCATCTCATTTGGAAACCAAGGACCCAGAGTATGGAGGAAGAATGGAGAGGCACACACTGCAAGATGCTTGAAGTCCAGTGTGAAGATTCCACAGTCTGTGTTGATTTGGGGAGCCATGTCATCTGCTGGTGTTGGTCCACTGTACTTCATTAAGTCCAGGGTCAAGGCAGCCGTCTACCAGGAGATTTTGGAGCACTTCATGCTTCCTTTCCGCAGATGAGCTTTATGCGGATGCTGACTTAATTTTCCAGCAGGACTTGGCACCTGCCCACACTGCCAAAAGCACCAAAACCTGGTTCAATGACAGTGGGATTACTGTGCTTGATTGGCCAGCAAACTTGCCTGACCTGAACCCCATAGAGAATCTATGGGGCATTGCCAAGAGAAAGATGAGAGACATGAGACCCAACAATGCAGAAGAGCTGAAGGCCGCTATTGAAGCATCCTGGTCTTCCATAACACCTCAGCAGTACCACAGGCCGATAGCTCCATGCCACGCCGCATTGAGGCAGTAATTGCTGCAAAAGGGGCCCAAACCAAGTACTGAGTACATATGCATGCTTATACTTTTCAGAGGTCCGATATTGTTCTATGTACAATCCTTGTTTTATTGATTGCATGTAATATTCTAATTTTCTAAGATTGTGGATTGGGGGTTTTCATGAGCTGTAAGCCATAATCATCACAATTATGACAAATCACAGCTTGAACTATCTTGCGTTGCATGTAATGAGTCTATCTCATATATTAGTTTCACCTTTTAAGTTGCATCACTGAAATAAATGAACTTTTGCACAATATTCTAATTTTTCGAGTTTATACTCTTCATTTCTTATCCTCTAGAGGATACCTGACTAAGTTATTGATTTTACAGGTTATTCTTAATAAGCTCACCACCATGTTCCCTCTCCGCTTTTATGGTTTTGTGCATGGATGTTAATCTCAGGTTTTTTGACCTTTTATCTGTTTTATCTGTGGGTCTCACTTAGACCATAGATATATTTTATGTCTTTTGCTCCACAGTTTTAGAAATTTACTTTGTTCTACAATGGCTTTGTTCAACAATGGCTCACTAATTGGCTCATTTTTACCTAGCTTGCTCACCATTAGCTGGTTAAGTTTCTGTTCTTTAATGGCATTTAGGATTATATCATGTAATGTTAAAGACTTAATTTTCATTAGGAGAGGTGGTTGGCCTTGAAGGAATTTAGGGCCTCCCAAGCTGATATTGTTATGGTTGAGGAAACACTTTTTGCAAAATTGTGTTTCCTTCAAATTTACAATGAATTACTTAACCACAGCTCACGTTGCTTCAAACCCTTCTAGGAAAGCAAATGTATCAGTTTTAATTAAATGGACCTGCCCATTGCAGATATTGTCCTCAAACTTAGATCCTCAGGGTCAATATATTCTGCTTGACTGTAAATTTGCGGGTACACCTATGACTTTAGTAAATGTTTAAGTAATTTAATTAAATTAATTCTGGTCAAATCATGTTTCTCCCATTCATACACAATAGTCAGGCATGATTTTAATCTAATTATGTCACCCTATAGAGATATATAGACACTCTCAGGAAACGTACCCTCCAGACAGATCATTAAAACATTTAGCTCATTCCATAAGCTAATAATATTGTCTATTTGATACATGGTGGATAAAGCATTCCTTACAAAAGCAGTTTACCTTTTACTCAGCAGCACATAGCATGAACTCCAGGCTGGACCATTTTTTTTCTCAGCCCTGCCACCCTGGTCTATGTCCTCTTCTGAAATAGATTAATCACCTGGTCAGACAATTACCCTACAGCCATGGACCTCGAGGTGACAAATGCTAACCCCAGAATGTGCCACTGGTGGTTAAATGAGAAAATACTCCATAATGAAGTAACTATGACTCAATTGTCCAAGGTCCTAAAGAAATGTTTTCAATTAAATATAGGCTAGTTGGTTTCACAGGCTTCTACATTATGGGAAGCTCATAAAGCTTCCATTAGAGGTCAATGCATTCCTGTAGGTACCCGTCTCAAATGAGATTCTGTCATTGCTAAAATGGAACTTTTGCAACAATTAAGTAAGGCAGAAGCTTGGTTGCTGGCCTTACCTATAGTAACTTGCCTGCAAGCAGTCATCCTGTTGCAAAATCAGCTCAAGGTAGTTTACGCAAAAAAAATTTGAAAAGGGTCTTTTTAGGACTAAGCAAAACTTTTACAAATATGCCAATGAACCTCATAGGATGTTGGTGAATAAACTATAAGGTAGACTAGCTCAAACAGCCCTTGAGAAACTTTTTCAACAGGATAGTACAGGAAGCTTTGAGAAGTTTTATAGTAAGCTGTACAATTGTCTGTCCCCGGAGGTCCATCCTCCTTTTTAAAAAAAGGCTTTTGTTTAAATCATGCCTAACCTTAGAATCCCTAAGCTATCCCATGCAAATATGACCTCATTAAGAGCAGATATCACCTTGGATGAACTCAAGGAAGTTGTTAAACATCTTCCACTGCATAAATCTCCTGGCCTGGGTGGCCTTCTCTATTCATACTATAAACAATTATTTTCTATTCTGGCCCCTTCCCCACTGGTCCTCTATAAATCACTACTCAAGGGACGAAGCTTCGCATCCTCACTTCTTTTACTCATATCATGGAAGAACCCCACATCCTCAGATAATTATAATCCGTTATATACTTCCTTAACTTCGATTACAAAAATCTTGGCTAATTGGTTAACCTTGGTTCTCTCTAGGCTTATAACTAAAGATCAGATGAGTTTTGTACTGGCTGACCAAGTGGGGAGACAACATGAGATGGAAGGTAAATGTGGTGGATGTGATAAATAGAACTAAAACTCCTGTATTGATACTGAGCCTAGATGCTCTAAAAGCTTTCTTAAGTTCATCTGGCATAATTAACCCCATAGAATCTTCAGCTCAGTTCTTCTCTCTCCCAAATCCAAAGGAGGTCTAGGGTCAGCAATGGTTGGTCAGATTGGGACAAATATATCTAGCACATCCCTGCTATGTAATCTAGTCCCCCTCAGATGCAGCTTAAAAATCAGTACACTACTTGTTGTTAGCCCCTATGATTTTTCTATCTGGATTTGGAAAACTTGTAATAGGAAGTATACTCTTGCTTCAACCTATGACTAATGTATTATACAATCCCAGAATAGCAGATAGTTTATCATATTTACAACTGCTACCCTGGGTGCAAGCAGGTATATTCCAATTGTGACTTTTTAAATAATCCAGTGTCTCATAAGTATTACCTTTTTGAAAAATTTTGGGCATGGAAGAAATGCTTTTCCTAAACAGGCTTTTAATTCTTATTTTTAATTTCAACATTTCTTCTCTGCCCTGCAACCTTCCTTAGCTTTAGGCCAACCTTTGAGATTATCTATGCTTGAGGTCCTTCCAAACATCATATATTTTCCTCCATATATAAAATGCTACTTGATGCCACCCCCTTAACTGGGGGTCTTCATTTATGCATGAAAACATATGATCTTGCTCTCCATCGCCCTATCCATCTAACATGTTGGAGTAAAATCAGAAACATGGCATCCAAATACTCATGATGTGTGGTTTATAAAGAAAACACTAAAATTCCCATGTTTTGGTACAAAACCCCTGATGTTCTACATACCTACAATCTGAAGATGCCAGAATTTTTTTGGAGATGAGGGCAGGACAAGGGCACAATGTTTTAGGCATTTTGGCAGTGCACTCGAACACAACCTTTTTGGATATCTGAAAAAATATAAAAATGAGTACCCGAGCGCCGGTTAAATATAAATTAGCGGCTAGCATATGCAGGTGAACCTCAAGAACCCAAAAACAGAATAAAAGTAAACATAAAATATGCAGCACTGGTATGATTGAATAATATATACACTTGTAAGTGAAACTAAAATCACAATATTATCATAAATCCGTACTGAGTCCCATAGTGGTAGGATGATAAAGTGACACGTGCAATAGAGTCATTAAATTTGTGGTGAAGAAAAACTGTGGCTCTGTGATAGTGAAAATGGACAAACATTGCACTAACCAGATAGCGCCACTTAATGCGCTTGGAGTATTTAAGACCTACTCCTGGTTCTCTGGATGTGGAATAACTGCGGAGGATCGATGTCATCAGCGTTGTGACCACCAGGTGTCATCCATCCGAATAGAGCATCCAACTTCCAGAAATGCCAATATCAGCCACCAGGGGGGGTCATACAAATTGCCAAGCCACAGAAGTATAGGTGTCACCTTCAAAATACAGGCTCCCAGGGAATAAAGAGCCAAAGAGAAAGCCTCCAATAGTGTAGTATGTCTTTATTCCAAAAATGACAACATATAGAGGATGAATCAGACTTACATCAATTCCAAATTCAATATGGCCACCGGCCGTCCCAAAATTGGTCTTTCAGTATGTGTACAGTGGTTAGGGGCACCTCCCTAACACGTTTCGTGTTCAAACACTTTTTCAAAGTTTTTTTGGATATCCATTCAGCCGACTTTAGAACACATTTTGGATACTTCTCTTTCTTTAGACCCTCTCCAATATCTCCTGGGATTGCCTTCTGTGAGCATTTCTAAACACTTTAAAAGGTTTGCCACACACATCCTATCAGCAGCTAGGAAACTGATTCCTCAACTCTGTAGATCCACTGAGACTCCCCCACAGTCCCCACTTCTTTCCATCATTGCAGTGATAAGAATTATGGACCACCTGACAGCAGTAGCTGGAGACTCTTTGGAATTGTTTAACAAAACATGGGCTCCATGGGACTACTTCCCTTTTGGCTTGTCTTCCTATATCGCCACCTCCCCTAGATTTCTTCTCAGGATTATTGTTCGGCTAGAGGTTCGAGTTGAACCAACATTGGCCATTCATGTGGCAAACACATGAATGGTAAGGGCATTTGGTGAGGTGTTCATCCGCCATGTCCGACAATACACTGTGCTCTGACAGTGCATTGTGATTGGCCAAAGCAATCCACCTGACCACATGTCAGGTGCAATGCTTTAGCCAATCACAGGGCATGATGATGTCAGAAGGGGGCGGGGGTGAACCCACCCCCTTGTGACATCATTGAAGTATTTAAGAACTGTTATCCGGTGCAGCTGTCAGACAACGGAAGCCAGCGTTGAGAGTGGAGCATTTTTTTCTTTTTACGGGTAGGCGGTGGTGGCGGGCAACCTGATTGACATTGGATCTACAGGTGAAACTCGAAAAATTAGAATACCGTGCAAAAGTTCCTTTGCATTACAGAAATAAATGAACTTTTGCACGATATTCTAATTTTTCGAGTTTCACCTGTACTTCAGGGGACATGTTTTTAATTTTGTTTTTAATAAAGGACTTGTCAAAGACTGTCTACTGTTATTTTTTCACTACACTTTTTTTTGTGAATGAGTAGAGGTACCATGTACCCTATACTCATTCACATAGGAGGGAAACCAGGATCTGGGAGCCACCTTGTTAAAGAGGGCTTCCAGATTCTGATAATCCCCCCACCTGCAGACCCCCACAACCACTGGCCATGGTTGTGGGGAAGAGGCCCTTGTTTCAAAGGGGGGGAGCGGCCCCCCCATGTTGAGGGCATGTGGCCTGCTATGGTTCAGGGGGAGGGCTCTTGCATGTCCCCTACCTTTCCTGTCCAGCAAAGTTGCATGCTTAGATAAGGGTTTGGTATGGATTTTGGGGGGTACCTCCATGCCATTTTTTTAAAAATGTGGTGTGGGGGTTCCCCTCAAAATCCATATGAGACCCAATGGGCTTGGTATGGATGGAGGGGACCCCATGCATTTTTGCTTTTTTTTTAATGTTTAATTGCCGGCCAATGCCTGCAATTCTTTTTACATTCAGCTGTCTGCTGACAGCTGAAACATTAAAGAAGGTTTTTGGTAGCTGTGTGGTATCTTACTGCATACTAAGGTGTGGCAAGATACCGCTTAGTCAAATGTCCCAGCTGTTCGAAGTTTGCGTTCGAACTTTTGTTAGGTTCCACCACGAACAGAACAGGGAGGTTTTCAGCCCATCACTACTCATCACTACATTACCACAGGCCAGTTTTCCTAAATATAATACACTATGGTGAGCCTCTTTCTTTTTTTTATGTTAATCATTGTATACATTATCTATATTACGAATTTGAGACTCTATAGGGGTCCTTGCTCCAATTAAAATGTTTCTATGACCAGTCAAAATTCTCTTTGTTTTTTTATTTACATTTCTTTTGATGTCTGTAAATTGCAACTTTTTCACTGACTACTTGTCATGTTCTTGTCTGCAAGACTTGTTGCATAATTTCACACTCCTGACCTTTAAAATTCTAATAAAAATGACAGTTATAAAAAAAAAAATGCATGGTATTGCAGTACCATGTGTTTTTGTACAGGATGATTTTTAAAATTGTGCAGGCCACTTTTTTGCATGTTTCTTGTGCATAGGGCAGTCCATTAAAATTAATGAGCTACCCAAAACGTGACATGTGGGATTGCGCATAAATGCATAAAACAAAGCACGTATGCCTGGTTGCAACTCCAGGTGAGAATGGAGCCTTAGAGGCTTCTGATGTTGTTACAGGTCAAAACTAGTTTGGTACACTATCTATGGTAATACACATTGCATCTAAAAGACCAAAGCATGCATTTACGTCTTGGAAACATATATTTACTTGGTATATTTAACTGTAAATTTGAGTAACCTAAAGGTCTAAAATCATATCTACATTTATGGGGCTGTGGGATGTATGTTCTCAGTGGGTTTTGCAGTTTTCTTTAGGCTCAAAAACTCCTGGATTGGGTCCACATTTTACTGGAAACCTGCATCCTGATTGTGCAGGCATGCACAGCTCTTTTAGTCAAGGGGCTGTCTATAGTTCATGGATCCTTCCCCTGCTGCATGAGCAGTGTGTGTGTGAACAGGCACTAAGAAAATGTCTACTTGGACTTCAAGGAGAGGTAATCTGATTAGGCCATCACCTGAGAGACATTAAGAGACTGAGTGCAATTAGGAAGGAGCCTTTGCAGACCAAGTTGGGCAATTTGTTTGTCTCAAGGCTAAATTAGATAATGTGGTGAATTTTTGAGCAGACAGGCTCAGGAAATTTGGTGCCTGCATAGCCAGGAGTCTGGAAAATTTCTATTTTTTGTTGTGATGCTGAAATACAAGTGGGCAAAAAAATCACTGAAATGTACTTCACTGGCTGGAGTAAAGTTCATGGAAGGTGCTACATTTCAGTTAAACTCCGCACTATATATGTATATATATATATATATATATATATATATATATATACTGCTCAAAAAAATTAAAGGAATGCTTTATACTGATATGGGCTGGGTAATGTGTTAGAAACATAAGAATGCCTCATCGTTTGGTGAAAATTTAAATTATCAACCTACAGAGTGCTGAATTCAAAGGCCCCCTGAAAATAAAAGTGAAAAAATTATGCAGCCGGGTAGTCAATTTTGCTGATCCAACGGAAAGGGAATTGGATCCCCAGCTGTCCCTTTGTGGTGGATCAGATGTTCACAGGTGTAAACGGACACATGTCCATTTATACCCTCCGCTCCATAGAGGGGAATGGAGGCTCCAATCTGGGTCTGCCTGAAAAATGGACAGGCGGACCCGATTGGAACGTTCGTGTGAAAGAACCCTTACACTGTTGTATCTGCAGTCTCTAAGCTTTTAACCAAATTGCTGCCAGATCCAGTTCTGAGTTTTTATTGCACATATATCAAAAATATTTTTAGATCTGAAGATTACCTAAAACCCTAAAGACATTATACATTTTCTGAAAGCAGACACCCTGGAGGATATGACCCTATCAGGTCATTGGTTCAGAGTTAACCATAAATAATGGCACTAGAATTATTGATTTTACTCCTTCATGAACATCAATATCTAGTGCATAAGAATGAGCTTAGTGTTTAGTATGAATGTTATAGCCAGTACACTGGCTATTCAGACGTTTGTGCAAACTCTGAATGTTTAGGATATTAGGCTCAAATGGTCTGGGTGTATTTTAGGGGGGCTCAATGCGATTTTTTTTCATTCTTGCTGTTGGATGTGCTACAGCAAAAATGGCTTTTACATAGAAAAAAAAATGAAAGACCTTTTGGGTCTGCTATGTATTTTGAGGGAACTTTGGGATTTGTGTGCTGAGAGAGATGGCATTTGCTGGCAATTTAAAACTTGTTTTTTTTTCCTTTGTAAATGTCAGTGCTAAATAATGACTGCTCTGGGCCACATTTAATTTTTTAAAACTTTTTTTTTAATTGGTACATGCTCCTCAGGGTAGTCCCCACCCCCATGCCTATTAACATAGAACATTGGCATTTTTATTCCTAGATCAGTCCCAAAATTTGGTAAAATACCTAATAAACCATTAGTCATATCAAAAAAGTAAAACAAGTTAAAAAAAAAAATGTTTACCCTTTGGGCACATGCAATCCTTCCACAATCCTCAACATATCTATTGTATCCCTGATATATGAGAAGAGAGCCCTCACATGTACTGTAGGCACAAATACTCATGCACCAAACAACTTGAGTTTTTGGTTAGAGATCCTCACCTAGATTAGACATCCAGGAAGACATGAAAGACTTTTGTGGACTTTGGGTAACTGTTCAACAGTCGGTTCATTCCCCTGTGGAAAATGCATTTTTTGCTATTTTATATTGAAAGGTAGGGAGATCATTTTCCCTGATAGAAAAACATGGAGATCGAACGTGTTAGACCGTATTTGTGGTATTTATCATGAAATATATATAAAAAAGTGCAGCGCTTAAATTAAAAATCCAACAACATGATAAACATAACCAAAGTCCAATCCAAAAGGCTTGAAACATATGAAAGGAAAGTTCATCAATCCAGGATCCACAAAAATCCCATAGATTCCCAAGAAGTCACTAAGACAAAAAGAAAACTGCTTCACCAGCACCAAACACACTGCCTCTTACTGGATAATATTGACCCCCAATTAAGGAAAGGTCAATACACGCTGTGTGCTTCCCAGAAGCAAAACAATAGGCCTGTGAAATTCTTTGAATCCTGGGAAAGAAAGGCATGTCCATGGACCAAGATACTACATCCTGTGCTAAACTAACCAAAACCAGTTGCAAATCGGAAACATGTTTTATAAAAAATATTTTAATAGAAATAAAATTACATAAACGGATGCTATTTAATCCATTCCATATATGATAAAAAAAACATTGCACTGATGGCCATGGTGCAATCTTGTGGTCAATAAGGATATGACAATTACCAATACATTTTATGACAAACCTTAAACTGAAAACTCATATAGTAAAATAAACCATCTCATATCCAAAAACATACAATAATTAGGACCACAGAAACACAAGAACAGAAAAAAGAACAAAAGGCAGGAAAAAGGGAAAAAAAGAAAAAACTTTCCCCCCATAAATTATTTAGTTCAATATTTTTTTTTATTGAAAGATTTTTAGTACAAAACAAGGTACGTTAATATGGTTCACAGTTAAGTACAGTAATACATTTTGTATGAAATAAGTTCCCCACCGTTTGGCTGGGGACAGTATAAACGTGAGTCGCATTGACCTGAGAGGTATGCTCGGTTTGGTGTGAACCATATATGGATGAAAATGTTGTATAAAGGGGGTAAGGAACAGGGATGGGGGGGCAAAGGAGGGGGGGGGTGACGAAAGCACCAGTCTAGGGCATAGGGTGTTAGTGTTATATATTTAAATTATCAGCATTTTATGGAACAGTTTGGGTTCTGTAGCCATCAAGACCATTGGTATTTGAACTTGTGGTAGGAGGAATTGTTGAGGGCTGATCTTCTTTCCATATCACATTGGAAGTTAAGATCTGTTATAAGGGAAGAGAGAGAGGGAGTTTTGGAAGATTTACATAATTTA
This sequence comes from Staurois parvus, assembly GCF_062004578.1. Lineage (NCBI taxonomy): Eukaryota > Metazoa > Chordata > Amphibia > Anura > Ranidae > Staurois > Staurois parvus. Next base: position 2,980,127 of record NW_028317808.1, read on the forward strand.
ATAAGGTTGGTCTTAGCAGCTGCTAATGTGTGGATAATGATGGTGCGAGAGTCTTTAGGGAATTTGTCAATTCCTATGTGGAGGAGTGCGAGAGCAGAGTTTGGTGTTATTGGGGTTTCAGTGATTGTTGAGATCAATTGGAACACACTGTTCCAATAAGATCTGAGACATTTGCATGTCCAAAGTATATGTACAGTTGATCCTGTTTCTCCGCATTGTCTCCAGCAAGCGGATGAGTGCTGAGGGTAATATAAAGAGATTTTAACGGGTGTTAAATACCATTGGTGTAAAATTTTCATGCATGATTCCCAATGGGAGCTACATCTAGATGCTTTGTGGGTGATGTTGAAGGTTTTTTCCCATGTGTTCGGTAGTATTGGTTGTGGGAGAAGTTACTCCCAGTTGGATAGAGAGGTAGTTTGTAGGGTAAATTGTGAGCTGGTTATGAATGTATAGAAAGTCGAAATCCCTTTTCTTGGGTATTGTATTTTGTTAAGGAATTGATGCGCAGTGGTAGGAATTTTCAAAAGATATGGAACGTTTATCTTTTTCTAGGGAGTGAGCTATTCTCAGGTAGGTGAAATTCTCATTGTCTGGGAGGTTAAATTTTTCCTAAAGAGTCGAGAAGGAGTCTAATTTGTGATTTCATAGAGGTCTTGTATAAGAGATATGCCTCGGTTTTCCCACTGTAGCAGGTTTAATGAAGGGATAATGAAGTGTAGTGTGGTGATTGGGGTAGGTATAAGTTTAATATCTGTCGAGTTAGAGGTTAGACGATCATACCAGGCTTGTAGGGAGGCTTGAATGCATGGATGTTTGGGTCGAATTCTGGGTTGAGGTGTTTGTGGTAAGAAGAGTATGTTACGTGATGTAAGCGGCAGATGTGAGAGTGTTTCCATGATAGACCATGATTTTTCGTTAGTTGGGTGCAACCACCCATAAATTATTTAGAAAACCCTTTTTATTTTATATTTTATCACCTATTGTTTATAAAAGCGTTTATATCACATTCAATATTAAGCTCATGTGGTGTAAAAGATTTCATGGTGTAAATTCACCAGGTTTCCAATTTTGAAATGTTTTGTTTAATATGGCTACCTCTCCAATTCTTAGAGAACTTATCAATATCCATAAACAGGGTTCCTTCAGGGTTCCTACCATGATGTAAAGCATAGTGTTTAGAGACACTATTATTGGGAAAACGTTTTTTGATATTAGCAATATGTTCCTTTAATCTAGTCTGTAATGTTCTTAGAGTGCACCCAACATATTGGAACCCACATGGACAATTGAATCAAATAAACCACATTCTTAGTAGTACAGGTAATAACATTCTTAACCCCAAAACATTTTTTTGTAGCCATAGATTGAAAATCCTTCATTTTCTTATTTTTGCATATATTAAATTTACACAAAGAACATTTCCTATATGGAAAATACCCCCCAAGGTCATGAAAAAAGGAAGACTTCCTAGGTGGAGCTATAACATTAGGAGGAACATAAAATATCAATGGTGGTGCTCCTTTAAAGATAACAGGGGGGCCTCTGGAAGTAAAGGTCACAAAATTTTATCATTACACAGAACCCTCCAATGTTTCTGAAAAATGTTTTTAACATCATAGTACTGAGTAGAATAAGAGGTGACAATTTAAATGATCCATTAGATTCCTGTTGCAACCTAGGGAGTAACAGATCTGTTCTATCTCTCATACCAGCATCCTTAAACACTCTTTCCAATAAGTAGGAATCTTAACTTCTTTCCTCAAATTGTTTTCTTAACCAGTTAGCTTCTAGTATGAAGTCATCACGGTTCGCACAATTCCTCTTAAGCCTAAGGAACTGGCTTTTAGGCACAGACCTAAGCCAAGAGGAATGATGACAACTCTTAAAATCAATGAAACTGTTCCTATCGGTCTCTTTGAAAAAATGTATAAATAAAATGTATATGTGGGGCATTTTATGTTGGGAAAACCAAATTCCCATTTTTATAACATATCAGGGACTATGTCTCATTGGTAGCAAATGAAAAATTGGAAACCCTATTCAGTCGACATGTTGGACTGTATCAAGGTTTTGATTTAAGTGTTATGGGGTTCTTCGCCTTGGAGCATGTCCCCAAACACAAATGTGATGGATATATTGATAAGTTACTACTACAGCTAGAGAAAAAATGGATATATTCTTTGCAGGCCATACTTTACCCAGGACTAAATGACTCTATCAGCTACAAACCTTCCTGTAGGTCCATCCTGTTATCCCAATGATTTTTTTCAGCCACTGTATGGATACGTCTACTTTTAGGAGAAACTATATTTGTATTTTATGTAACTTACACATTGAATATAGTTTTTATCATCATTGTAGTAGATTGTAGTTTTACGTATTCAATTTTTGTTTTTTCCTGTTCAGTAATAATCTGATCTGTACTTTGTTTTTTATAGAGGTCATGAAATGCGAATACGGATTTAGATACCATCACCCTTCACCAACTGCTTAGGCTGTGGATGTGGCAATTCTCTTGCGGGTTTAGGAGTTTTTTTACTGACTATGGGTTTTGGGGGGGGTATGCCCACCAGTGCCACATTGGGGGTGACTGTATGGATGCCCAAGACATTGGGGTGGTCCTTCAGAGGATGTTTAATCCCTCTTTCACATCCAGCACTAATCTTTGGGGCTTATGTGGGTGTTTCTGCTTCTTCCTTGCTTGCCTTTTTTTCCCACTGGTTAACCTAGGGGGGTATTGTGGGTTGGGAAGGCTCCCTGGCAGGTGTACGGTTAATCCCAGTTTGCCAAACTTGAGCCCTTTCTTTCTGTTCCATCTCCCACCACTTGGTAGAAATTCCATCATCCTCCTGTCCTCTGAGCAGCACCATGCATGGGGCAGTGTCACCACCAGCCATGTATACCCAGGGATTCTTGTTGTTTTCTCTGGCGGTGTGTGGCTGAGGGTGCTGTTGCTCTTGTTTGAACGGCTATGTGGTGTACAGGTGGCGGTATGAAGGGTGCATGTGCTAGTTCCAGCTTTGTGTCCATGCCCCACTGTGACATCACATGCTGGCGGGGGGCATAAAAGCTAGGCTGCTGGTGGTCATCTTACTGGAGCCCAGGAGCAAGACAGACAGACATGTAGGATGTGATATAAGCTACAGATAAGGAGATATGACTCTTTTTATGGGATTTTGCTAAAATGTTACAGAAAGTAGTTGATGGTGTAGACACAACTCAGCTAATGACAGATTTTCCTTGCGGGGATGTGTTAACATGGAAACTGAGGGTCGGTAAAAGCTATTGGCAAAATATCAGGTAATCCCCAATGGGAAATACCCAAGCTGCTTGTGCATTAGTGGTTAGTTAATACCTATCATATTTTATGTTTAACTTCTTTTTTAACTTTTCATAAATGCCATAATTATAGGAATTAAATATTTACTTTAGTACACATATTCCTGCTTATTTAATAGATGTCTCTAATGAAGGATCTGTGAAATTAATCCTGCTTTCCTATATTACATAGAGCTTAATAAATAAACTGACTTAGTGGACTCCCTACATTTGCTCACTGGTTCCCTCCAATGCATTTTTTTATTTATTTGTTTTAGTAAGTAATTTTTTTAGAACTGGGGATATAAAGAACATGTATGGTCCTGTATATAAATATAATCAAAATGCATCGCTCAAATAAATTATAGTGAAAAAAGTGATAATAAGTGCGCAAAGTTATGCGTTAACAAGTGGAATAGATGTGATGTCTTAATGAAGATGGTATATAATATAAAGTGACGTCAGTACGTCGTCTCATGAAAACATATTAAATTGCATAAAAGCAATATATAAACGCATAAAAGTCCAAAAACATTATAGAAGTATTCAAACGGTGCATCAGTATTCCAGAGTGTGGGGGGTACTGATCACTCTCATTAAACTTGCATCAATGATAATAATAAGGTGCTCTTGACTTCCGTGATAAGAAAAAGAGGTGTGCTTGCACTCACCAGACGCACAATAATATTGCGCATGTAATGTAAAGGGCACTAGTGGTCATCTGGAAACCGATGGGGATGTGGCACTCCGATGGCGCTTGGTACACCCAGGGATTGAACTCCAGACCTCTCAGTGGACCCTCTCAGCTAACGGGGACTGCTCCTTGGTATCACTTACACCAGGCATCAGGTAAGATCAGCATCAAAGGAAATCCACCTTAAGTAGCTCAAACAAGCCACCAGACAAAGAGCTGATATAGTGTAGCAGTTTTATACAGCCAATAGTGATATACACTTATCAGGGCAGCATAAAGGGACAGCAGGTAAATAGCAGGTATCATCAGATGGATAGAACGTTCATGCATGAATGTCAAAAGATGGACTCTGGCCTAACACGTGGCTACAGCAGCAGATGACGGCGCGGCAATAATGTTTTTGGACTTTTATGCATTTATATATTGCTTTTATGCAATTTAATGTGTTTTCATGAGACAACATACTGCTGTCACTTTATATTATATACCGTCTTCATTAAGACATCACATCTATTCCACTTGTTAGCACATAACTTTGCGCGCTTATTGTCACTTTTTTCACTTTATAATTTATTTGAGTGCTGCATTTTGAATATATTTATATGTTTTAGGATTTTAGGGGTTTTCCTCATGCAAGCTGCTTTTTGACTATATTTATAGAAGTGCTGGCTTTATTACTGTTATATAGTCCTGTATATAATTAACTGGGGATATTTTATGGATTTTTGTGGACAGAATACACTTGTGTCTTTGTGCCTCCTCTGCGGTTTGCCCTGTGCTGTCCTGGGCTTATTCCTTGCAGCCCATGGGGAGGGTCTCCTCCTTTTTCCATCTAAGCTATGTCCCCTACACCATGTGCCCGAAGCTTGTGAGGACATTCCATCTGGTTTGGTGGGTGTTGTTTTTTTTTTTTGTCCATATTGGACACATTTTCATGCTACCTATGTTGGTTTCATTGTTTATTTGTTGAATCTTATTTGGGGTTTTTGTATATTCAGTAGCATCCTTTGCACATGTACACCTCCTGAAGAAGCCATAGTAGCAAAAAAAGTAAAAGACAATGTATAAAGGATCTCTACAATTTCATGTATACACATTGTGTATTGTGTCTTCACATTTGTTTATATATATGCTCCTTTTTACGCATTGTAAACATTATTGTAATAAATACATTGCATTTTAACTGTTACTGGTCTGGTATAACTAAGGCACCTTTAATATCCCACACCTATTTTTTCTATTTTATATATATACAGTGGGGCAAAAAAGTATTTAGTCAGCTACCAATTATGCAAGTTCTTCCACTTAAAAAGATGAGAGAGGCCTGTAATTGGCATCATAGGTAGACCTCAACTATGAGAGACAAAATGAGAAAAAAAATCCAGACAATCACATTGGCTGATTTGGAAAGAATTTATTTGCAAATTATGGTGGAAAATAAGTATTTGGTCACCTACAAACAAGCAAGATTTCTGGCTCTCACAGACCTGTACCTTCTAGTTTAAGAGGCTCCTCTGTCCTGCACTCATTACCTGTATCAATGGCACCTGTTTGAACTTGTTATCAGTATTAAAGACACCTGTCTACAACCTCAAACAGTCAAACTCCAAACTCCACTATGGTGAAGACCAAAGAGCTGTCGAAGGACACCAGAAACAAAATTGTAGACCTGCACCAGGCTGGGAAGACTGAATCTGCAATTGGCAAGCAGCTTGGTGTGAACAAATCAACTGCGGGAGCAATAATTAGAAAATGGAAGACATACAAGACCACTGATAATCTCCTTCGATCTGGGGCTCCATTCAAGATCTCACCCCGTGAATGACCTGTAGAGAGCTGGGACCAACATAACAAAGGCTACCATCAGTAACTCACTACGCCGCCAGGGACTCAGATCCTGCAGTGCCAGACGTGTCCCCCTGCTTAAGCCAGTACATGTCCGGGCCCGTCTGAAGTTTGCTAGAGAGCATTTGGATGATCCTGAAGAGTATTGGGAGAATGTCATATGGTCAGATGAAACCAAAATAGAACTGTTTGGTAGAAACACAACTCGTCGTGTTTGGAGGAGAGAGAATGCTGAGTTGCATCCAAAGAACACCATACCTACTGTGAAGCATGGGGGTGGCAACATCATGCTTTGGGGCTGTTTCTCCGCAAAGGGACCAGGACGACTGATCCATGTACAGGACAGAATGAATGGGGCCATGTATCATGAGATTTTGAGTGCAAACCTCCTTCCATCAGCAAGGGCATTGAAGATGAAACGTGGTTGGGTCTTCCAACATGACAATGATCCCAAACATACCGCCAGAGCAACGAAGGAGTGGCTTCATAAGAAGCATTTCAAGGTCCTGGAGTGGCCTAGCCAGTCTCCAGATCTCAACCCCATAGAAAACCTTTGGAGGGAGTTGAAAGTCCGTGTTGCCCAGCGACAGCCCCAAAACATCACTGCTCTAGAGGAGATCTGCATGGAGGAATGGGCCAACATACCAGCAACAGTGTGTGCCAACCTTGTGAAGACGTACAGGAAACGTTTGACCTCTGTCATTGCCAACAAAGGATATATAACAAAGTATTGAGATTAACTTTTGATATTGACCAAATATTTATTTTCCACCATAATTTGCAAATAAATTCTTTCCAAATCAGCCAATGTGATTGTCTGTATTAGTTTTCTCATTTTGTCTCTCATAGTTGAGGTCTACCTATGATGCCAATTACAGGCCTCTCTCATCTTTTTAAATGGGGGAACTTGCACAATTGGTAGCTGACTAAATACTTTTTTGCCCCACTGTAGATGTTATATGGATGTATGCTGGTTTGTACTTTAACAAGCTTTCTATCCTTACTGGGAAACTGCTAATGCACTACATTATTAGCAAATTTTATTCTCTATTCTGTGAACAGATGTTATTTCTTGGATGTGTTGCAGACAAGCATTAAGGTCACATAAACAACCATGTCTTGCCAGACATCCATCTGTGCTGGCACGTTGGGCATAAAATATAAGTTCAGAATGTATTTTTTCTTAGTGAGAAGTTATTTCAATGATAAAACAACTGAGAAATCGGTAGACTGTGTTAACTTTGTAGCTATACTGAGCTAAATTGATTTGCATAAGTTCTAAAGATATTAACAATGATAAATCAAATGATCAAAAGAGGGAATAGTTCACTTTTACAGATGCACATTTTGTTCAAGTTAATTGAATTTCGGCAGCTGGAAAAACACAAGAGACCAAAACTATATTCCTTTTGTATTTTATTTCTAAAATTAAATTTCAGAACTTATGATTAACTTTTGGCATCATGTCTTACTAAAATACTGATTTTAATGGAGATCGCAGGGTGCATGTTCAGGAGGGGCCGGACCAGCCAATATTATTGAAGAAGAGGTGCTGAGCAGGCCACAAAAATGAAAAAACAATGTGGATGAAATTTTACCACTGTGAACATCCCAGGCAGTATTCTATGGTTTTTGCCACTTTTGCTGAATAGTCTAGCCTGTTAAAGAATGTGGAATGTTAATGATGTACTGGCTGGTTCAGTAGAATATATAACAATGTAACAAAACCTGCAGTGTTAATGCTATTGACAGACAGCATGATATATGTAATTTTTTACTTCCCTTATAATTCTACTTTGTTATCTGTGGGGGTTGGGCTAAGATTTAAGTGGATGTTAACAGTAAAGGGTTAATTTAAGAGGTTAGATAAAGGGTTTGGGTGGTTGAGTATCAGGCGTGCTTTATAACTTTGCCGCATGTTACCATACATAAGCTAACATGTTTTATGTTGTGCATCAATGTGCTTTATGGTAAGGCAGACAATTCAAAATTAATTTTCCAGTGTACCACAATGTGCATTATGGTATGCCAGGCCTGTGGCACATTGGGATGGTTTGTGGTGTGTCATTTATATTTAAATGATTTTTATTGAAAGATTATAACATAACAAGGGTATATATAAACAACAGCTTAGAATGGTACACAGTAGAGAGAACAGTAATAAAGGAAACAGGTAAGAGTGGAGGTTCTCCACCATCTGGCTGGAGAAACCATAAGTCTTGATTATGCTTACATGAGAAGTATGCTCAGTATTCTGTGTACCTTTTAAGAGCAAGTAAGTTGTAAATGGGGGAGGGCTATGAGGTGGGGGGGAGGAAGAGGGAGGGAAGACACACTTGTAGCATAGATAAGTACCTTATAGTATTATAGGGTAGTATTCAGTTTATTGAGCAATTAGGATTTTTCAACCATCGAGACCATTGTATTGCAAATTTCTGATATGATGAATTTTGAAGGGCTGTTCTTCTTTCCATCTCACACTGGAAGTTGAGATCAGCCATGAGGCGGGGCAGGAGTGGGATGGTAGGGGATCGCCACAATTTAGTAATGTTGGTCTTTGCAGCTGCTAGAATATGTATGATGATGGTGCGTGAGTTTATGGGGAAACTATCTATTCCGATGTGGAGGAGGGCTAAGGCCGGGTTTGGGGAAACTGGAATTCTTGTAATTGAGGAAATTATTTGGAAAACTTTGTTCCAGTAGGATTTGAAGGACTTACATGTCCATAGTAAATGAAGGAGGGAGACAATTTCTCAGCAGTGTCTCCAGCAGGTCTGGGAGCGCTGAGGGTAATATATGGATAATTTAGTGGGGGTTAGATACCATTGGTGTAGAATTTTAAGGTACGTTTCCCAATGGGAACTACATTTTGAAGCTTTAAATGTAATTGTGAATGTTTTTTCCCAGGTATGCTGGGCTATCGGTTGGATCAAGTTTTTTTCCCAATTACTTAAGGATGAGGTATATGTGGTGAATAGCGTTCCGGTTATAAGTGTGTAGAAGGTTGAAATTCCTTTCTTCCTTTCTTAGGATGGTTTGTCCTATGAAAGAATTGATGTGCAGTAGCAGGAATTTCTATTTCGAATGGTGGAGTTGTTTTGTAAAGGGCGTGTGTTATACGCAAATAAGAGAATAGTTCTTTGTCTGGAAGGTGAAATTTCTCTTGTGTTGTATTAAATGAGTTTAGTTTATGTATAGTATACAGATCTCGGATGTAATGTATGCCCCGAGCATTCCATGATGTCAGATTTAAGTGAGGAGAGATGAGGTGCAGGGATGAAAGTGGGGACAGAATATGTATGTTGTCTTTATGTGCTTGATTACAAGCTAGGAAGTCATGCCAGGCCATCAAAGAGGCTTGTATGCAGGGGTGATTATGCAAAAAGTGGGACTGAAATGTTTGAGGTATGAATAGCATATCTGATAATGAGTGAGGTAGGTGCAGGGAGGTTTCCATGACAGTCCAGGTTTTTTCAATAGTAGGGTGCCACCAGAAGAAGAGTTGGTCCAGTAAGGCGGCTTGGTAATATGATTTTAATTGAGGTAGACCAGCTCCACCTCTGGAGGGCGGGCGGATTAGGAGATTTTTATTGTACCTGGGTTTTTTTGCGTTCCAAAGAAACTTGTTCAGTATTTTTTGAAGTTTAGAGAAGAAAGAATAAGGAACTGGTATAGGGAGTGTACGAAATATATAGAGTATTTTAGGTAGTATGCACATTTTTATGGTTGCTACTCTGCCTAGTATCGACAGAGTAGTAGTGCGTAAGCTCTTAAGGTCCTGGGGGATTGTGTCAAGTAATGGTTTGAAATTAGAAGTGTAAAGTTGGTTAATTTTGGTTGTAATTTTAATTCCCAGGTAGGGAATGCTATGTTTTTCCCAAGTAAAAGGGAAGTGTTTAGAGATTAAATTCTGTGTTGCTATGGGCGTATAGAGGTTTAGCATAGTTGATTTAGATTCATTCAATTTGTAGTATGAGACTGTTGCGTAGTTGTGGATATGCGTGCGTATCGTTTGGAGCGATTTACAGGGTTTTGTGATCATTAGGATAATATCGTCTGCAAATAGACTAATTTTGTGTTCATTTTTAAGAAATTTAATTCCTGTAAAATTTGGGTCGTTTCTAAGGTTGGATGCTAATGGTTCAATGAGTAAGGCAAAAATAATAGGGGAAAGTGGGCAACCTTGTCTGGATCCGTTTGATATGCTGAAGGGCTGTGAAAGTGTGCCATTGGTCAGTACTCTAGCAGTAGGGTTAGAGTATAGGGATAGGATCGCCGATAGCATCCAGTCTGTTATTCCATATTTCCGGAGTGTAAGTATCATGAATTGCCAGTGAATTCGATCAAATGCTTTTTCTGCATCGAGTGATAGAAAAAGAGAAGGCTGGTTAACAGATTCTAGTTGGTGTATTAGGGATATAATTTGTCTAGTAGCGTCAGGGGCCTGTCTACCAGGTATAAATCCCACTTGGTCTGGGTTAATTAGTGTGGGTAGATATGTGAGTAGACGCAAGGCAATTATTTTGGCATATATTTTTATGTCCGTATTAAGTAATGAGATCGGTCTGTAATTCTCGACTAATTGGGGGTCTTTGCCCGGTTTTGGAATAGTGGTAATTAATGATTGTAGCATGTCAGAGGGGAATTGTCCATTAGAAGCAACGTGGTTATATAGGTCGGAGAGATGTGATGAAAGGTTAGATGCAAATGTTTTGTAAAATTCGTTAGTGAATCCATCGTTCCCTGGTGATTTGTTTAGAGGTAGGGAGTTTATGGTTTTTCCAATCTCTATGGGTGAAATCGGCACAGAGATAGATTCAAGTTGTGGTAAGGTGAGCTGGGGGAGATTCGTGGTCTGTAGAAATTTTTCAATAGAGGGAATTGTTGGTTGGACAGTGTTCGGATCGTCTTTTATATTGTATAGGTTCTGATAGTAAGAAGCAAAAGCGTTGGCTATATCTAATGGGTTTGTCACTGGAGAGTGTGTGCTAGGGTGGTGAATCGTGAATATTTTAGATTTGAGTCGTCTTTGTTTGATGATTTTAATGAGGAGGGAGTTTGGTTTGTTACTAAGCGAGTAAAATTTGGTTTTCGTTTTTTGGAGATTAGTGTCATATGTGTGTAGTAAAATGGTGCGCAATTTATTTCTGTCAGTGTTTAGGGCTGCGGATGTGGAAGGATTTGGGTTCTTTTTGTTAATTTCTTCATTTATGTGGATGGAAGTCAGTAGTCGGTCAATTTGTTGGGACCGTTGTCTTTTGATTCGAGAGTTTAGTTGTATGAGGATACCTCTCAAGTAAGCTTTGTATGTTAGCCAAAGTGTAGTAATAGAGATATCAGGGGTAGCATTAGTTTCAAAGAAAAGGTTATGGGCTTCAAGTATATGTTTCTGATTTTCAGGAGATTTCAGGATTGAAGAATCAAGTCTCCAAATAGGCGGGATCGTTGTGCGTCGATTGTCGTCTAAAGATATGTTGATTGGAGCATGGTCCGACCATGTTATAGTTCCAATAGTGGAGGATGTCACTTGTTGTAATGTCCATTTGTCGGTAACAAACATATCAATTCTTGAGTATGATAGGTGTGGGGGTGAGTAGTAGGTATAATCCTTTTCGGTTCCATGTTGACATCTCCAGATGTCGTACAAGTCATGGTCATGTAGGAACTGGTTAAAGTTAAGTTTGGCAGGTTTTTTATTGGAAGATGAGTCCATAAGAGGGTTACCCAGAACATTAAAATCACCACCTATGATGATTCTGCCTTGTTTATACTGCGTGATGACTTTGTAGAGTTTGCAGTAAAATTGCATCTGTTTATTATTTGGACCATATATGTTCTCCAGGGTGTGGGTTAAGTCATTTATTTGGCAAATCAAGACATGGTAGCATCCTTGTGGGTCGGCTATGCTGGAAATAGTGCGAAATGAGAGAGAGTCATTAATGGCCGTGATAACTCCATTTTTCTTTTTGATGTTGGTAGCCATGAACAATTGAGAAAAACGGTGGAGATATAACTTAGGGGTCTTCTCAGTAGCAAAATGTGACTCTTGTATGAAAAGAATGTCTGCTTGGGATTTTCGGGCTTCTCTGGAGAGCATTGATCTCTTGAAAGGAGAGTTTAGGCCTCGGACGTTGAGAGATGTAATGTTAATCATTAATAAATCTATTTGCTAGGTATCTGTTCAGTTGGGTTGTTGTTTGAGAGAGCATTGACTCAGTAGTTGTCTTGCTGAGGAGGAAAGTCATAGTGTAACTATGGTATATAGTAGGCTCGATTGGAGTGGCAGAATGCATTTTCCTTGTAAATTTGAAGGTTGTGGAACTTGTGGCATAGATGCGTAGCTGGTTGTGTCTTAAAGGGAGAAGGATAAGGAAGTAAAGAACGATAAAAAACCACTTGCGTAAAACACAAGTAAACCGAGTAGCATGCATTGCTACTACAAAGATGGGGGGTATGAACAGGCTTTGACCTCCTGAAGGGTCATGCCAACTGTAAACTGGTGTAGTAATCTTCGTCGGATCTAGGCCGATCGCCAGATATTGATATATCAAAAGGTGGCCTCTGGAGGGAGATGCAGAAGCGCTTGATAATAGAAATTGTCCTGGTGCCCGTTATGATGCTTCCATATTTTGGATAGAGCCAGGTGCATTTTCTTGTGGGTCTGCGGGTAGGATATTCCAGACTTTGAGTAGGTCTAAGCCTGCTGGTAGGGATTTGATAGTATAGATCCTGCCTTGTTGTCGTACCGTTAGTTTTGTGGGGAAGCCCCATTGGTATGCTATACCATGGTTTCTCAAAGCTTTAGTAATAGAGACCATTTTTTTCCTGTTAAGAAGCGTGGCTTTGGACAGGTCTGCATATAACTTGAGGTTTGTGTGGGATGGCGGTAATGGTGGAGGGTTTCTGGCCGTTGTCATAATTTTCTCTTTGACGTGGTAGAAATGTATGCGGGCTAGTACATCTCTTGGAATAGATGCCGCCAAGAATGAGGGTTTAGGTAACCGGTGAGCTCGATCAATCGCCAGTTCTACATCAGAGAGTTCCGGAATAAGGATTTTAATGAATTGCTGTAGGTAAAGTAGCAGTGAATCGTTGGTAACTGTTTCAGGGATCCCTCTGAATTTAATATTGTTATGGCGTGATCGATCCTCTAAGTCGGCTAACTTGAGGTTGATTTGTTCTATATCAGATGAGTGGTCTGCATGCGCGTCAATCATGTCATTGTGAGCCGTGATTATGTTACCCATGCTAGATTCAATATGGCAAATTCTGTGTTCTTGTCGTTGTATTGCGGTAGTAATTTGATTTAATGATGCAGAGATGTCATTGTGCAGTGTTTGACGTAGTGACGCTAGCATATTTGTCATGCATATTTCTGTTAGTGGTTGGTCCGCTGCTGGAAATGCGTCTATGTGAGGCAGGCTTATTTGAGGTGACTGAGGAGGAAGGTTTGAGGCCTGATATGAGGGGTCAGGGTCCTGGTCAAGTCGTGGCCGAGATTTAGCAGGGCTGCTAGTCGTGGGGGACATTGGGGGTGACAACTCACCAGGGTCCCCTGGGTATAGCTGGTGTTGCAGCCTCGGATCCGCTTGCTGGGCCCTGTAGTCCTCCTCATGGCCGCCTCCTTCCCCCTGCTTATGTGAATTGCGGGCGCCATCTTGGATTCCCGGGATGACAGCCGGGAAGAATTGAGTGAGTTTCCCCGGCTGCTCCGGTGTTTTCCTCCTGCGGGGCATGACTCGTGAGGTGCGGGCACGCTTCAGGGATGTCGCTGAGGTAATTTCCCCCTCCAGGGCTGGTGTGTGCCGCTACGATACTGGCGGATGGAAGGAGCTCACTCTACAGCGCGTCCATCTCGTAGCCGGCCGCGCATGCGCCCCCGTGGTGTGTCATTTAAAGTGAGTGACATGGCAATGTAGTTCACACATTGCTGCAATGCAAAATAATGAATCTGGCTTTACATTCTATGAGTACCTAGTGAGCTCAAAACTCACATGCTAATAAAAAGTGTATTACTAATCATTTTAATTATTAAAAATATAATGGACTGTTTGCCAACAAATGCACATCAAATTAATTATCAAGGCCAGTCAGAAACCTTTCAAACCATTCATTACGGGGAACAAAACTGAATCCAGTTTAACCTCTCCACGGCGACATCACACAAATATGCAGCCACACAGAACTGGGCTTTTTTCCGTGGAGCCCCATATTTGTGTACCTGTCTTTCTGCTGGGAGCGCACAGCGCACTCCCACACAAAGATGGGGGGGGGTCACTGAGAGCCCCAGGTCCCGTTGTAACGATCAGGACCCGGGACTCCCGATTTCGGGTCACATGATCGCTGTGATAGCCTTTGATTGGCTATCACAGTGATCAGTCACTGTATAGCCAACCCCCCTTGTTTTTTTTTCTCTATGAATGGAAGAGAGAGGTACATTGTATCTCCCTAACTCCTGGCATAGAGAAAAAAATGTTTGTTAAAAAAAAAATAGATAAATAAATATTAAAAAATAAAAGAAAAAATACCTAGATCAAGGTTTGATCTAGTTCAGTGCCAGGGTAAGTGTTTAGGTCAAGGTCAGGGTCAAAGGTCAAGGTCAAAAGGTCAGGTTCAAAGGTCAGGAATTTTAAAATTGTTTAAATTGGTATCAGTGTCAGTGTGTTTTAGGTAAAAAAAAAAACAAAAAACAAAACAAAATGCACACTATTGTTTCTGGGCTGTACTACGGGTACAAACAACAAATAACATACACATATATGGTATCGCTGTGATCGTCAACAGCTGGAAAATTTATTTTGGTTTGTTTTTTGGTGGTAGGTTATGGTAATAACAAGAAACGCACAGCTAAATTAAAAAAATGTTTTTTTCTTTACTATTTTGGGCCAGTTTTCCTTTGATAATTAAAAAAAAATCAGGAGATATCCATTACCATTTACCACCAAATGAAATCCCAATTTGTCCTGACAAAAACAAAGTATAATTCACCTGGATATACAAAGTAGTTGTGATGATATGTACGGTTTTACTAACACATTTCAACGTTGCAAAATTGTGCTTAGGCATTAAGATTTGTTTTAACCTTAGGCGTGAAGGGTTTAAAAACAATATGATTAAAATTTACTGTATGCATATTCCACCTTAAATTCCTAATATTTTTCAATAATATAATATTGTTTATTAATAATTTTTATAAAGCCTGTACTTCATTTTGACCAAGCCCATAGGTGTAAAACATCTCTGGGGAGCGAGGTGTGTTTGGTGGAGACAGAATGTATGCATTCATGGAATAAAACAATATGAAGAATTTAAGATGGAGTGCAACTCTCAACTTTTTCTACACTTTAGTGGAAGAGATGGGATACAGGAGCCAGCACCCTAACAGCTCTTAAATGAGTGGAGGTGGTTTAGAGCGGTGTTACAGATTTAGGTATGTAATGAAAAGTACAGATTATTATTTGGTTGCAAAATATGTATTACATTTCCTCACTCTTTCACAAAACAGCCACTTATCGCCCTTTACTTGCCACAACAAACCCACTAAATACAAAAAGCAAACTTCGGCTCTGTTCAATATTAATGCACAAACTTCAAAATGAAACAAATATTCAAGTATGTAACTTACCACTTACTTAAATATATGCTTTCTGTTTTTTTTAAGTAATAATGATAAATTAAAGTGTTACTAAACCCAGGACCCTGCATTCACTATATCTGGCCTCCCACAGTACACAGAACATGGAAATGCAATTATTTTAGTAAATATAAACTGCTAAATACCTTTTCTCATCAGCAGTATATAGCAGTCTTGTGATTACTATCAGTGTCCAGCTGAGCACTGGTTAAAGCTTGTAGGAGGAGTTTTCTTTCTGCTCTAAGAGGATGCAGAACCCTTGATCTCTGTCTGGACAGTGTGGATTGGCCCTGTGCTGCTCACGTGCACTCTACCAAGGAAAAAAAAACCTCTCTAGCAATACACACCAAACTGAGCATTTGCAGAGTGTCTCCACATGATATATCTTATCAGGAGATAAGAGGGGGGCACTGGAAGAAAGGGAGGATCAGAGAAGTCAGGATCAAACAGCGTTTTTACACAATGCAGAGGATTAACTTTTTAGGTTCCACAGTGAGTATAACAAGCATGCTTTACGGCATATACAGGTTTAGTAACACTTTAAATATGAGACAAAATAAGAAGCTATCATAAATATGATATTGCATAGTTTTTAATTACATAAAAAAAAATTTGTGTAAAAATAAAAAGGAAATTTGCTTACTTTTTTTTATGTTTCAGTAACGTAGTAGTTTCATTTTGGATTAATCCTTCAATATGGTTCATAGTTCTGGTAGGGAAATGTCCCCATTGTTAGCAAAGTTTGCTTGGAAGCTTACATTTTGAAGTGGCATTCTTATTTACCCACTTGCAGTCCGGAAGTTTTACCCCTCTTCATGACCAGGCCATTTTTTGCTATATGGAACTGTGCTACTTTAACTGACAATTGCACAGTGACACTGTACACAAATGAAATATAATGACATTTATATCAGTTTTAGAGCTTTCTTTAGGTGGTATTTGGTCACCACTGTTTTTTTTTTATTTTTTGAGCCATAAATGAAAAAAGACCTAAATTTTTTTTTAAATTAAATTTTTTAACATTTTGCTATAAAACATATCCCATAAAAAATAAAAATAGGGAGTCCAAAATCGGCACATCCTCGCTGTCAGTAGAGAGATCTGTGTTGTTTACCACCACAGATCTTTCTCTTGTCACTAGCTCTGATGATCAGCGGGTCCCGTCCATGAATCAAGGCACGCGTGATCCCTATCCAAAAAAACAAAATCACCTATATATACGTGATTTTGCACAGCCAGCCCGCACTGTAGCAGTAAAGCTACAGTATGTAGTTGGCAGGTGGTTATTCCTAGAGGAAAATCTTCTAAAGTCTACTCCACTGGTGTCAGAGGCAGCAGTAAAAATTAAGTGAGGCATTGAGCTTTGCCACACTCCTCACAAAACAAAAAAAGGAAAAAGAATCCATGTCCAGCCATTTTTTTTACTGCCCCAAATCTTTAAAAATCTGGTAAGCAGTATTCACCTTCTTCATACTCCAGCACTATCCCATTTATCCTTTTTCTATGGTCCAGGGCATGCCATCTTCTGAATTAAATGAAACAGGCTACCATTCAACACAGAAACTCACTTCCTGTAAAAACACAGGGCATCAAGAAAACACACCCTGGTTTGTGTGTCAAGTCCCCCTGGACTCACAGGAGAATGCTGCACCCATGCAGTAAGAGTTATAAACTGGAACTAGACTTTAGAAACAGTTGTAGTTAATACATATTGAGGTTGAGTAACTAAAGGTGTTTATAAAGTCCACACAAAAAAATTTCTGAATCATCATTTCAATTATCCAGTCATGTGGAAAACAAATTCCTATTTACCCTTTTAATCTGGATCATTGGAATGAAAATCCACATTATGTATTATGTATTATGTTTTCAACTCCTTTAGTAACTCAGTCTTACCGAATCATTGATATAGAAGTCAAAGTTTACTCATTTTGATTGATATTGTTTAGGTGATTTGTTCTGTTCTCTTGACCATTCTATATGTTAACTATCTGTACTTTTTCATGTTATCATACCATATAGTTAGTTATAATTTCACATTAGCATTTTGAATAAATGCTGCAATTATCATAACGTTACAGTGAAATTATAATTAACTATACGATATGATAACATGAAAAAGTACAGATAGTTAACATATAGAATGTTTTTTTAATAATACTGAATCGCTTGTGTGTATGATTATATTTGCAAATAAAGATGTTTTTTTACTGCAGACCTTGTACCATACAAAACATCTCGCTTGTTTTTAGAGCATCTGTTACATACCACTTATACATGAGATTGAGAGTGCTACGGGTATTAGGTGTTCATTAGATGGCAGGAAAATCCATCTGATTACTTTGTCCTTTACTGACCCCAAAGTCTTGATATTTAGATAAATTATTCATAGCTGTAAAATTATTCATAAATCATTTAAAATTGTATCAGAATTAAAAAAAAGTGTTTCTTTTGTGTATCTTCATGTTCACAGAAAAGAAATTCATTTTTATGGAAAATGATCAAAGTACACTGCTTGTAATTTCCTTAATGCTCCAGCTTACAAGGAAATCAGGAAGTTGCAATTTTATATAATAACAAGCTTTAGTGAAAACCCAGAAAATTTTATATTTTAATCATGCATTTTTATTGAAATATTTAGATACAGTATTTGTGGATTACGTTTATAATGTGTAAAATGTCTTTAAACTGTATATTCTTTCAGAGACGCTACCTTCTATGAACAAAATATATTTAATATCATTATAATATTAATTTAATTAATTTACTGTACAAATGCTTTTTAATTTTTCAATGAAAATCACACTAAAAGTTACAAAACAAATAAATAAATAAAAACAACTCAACCTGGTCACTGATATATGCATGTGATTGGGACTTCTCTGGGTGGCACAATGCTTTTTGTAACTGTCAACCTATCTATCCCCCACATCTTGTCTTTTTTCCATAGCTCAGTCTGATAGGGACAAGATATCAGTCTTGTGACACGCATGCACAAGATGTGGGGGTGTGGGTGGAGCCGCACATGTATAGTGTAACCTTTTTTTTTTATAATTTACTTTTTATTGATTTTCAAACATTTACAACAAAGTTGCATAGAAACATGAGATAACAAACACAGAGCAGCAAAAGAACAAAACATAGGCTTATCGATGAGAGGTACTTAGATACATGCAATGTTGTTACATAGCAGTGAATTTGCTATCATTTTCAGACAACTGAGTAGACAAGTCAGAATTGGAAGTATCTCATGGTTCCCAAACTGCTTCAAAAGTGGGAACAGAGTTAGCATGCAAAGCAGTGAGGTACTCCATTTTTCTAATTTCTACTATAACCTTCATCAATTTCGACAGCGTAGGAGGTGTAGTAGAAAGCCAATGCATAGGAATGGTTCTCCTGGCTGCAAATTTGGAGAGGCCTGAAAAAGGTAGGCCAAACAAAAAGTGGATGGGCTCAAATGAAATAGGAGCCTGCAAAAGTAGCTGTAGAAGGTTAAGGACCTCTCTCCAAAAGGGTGCAATGTACTGGCAAGTCCAAAAAATGTGGAAGAGAGTGCCAGTTTCCTCATCACATCACCAACAGACAGAAGAAACATTCGGATTACGAGCATGGAGAACCTCAGAAGTCCTATACCAAAGCATCCAATTGTTATAAGTATTTTCTTTATATACTACACATATAAAAGATCTGGAGGCCGCCTCCCAAATCCTGTTCCATTGATCCAAGGCAATGTCACATTGGAGGATTCAGGGCCATTTATGGATATAAAGGTGGGTATCAATAGAAAGGGGGCAGGCGTCTAAAAGCAGCTTATACATTGAGGAAACTATGCCCTGTTGGAATGGGCCTTGAATACAGATACAATCAAAAGGGGTAGACTTCTCAAGAGCAAAAGAAGGGGCTTTGAAGAAATGACGTATCTGTAGATAAACATAATGTTGGTGAAGTGGCATACAAGTGGCTTTTTGAATCTCAGCAAAGGATTTAAGCTTATGAGTCGCTGGATGGACCAAGTGTCGCAACTGAAATAGATTGGCCTTGGTCCAGGGACACACATGGGTCAAGGCCAGGCTATCTGAGAGACAGGGATTAAATATGACATTGGTCAAGGGGGAACACAGAGAAGACAGGGCACATTTAACCCTGCACCGCCTCCATATAGATAACATGAACTGCATGGGTCCAAGCAGGAAACAATTGTGGGAGGAGGTTTAAAAGTTGGTCATGGACCAGAGGAGAGAACAAGGGTGTGTTGGACTTAATTGTAGCCATTCAATCACAGACCATTTATTAGGGGGGTGCTATGAGGACCATGAGACAAGAGCGCAAAGATGAGTAGCTAAATAATATGGCACAATGTCTGGGGCCCCCAGACACCACCTAGATCAAGGAAAGAGAAGGACAGTATGGGCAACCCGGTGAGATTTATTATTCCAGATAAAGTGGAGGAAGGACTTCTGAAGAGAGCATAATTTAGACATGGGAATAGAAACAGGAAGCGTCTCAAACAGATACAAGAGTTTGGGCAATATGGTAATTTTTAGTGCATTAATCTGTCCAAGAAAGATTACCTGCATAAAGAGAGTGATATGTGGAAGTAAGGTTGGTACCTAAATAGTTCAAGGCATGGGGGCACCACTGGTAAGGATAATTTAACTGAAGGGAAGATAAAATTGTGGATGGTATATGGAGTGGTTAATGCTTCAGTTTTAGACACGTTAACCTTATATCTAGAGATGAGCGAAGTATTCAAAAATTCGATTCGACTGATTCGGCGAATTCGTGGAAAAATTTTGATTCGAGTCGAATATATTCGCTGTGAATTTAACTTAAAAAAGGGTGTTTCTAGGCTTCAGAGAGACTTAATATTAGTGCAGAACACTGTACCTTTAATTTAAATGCCCTTGGAGTCTGCTGGGGAAGAGAAATAATACTGTCAGTCAGTATGACATGCAGATGAGTGCCGTCGATCTTAGAATCACCGCACACTTCACTCATTTGGGCAGTCACGGGGCCAAAACCAGAGTGTGGAGCCACAGTGTGGCGGTGGAGGCAGCAGCAATGGGAGGCCATACAGCACCCTATGACAAAAATGGAAACCACCAGCAGTGTGAGGAGACCTGAAAGTGGCACATGGCAGAGTGTGGCGATAGAGACAGCAGCAATGGGAGGCCGTACAGGGACCCATGACACACTCTGGACCTGGCAGCAGCATGAGGAGGCGGTAAAGGGGCCCATGACAGATTACGGGCCTGGCAGCAGCATGAGGAGTCGGTACGGGGGCCCATGGCAGATTACGGGCCTGGCAGCAGCAATGGGAGGCCGTACAGGGACCCATGACACACTCTGGACCTGGCAGCAGCATGGGGAGGCGGTACAGGGGCCCATGACAGATTACGGGCCTGGCAGCAGCATGAGGAGTCGGTACGGGGGCCCATGACACACTCTGGACCTGGCAGCAGCATGAGGAGGCGGTACAGGGGCGCATGACAGATTACGAGCCTGGCAGCAGCAACTTGGACAGGAGGACGTTCAGCTTCTGCACCGTCGGGTGCGTGCTCGCAAACTGTTGTCTCTTGGAAACGGATTCCAAGAAAGACTGCTGACGGAATCCGTGAAGAGGAGTAGCAGGAGAAGGAGCATCTGAATGAGCGGAATATGCCAACAAGCGACAACAGGGGCCCATGACAGATTACGGGCCTGGCAGCAGCATGAGGAGTCGGTACGGGGGCCCATGGCAGATTAGGGGCCTGGCAGCAGCTATGGGAGGCCCGTAATCTGCCAGCACCCTATGACAAAAAATGGAACCCACCAGCAGTGTGAGGAGACCTGAAAGTGGCACATGGCAGAGTGTGGCGATGGAGACAGCAGCAATGGGAGGCCGTACAGGGACCCATGAGAGACTCTGGACCTGGCAGCAGCATGAGGAGGCGGTATAGGGGCCCATGGCAGATTAGGGGCCTGGCAGCAGCTATGGGAGGCCCGTAATCTGCCAGCACCCTATGACAAAAAATGGAACACACCAGCAGTGTGAGGAGACCTGAAAGTGGCACATGGCAGAGTGTGGCGATGGAGACAGCAGCAATGGGAGGCCGTACAGGGACCCATGAGAGACTCTGGACTTGGCAGCAGCATGAGGAGGTGGTATAGGGGCCCATGGCAGATTAGGGGCCTGGCAGCAGCTATGGGAGGCCCGTAATCTGCCAGCACCCTATGACAAAAAATGGAACACACCAGCAGTGTGAGGAGACCTGAAAGTGGCACATGTTTGGGGCATGATTCATGGCGGATTTAGTCAGTTGTGTCAGGAACTGGTGGTTTGAAATCCAGACTAATCCACGCCTGATTCATTTTCACAAACGTGAGTCTCTCCACACTTTGGGTGGACAGTCGTGTCCTCCGCGGAGTTGCAATACCTCCTGCCGCACTAAACACGCGCTCCGATGCCACGCTACTGGCCGGGCATGACAGCCTTTCAAGGGCAAATTCAGCTAGTTGGGGCCAAAGGTCAAGTTTCGTTGCCCAGTAGTCAAGGGGATTGTCTACCTCGGTTGGCAGGGTGCTGTCCAAGTAGGCCTAAGCCTGTTGTTTGAGGTCCTGCTCCAGGTCCACCTGATGCTGCTGCTGCTGCTGCTGCTGCTGCTGCTGCGGCTGGTTAGTAGTTTCCTCACTGCGCTGGTGAAGAAAGCTACTCATCATCGACTGCAGACTGAGGCAGCTGCTGCTGGTGGAGCTGCCACTGCTCCTACCACCCCACCCCTCCCCTGCTGCCATGGCAGCGGAACGCGAGCGCACAGGGCCCACAGTGTCTGAGGATGGACGTTGGCGCAGACAGGCAGAGACCAGCTGACTACATAGGTGGTTTTTATAGTACGTTATTTTGGCCTCCCTCTCAGCAGGTGTGAAAAAGGCCACCATTTTTGAATGGTAGCGAGGGTCCAACAAGGTGGACAGCCAAAAGTCATCCCTCTGTCTGATGGTTATTATTCGGCTGTCGCTACGCAAGCAAGCGAGCATGCTATGGGCCATTTGTGCCAAGGAATGCGAGGGACTCCCTGCCTCCATCTCCACAGCATACTGCCACGGTGCGTCTGGGTCCTCTGTCTCCTCTTCCTCCTCCTCTACCAGATGCTCCTGCTCCTCCACTCCTGTCCGCTGAGTGGAAAAACCACCCATTTCACTCAATAATTCCTGAGCACCAATGTCCTCCTCTACCTCCTCCTCTTCTTCCTGTCCTGCCCCCACAGGGGTCATGTGGCGTTGAGATCTGTGCGCCACGTCTACCGCACCCTGACCAGCCATTGTTAACAGCATTTGTTCCAGGACGTGCAACAGAGGAATGACGTCGTTCATCCCATAGTCCTGCCGACTCACGAATAGCGTGGCCTCCTCAAAGGGCCTGAGCAAGCGCAGGTGTCACGCATGAGCTGCCAATGGCTGACATCTAAGTTACACAGGGAGTACCTTTATCCGCTTTTAACATCAGGAAATCTGTGATGGCCTTTTGCTGTTCGTAAAGGCGGTCTAACATGTGTAGGGTTGAATTCCACCTTGTTGCAACGTCACAGCATGAGGAGTCGGTACGGGGGCCCATGGCAGATTACGGGCCTGGCAGCAGCAATGGGAGGCACGTAATCTGCCAGCACCCTATGTCAAAAAATTCAACACACCAGCAGTGTGTGAGGAGACCTGAAAGTGGCACATGGCAGAGTGTGGCGATGGAGACAGCAGCAATGGGAGGCCGTACAGGGACCCATGAGAGACTCTGGACCTGGCAGCAGCATGAGGAGGCGGTATATAGGGGCCTATGGCAGATTAGGGGCCTGGCAGCAGCTATAGGAGGCCCGTAATCTGCCAGCACCCTATGTCAAAAAATTCAACACACCAGCAGTGTGAAGAGACCTGAAAGTGGCACATGGCAGAGTGTGGCGATGGAGACAGCAGCAATGGGAGGCCGTACAGGGACCCATGACAGACTCTGGACTTGGCAGCAGCATGAGGAGGCGGTATATAGGGGCCTATGGCAGATTAGGGGCCTGGCAGCAGCTATAGGAGGCCCGTAATCTGCCAGCACCCTATGTCAAAAAATTGAACACACCAGCAGTGTGAGGAGACCTGAAAGTGGCACATGGCAGAGTGTGGCGATGGAGACAGCAGCAATGGGAGGCCGTACAGGGACCCATGACAGACTCTGGACTTGGCAGCAGCATGAGGAGGCGGTATAGGGGCCCATGGCAGATTAGGGGCCTGGCAGCAGCTATAGGAGGCCCGTAATCTGCCAGCACCCTATGTCAAAAAATTCAACACACCAGCAGTGTGTGAGGAGACCTGAAAGTGGCACATGGCAGAGTGTGACGATGGAGACAGCAGCAATGGGAGGCCGTACAGGGACCCATGAGAGACTCTGGACTTGGCAGCAGCATGAGGAGGCGGTATAGGGGCCCATGGCAGATTAGGGGCCTGGCAGCAGCTATGGGAGGCCCGTAATCTGCCAGCACCCTATGTCAAAAAATTCAACACACCAGCAGTGTGAGGAGACCTGAAAGTGGCACATGGCATGAGACACTGTGGACCTGGCAGCAGCATGAGGAGGCGGTACAGGGGCCCATGGCAGATTAGGGGCCTGGCAGCAGCTATAGGAGGCCCGTAATCTGCCAGCACCCTATGTCAAAAAATTGAACACACCAGCAGTTTGTGAGGAGACCTGAAAGTGGCACATGGCAGAGTGTGGCGATGGAGACAGCAGCAATGGGAGGCCGTACAGGGACCCATGACAGACTCTGGACTTGGCAGCAGCATGAGGAGGCGGTATAGGGGCCCATGGCAGATTAGGGGCCTGGCAGCAGCTATAGGAGGCCCGTAATCTGCCAGCACCCTATGTCAAAAAATTCAACACACCAGCAGTGTGTGAGGAGACCTGAAAGTGGCACATGGCAGAGTGTGGCGATGGAGACAGCAGCAATGGGAGGCCGTACAGGGACCCATGACAGACTCTGGACCTGGCAGCAGCATGAGGAGGCGGTATATAGGGGCCTATGGCAGATTAGGGGCCTGGCAGCAGTTATGGGAGGCCCGTAATCTGCCAGCACCCTATGTCAAAAAATTGAACACACCAGCAGTGTGTGAGGAGACCTGAAAGTGGCACATGGCAGAGTGTGGCGATGGAGACAGCAGCAATGGGAGGCCGTACAGGGACCCATGAGAGACTCTGGACTTGGCAGCAGCATGAGGAGGCGGTATAGGGGCCCATGGCAGATTAGGGGCCTGGCAGCAGCTATGGGAGGCCCGTAATCTGCCAGCACCCTATGTCAAAAAATTCAACACACCAGCAGTGTGAGGAGACCTGAAAGTAGCACATGGCATGAGACACTGTGGACCTGGCAGCAGCATGAGGAGGCGGTACAGGGGCCCATGGCAGATTAGGGGCCTGGCAGCAGCTATAGGAGGCCCGTAATCTGCCAGCACCCTATGTCAAAAAATTGAACACACCAGCAGTGTGTGAGGAGACCTGAAAGTGGCACATGGCAGAGTGTGGCGATGGAGACAGCAGCAATGGGAGGCCGTACAGGGACCCATGACAGACTCTGGACTTGGCAGCAGCATGAGGAGGCGGTATATAGGGGCCTATGGCAGATTAGGGGCCTGGCAGCAGCTATGGGAGGCCCATAATCTGCCAGCACCCTATGACAAAAAATGGAACACACCAGCAGTGTGTGAGGAGACCTGAAAGTGGCACATGTTTGAGGCATGATTCATGGCGGATTTAGTCAGTTGTGTCAGGAACTGGTGGTTTGAAATCCAGACTAATCCACGCCTGATTCATTTTCACAAACGTGAGTCTCTCCACACTTTGGGTGGACAGTCGTGTCCTCCGCGGAGTTACAATACCTCCTGCCGCACTAAACACGCGCTCCGATGCCACGCTACTGGCCGGGCATGACAGCCTTTCAAGGGCAAATTCAGCTAGTTGGGGCCAAAGGTCAAGTTTCGTTGCCCAGTAGTCATGGGGATTGTCTACCTCGGTTGGCAGGGTGCTGTCCAAGTAGGCCCAAGCCTGTTGTTTGAGCTCCTGCTCCAGGTCCACCTGATGCTGCTGCTGCTGCTGCAGCTGGTTAGTAGTTTCCTCACTGCGCTGGTGAAGAAAGCTACTCATCATCGACTGCAGACTGAGGCAGCCGCTGCTGGTGGGGCTGCCACTGCTCCTACTACCCCACCCCTCCCCTGCTGCCATGGCAGCGGAACGCGAGCACACAGGGCCCACAGTGTCTGAGGATGGACGTTGGCGCACAAAGGCAAAGACCAACTGACTACATAGGAGGTTTTTATAGTACGTTATTTTGGCCTCCCTCTCAGCAGGTGTGAAAAAGGCCACCATTTTTGAACGGTAGCGAGGGTCCAACAAGGTGGACAGCCAAAAGTCATCCCTCTGTCTGATGGTTATTATTCGGCTGTCGCTACGCAAGCAACCGAGCATGCTATGGGCCATTTGTGCCAAGGAATGCGAGGGACTCCCTGCCTCCATCTCCACAGCATACTGCCACGGTGCGTCTGGGTCCTCTGTCTCCTCCTCCTCTACCAGATGCTCCTGCTCCTCCACTCCTGTCCGCTGAGTGGAAAAACCACCCATTTCACTCAATAATTCCTGAGCACAAATGTCCTCCTCTACCTCCTCCTCTTCTTCCTGTCCTGCCCCCACAGGGGTCATGTGGTGTTGAGATCTGTGCGCCACGTCTACCGCACCCTGACCAGCCATTGTTAACAGCATTTGTTCAAGGACGTGCAACAGAGGAATGACGTCGTTCATCCCATAGTCCTGCCGACTCACGAATAGCGTGGCCTCCTCAAAGGGCCTGAGCAAGCGGCAGGTGTCACACATGAGCTGCCAATGGCTGACATCGAAGTTACACAGGGGAGTACCTTTATCCGCTTGTAACATCAGGAAATCGGTGATGGCCTTTCGCTGTTCGTAAAGGCGGTCTAACATGTGTAGGGTTGAATTCCACCTTGTTGCAACGTCGCAGATCTTGCGATGATGTGGAATTCCGTTCTGCCGCTGCAGCTCAATGAGGGTGTGCTTTGCGGTGTAGGAATGGCTGAAATGCATGCAAAGTTTACGTGACATTTTAAGGATGTCTTGCAGTGGGATGGTGGATTTTAGGAACCGCTTGACAACCAGATTGAACACGTGAGCCATGCATGGCGCATGGCACAACCTTCCTTGACGCAGAGCAGACACCATGTTCTTTCCGTTGTCGGTCAACATGGTTCCGATTTTCAGTTTGCGCGGAGACAGCCATCTGTCGATTTCTCTGTTCATTACACTCAGAAGTTCCTCCCCTGTGTGACTACGTTCGCCAAGGCATACCAGGTGCAGAACAGCGTGACACCGTTGCGCCCTGCACATGTGATATGCCGGTCGGGTAATGGGACTTGGCACGGGGGTGGCGGCTGAGGACACGGCGGAAGAAGAGGTGGTAGAGGCGGACATCTTTTGTGGACCAAGGACGTGCAAACGTGGAGGCAAAAGCGGCGTGACCTGTCCAAGTTGCTGGTGCGGCTGTGACGGCACCACGTTCACCCAGTGGGCCGTAAATGACATGTACTGTCCCTGACCGTAGTTACAGCTCCACACGTCGGCGCTGCCGTGCACTTTGGCAGAGACCGACATGCTCAAAGACTGGCCCACCATCTCTTCTACATGTGAATGCAGGGCTGGCACTGCCTTTTTGGCGAAGAAATGCCGGCTTGGCACTCTCCACCGCGGCGCGGCACAAGCCATCATTTCTCGGAAAGGTGCTGAGTCCACCACTTGGAAAGGGAGGGACTGCAGCACCAGCAACTTGGACAGGGGGACGTTCAGCTTTTGCACCGTCGGGTGCGTGCTCGCAAACTGTTGTCTCTTGGAAACGGATTCCAAGAAAGACTGCTGACGGAATCCGTGAAGAGGAGTAGCAGGAGAAGGAGCATCTGAACGAGCGGAAGATGCCAACGAGCGACAACTCCCCTCAGCAGAGGTGTTGGAGCCTTGACTGGCTGATGGAGGGCGATTGACGTCGGGTGACGGAGCAAGTAACGGAGCGGGTGATGGGGGGGGCTGGGGCGGGCAGAACCGCCGTATCTTTATCACGGTTTTCCCAGGCCACCAAATGGCGACGCTGCATATGCTGCCGCAACGCTGTAGTCCCAACATGGGCCCCCTGGCCACGCTTGACTTTCTGGCCACATAGTCGACATACGGCTACGTTTACTTCCTCGGGCGGCTTGACGAAAAATTGCCACACCGCCGAGTAGGAAACTTTGCCCCCGATACTCCTCACTGGCTGACTGCTGCTTCCTCCGTGCACACCGGCACCACTACTGGCCGTGGTGGTAGGCTGCAGTGGAGCTGGTGCTCTACTCCGTGGCCGTTTGGCTCCACTGACACTGCTGCGACCCTGCTGCCTCCTGGGCAACCCACCGACTGTTTCGCTCGCTGCCAAGCTGCCACCCTCTTCTCCTGATGATGCGGAAGAAATTGCCTGATGACGACGAGGCTGCCAAGTGCGATCAACCTCCTCATCATCAAGTAGGGTCTCCGCCTCACTACTAGCCCCCTCGGCTGCGTCTGGGTCAGGAGACAGACCTGTCTCTAGACCGGCTACCGAGCCACTCTCCTCGCCACTACTTCTTCGCCTGGCTGCTGAAAAGGTGGATGTCTCCCCCCGTTCCTGACCGCCCTCTGTTAGCTCTTCCTCACTGTATAGTGGGGCTGAGCCCACAGCATGCGATACTTCGCTTGGTGAGGGAACACCAAAGGACAGGGGCAGGTAGAGGACACGTGATTTCAGTGGGCTTGGTCCCGGGCCATGCCAACTAACGGTTGTGTCTGACGTACCCACCGACCGTTGGCTGTAGGTGTCAGAGGTGACCTGGGAAGAGGAAGACGACCGAGCCAACCAATCGACGACGGCAGGGTTGTCGGTGGAGACACGACCGCTGGATGACACCGGGAGCACTGGCCTCTGGCTGCGAATAGTGCTGCCTCGACCCCTTCCTCTGCTGCCACGTCTGCTCGCTCCTAAAACATTGCCTCCTCTGCCACTCCTCTGCATGTTGTCTGACATACTCTTTAATTCAACGATTCTGTGTCCCTGAGTAACAATTCTGTGTCCCTGAGTAACAATTCTGTGTCTGTCCCTGAGTAACAATTCTGTGGCCCTAAGTAACGGTTCTGTGGCCCTCAGTAACAATTCTGTGTCCCTCAGTAACAATTCTGTGTCTGTCCCTGAGTAACAATTATTTGGCCCTAAGTAACGGTTCTGTGGCCCTCAGTAACAATTCTGTGTCCCTGATTAACGTTTATGTGGCCCTAAGTAACGGTTTTGTGGCCCTCAGTAACAATTCTGTGTCCCTGAGTAACAATTCTGTGTCTGTCCGAGTAACAATTCTGTGGCCCTAAGTAACAGTTCTGTGGCCCTCAGTAACAATTCTGTGTCCCTGAGTAACAATTCTGTGGCCCTAAGTAACAGTTCTGTGGCCCTCAGTAACAATTCTGTGTCCCTGAGTAACAATTCTGTGGCCCTAAGTAACGGTTCTGTGGCCCTCAGTAACAATTCTGTGTCCCTGAGTAACAATTCTGTGTCTGTCCGAGTAACAATTCTGTGGCCCTAAGTAACAGTTCTGTGGCCCTCAGTAACAATTCAGTGTCCCTGAGTAACAATTCTGTGGCCCTAAGTAACAGTTCTGTGGCCCTCAGTAACAATTCTGTGTCCCTGAGTAACAATTCTGTGGCCCTAAGTAACGGTTCTGTGGCCCTCAGTAACAATTCTGTGTCCCTGAGTAAGAATTCTGTGTCTGTCCGAGTAACAATTCTGTTGCCCTAAGTAACAGTTCTGTGGCCCTCAGTAACAATTCAGTGTCCCTGAGTAACAATTCTGTGGCCCTAAGTAACAGTTCTGTGGCCCTCAGTAACAATTCTGTGTCCCTGAGTAACAATTCTGTGGCCCTAAGTAACGGT
Organism: Staurois parvus; assembly: GCF_062004578.1. Lineage (NCBI taxonomy): Eukaryota > Metazoa > Chordata > Amphibia > Anura > Ranidae > Staurois > Staurois parvus. The sequence continues at coordinate 3,009,617 of NW_028317808.1, forward strand.
TCTGTGGCCCTTAGTAACATTTCTGTGTCCCTGAGTAACAATTCTGTGTCTGTCCGAGTAACAATTCTGTGGCCCTAAGTAACAGTTCTGTGGCCCTCAGTAACAATTCTGTGTCCCTAAGTAACAATTCTGTGGCCCTAAGTAACTTTTCTGTGGCCCTCAGTAACAATTCTGTGTCCCTAAGTAACAATTCTGTGGCCCTAAGTAACGGTTCTGTGGCCCTCAGTAACAATTCTGTGTCCCTAAGTAACAATTCTGTGGCCCTAAGTAACGGTTCTGTGGCCCTCAGTAACAATTCTGTGTCCCTCAGTAACAATTCTGTGTCCCTCAGTAACAATTCTGTGTCTGTCCCTGATTAACGTTTACGTGGCCCTAAGTAACGGTTCTGTGGCCCTCAGTAACAATTCTGTGTCCCTGATTAACGTTTCTGTGGCCCTAAGTAACGGTTCTGTGTCCCTCAAGAAACAATTCTGTGTCTGTCCGTGAGTAACAATTCTGTGGCCCTAAGTAACGGTTCTGTGGCCCTCAGTAACAATTCTGTGTCCCTGATTAACGTTTATGTGGCCCTAAGTAACGGTTCTGTGGCCCTCAGTAACAATTCTGTGTCCCTGATTAACGTTTCTGTGGCCCTAAGTAACGGTTCTGTGGCCCTCAGTAACAATTCTGTGTCCCTCAGTAACAATTCTGTGTCTGTCCCTGAGTAACAATTCTGTGGCCCTAAGTAACGGTTCTGTGGCCCTCAGTAACAATTCTGTGTCCCTGATTAACTTTTATGTGGCCCTAAGTAACGGTTCTGTGGCCCTCAGTAACAATTCTGTGTCCCTGATTAACGTTTCTGTGGCCATCAGTAACAATTCTGTGTCCCTCAGTAACAATTCTGTGTCTGTCCCTGAGTAACAATTCTGTGGCCCTAAGTAACGGTTCTGTGGCCCTCAGTAACAATTCTGTGTCCCTGAGTAACAATTCTGTGGCCCTAAGTAACGGTTCTGTGGCCCTCAGTAACAATTCTGTGTCCCTGAGTAACAATTCTGTGGCCCTAAGTAACGGTTGTGGCCCTCAGTAACAATTCTGTGTCCCTCAGTAACAATTCTGTGTCTGTCCCTGAGTAACAATTATGTGGCCCTAAGTAACGGTTATGTGGCCCTCAGTAACAATTCTGTGTCCCTGAGTAACGTTTCTGTGGCCCTAAGTAACGGTTCTGTGGCCCTCAGTAACAATTCTGTGTCCCTGAGTAACAATTCTGTGTCTGTCCCTGAGTAACAATTCTGTGGCCCTAAGTAACGGTTCTGTGGCACTCAGTAACAATTCTGTGTCCCTGAGTAACGTTTCTGTGGCCCTAAGTAACAATTCTGTGGCCCTCAGTAACAATTCTGTGTCTGTCCCTGAGTAACAATTCTGTGGCCCTAACTAACGTTTCTTTGGCCCTAAGTAACAGTTCTGTGGCCCTCAGTAACAATTCTGTGTCTGTCCCTGTGTAACGTTTCTGTGGCCCTAAGTAACAATTCTGTGGCCCTCAGTAACAATTCTGTGTCTGTCCCTGAGTAACAATTCTGTGGCCCTAACTAATGTTTCTGTGGCCCTAAGTAACAATTCTCTGGCACTCAGTAACAATTCTGTCTGTCCCTGAGTAACAATTCTGTGGCCCTAACTAACGTTTCTGTGGCCCTAAGTAACAATTCTCTGGCACTCAGTAACAATTCTGTCTGTCCCTGAGTAACAATTCTGTGGCCCTAAGTAACAATTCTGTGGCCCTCAGTAACAATTCTGTGTCTGTCCCTGAGTAACAATTCTGTGGCCCTAACTAACGTTTCTGTGGCCCTAAGTAACAGTTCTGTGGCCCTCAGTAACAATTCTGTGTCTGTCCCTGAGTAACAATTCTGTGGCCTTAACTAACATTTCTGTGGCCCTAAGTAACAATTCTCTGGCACTCAGTAACAATTCTGTCTGTCCCTGAGTAACAATTCTGTGGCCCTAATAACGTTTCTGTGGCCCTAAGTAACAGTTCTGTGGCCCTCAGTAACAATTCTGTGTCTGTCCCTGAGTAACGTTTCTGTGGCCCTAAGTAACAATTCTGTGGCCCTCAGTAACAATTCTGTGTCTGTCCCTGAGTAACAATTCTGTGGCCCTAACTAACGTTTCTGTGGCCCTCAGTAACAATTCTGTGTCTGTCCCTGAGTAACAATTCTGTGGCCCTAACTAACGTTTCTGTGGCCCTAAGTAACAGTTCTGTGGCCCTCAGTAACAATTCTGTGTCTGTCCCTGAGTAACAATTCTGTGGCCCTAACTAATGTTTCTGTGGCCCTAAGTAACAGTTCTGTGGCCCTCAGTAACAATTCTGTGTCTGTCCCTGAGTAACAATTCTGTGGCCCTAACTAACGTTTCTGTGGCCCTAAGTAACAATTCTCTGGCACTCAGTAACAATTCTGTCTGTCCCTGAGTAACAATTATGTGGCCCTAATAACGTTTCTGTGGCCCTAAGTAACAGTTCTGTGTCCCTCAGTAACAATTCTGTGTCTGTCCCTGAGTAACAATTCTGTGGCCCTAACTAACGTTTCTGTGGCCCTAAGTAACAATTCTCTGGCACTCAGTAACAATTCTGTCTGTCCCTGAGTAACAATTCTGTGGCCCTAACTAGCGTTTCTTTGGCCCTAAGTAACAATTCTGTGGCCCTCATTAACAATTCTGTGTCCCTGAGTAATGCTTCTCTGTCCCTAAGTAACGTTTCTCTGTCCCCAAGTAACGTTTCTGTGGCCCTAACTCTGTCCCTAATACAGAGCGGTCTGCCTCTCTTGAATGACTGGAGGCAAATGAAGAATTCTAAAATGGCCGCTATTTATAGCTCGACCATTACACAGTGCTGGCTGCCTGGCTGCTGATTGGCTAATGCGATCACATGTCATTAAGGAATGCATTATGGGTCAGCGCGCCTTGTCTGCGCTCCTTCCCAGACATCCCCGCTCCGTCGCCGCACATGTCCGCCGCCATTTTAGGAAAAATTTCGATTCGCGCGTCCGAAGTAGGCTATTTTTCGGATTCGGCGCGAATCGAAAATTTTCCAATATTCGACTCGAATTCCACTTCGCCTACTTCGATTCGCTCATCTCTACTTATATCCCGACAGGGCACTGAAGAGCAAGATATCATCAGCAAACAGGGACAGTTTGAAGTCACTGTTATGAGTGTGTATCCCATTGGATATCATGGCTATGGCCAAGGGTTCTAAAGAGAGGATAAACAACAAAGGGGAAAGCGGACATCCCTGGCGCGTACCATTGGACATCCTGAAGGAAGATGATAAAAACGAGGCCAATTTGATCTGGGAGGTGGGAGTGGAGTAAAGAGCATTTAAAGCTGCTATAAACAGACCACCAAACCTAAATCTTTCCAGGACCAGAAGCATTTTTGGCCAGCTAAGTCAGTCAAATGCTTTTTGGGCATCCAAGCTCACCAAGAGAGTAGGGGTCGAGGACTGATTAACAAGATCGATCAAGTCAGTGATACTCCTAGTGTTATCCGCGGCATGTCTAGCTGGTACAAAACCCACCTGATCTCTATGTATAAGCTTGGAAATGCACTTGGCCAGTGTGTTAGCCAATATTTTAGTAAATATCTTGTAATCAGAGTTTAATAAGGCTATAGGGTGATAATTACCCGGAAGGAAGTGTTCCTTCTCTGGCTTAGGGATCACCGAAATGTATGTGCATGTAAAATCATCATGCGGATGTGACCCCTTCAGAAGATCCCAAAACAAAGACAGAAGGTGGGGGGCCAAGATGCCAATAAAGATCTTGTAATATGAGTAAGGAAGACCATCCGGTCCCCGGAGATTTGTTTGTAGGAAGATATTTTACAACATCTAATAATTCTTAAGTAGAGATGTTTGCGTTCAGAGCTGTGACATTGGCAGATGACAAGTTGGGTAGTCGCAAAGAGTCACAATAGCATCAAAGTCAGCTAACTGAAGGTGGAGTGGATATCAGGGGCTAGGCAATTAAAAAGTTTCTCGTTATATTCCCCAAATACAGTAGCCATTATATGTGGGTCATAGGTGGGTTTGCCATCTGACTGGAATAAGTGACCTACTCCATGCAATGCTGTTTGTTAGAAATCTCATAGAATTTTTGCCTAGTTTTGTGCAGGTCAAGGGCTCTGATTTGGTTGCGTATACGGGACACTTTCTGAAGCCGAGGTATAGACGGGTTGTCTATTAGTCATCTTTCAGCTAAGGGCAGTTGGCATAAAAGAGCTTGTCTGGTACAAACAGAGGCCTTCTTTAAATGAGTGTGGACAGATGGATCCTTGTCAACCAATTAAGAGAAGTCGGTAGATGAGCCGAGGTATAAAAATACCCGTAGAAGGACTGACAAAAGAGCACACCGTTGGCCAGGAGAACCGATCGTAGGAACCATAATTAGAAGTTTGTGTACTGTTCGGGAGTTGGGGGTTGTTAAACAGAGGGGTAAGAGGACTCGGTTCAGAGAACAGCGTGAAACGACCACGGCAAAGATACCAAACCCCAAGCATGGCTTCAGTCAGGGGGGAGAGCTTAGGGAAAGTACGAAAGGAACTGGAGTAACCCCAGGGTAGAGCTCTCAAATCTACTGGAGAAAGATTTTGTTCAATAATGACAGAAGCCTTGGTAACCGGGTGAGAAAACTATTCTAATAAACAGGCCAGTAATGCCAGAGTCGTGATAAAGTTCAAAATCTGGGAGACCGGCACCCCCCTCGGACTTGGGGTGGCATAAGAGCTTATATTTCAATCTGGAGCAGCGCCGGTGCCAAGTAAATTGAATAGTGAGGGTGTGAAGGGTACGGAATAAAAGCCAGGGGCAATATGAACGGGATGGTTTGAAACAGGTATAGTAGCTTAGGCAGAATGTCCATCTTTAATATATTCATAAGTCCAAACAAAGGCACTGGGAGATTTCACCAATTCTCTAGCAATCGGTGTATTTTAGTAAGAAGTGGGCTAAAATTGAGAGCATAGAGGTTCTGCAATTGGGCAGGAATCGCCGTGCCCAGATATGAGATGGCCTTGAATTGACATTTAAAATGGTAATTCTTTCTAAGAATGGAGAGAGTATGTGGGGCCAGAGAAAGATTGAGAACCTCTGTCTTGGCAAGGTTCAGTTTGAAGTTACTAAAGCTGCCGAACCGTTGGATTTCAGTTAATATAGAGGGGATGCTGATATGAGGTTGGGTAACGTATAACAAAAGGTCATCCGCGTATAGGGAAAGCTTATAGTGTGTGGAGGGAGTATGAATTCTTCAATTGATACGTTGTTGCATATAGCTTGGGCTAAATGTTCAATGATTATGACAAATAAGGGGGAAAGAGGACAGTCCTGTTGCGTACCATTTGAAATGTTAAACCATTCAGATTGTATACAGTTAACCCGTACAGAGGCAGAGGGAGTGGAATATAGAGCCATAATATGACAACATTATGGGACCTGTGTCACATGAGAGAAGGCATGCCGGAACCTGGGTTTTCTGAACCATAGAAATAAGATGGATAGTTTTTGTGGTTTTGTCTCTGGCTTCCCATCCAGAGACCAAATCAACCTGATCTGTATGAATTATATCCGGTAATAGAGACGAAATGCGAGTCGCCAAGACCTTAGCAAAAAGTTTTAAATCTATATTTAACAATGAGATCAGTCCATAGTTGCCACAAAGGGACGGGTCTTTCCCTTGTTTTGGTATCATTGCTATCTGAGCTTGAAGAAGGTGAGAGGAGAACGGATTCAAAGGTGGCAACCAAGAGCGGTGCTAAATGCGAGGCGAAGGACTTATAGAAATGGGGGTAAAGCCGCCTGGGCCCGGGCTCTTCCCAATTTTAGGGCCTGTTATGGTGCCGTGGATCTCCGCAATCTGACAAGGAGCCTCAAGATCCTGAGAGGCATTCTGTTAAATAGTGGGCAACGTGGTTTCATGTATATAGAAGGATACATTAGTATTGTCAGGGAGGTAGACACAGACTGATGCTGTGGCGGGAGGTTATAAAGTGCCAAGTAATATTGCCGAAAGGCTGTCTCTGAATTGGCCAATAATTTGTGCTTGGAAGAGGAGACGAGGTGGGAGACGACATGTTTTGGTTGTCTAGGGTGGAGAACTCGGGCCAGATGTCTGCCACATTTATTCGCTTGAATATAATGTAAGTGACACATTTTATCAAGGGCCACCAAGGAATTGGCAGCAAAAAGGCTTAGAAGGCCTCTACAAGCATTCAGTAGGGCCCCCAGGGTATCAGAATTCAAGGTGCATTTATAGGTGGACTCCAACTCAGACATTAACTGTAACAGGCGGTGAACATCTGATGAACGTTCTCATTTAACTGATTGCCATCCAGCCACAGTGTTTTTACTGCGGCAGGGCGGCACCGCTGCGCAGAATCACGTTTTTAAACGTCACTCTGCAAAACAGGTAGGGGGCGTGCGCAAGGTGCATGACCACCCTACCTGTTCCGCTGATCGCAGGCGCGGGTGTCAATCACTGGGTCATGGCCATCCTGGCCCGGTCATTACCCGCTGGGTTCCGCCAATTACCGGCAATCACTGACAGGGAGCACGGCTGCAGTGTTTGCACTGCAGCTCTGCTCCCTGTCAGTTCTGAGCACGCTGATCCTGAGAGAAGAGTTTATCTCTCGGGATCAGTGTGTTCCTGTGAAGCACACATCCCCGCCCCCTAGTAAAAAACTCCCCTCAAACAGTTAACCCTTTCATTACCTAAAAAAATGTAGCTCCTTCCTCCCCAGTGCCATTAGTAGTGTCAGTGTTTTTTTTTTGCACTGATCATTGTATTGGTGTCACTGGGGATGTCAGTGACCCCAAGTCAGTTGCCCCTCAGTGTCAGATGTCCGCTGCAGTCCCGCCATAAGTCGTTGATCGCCGCCATAAGTCGCTGATCGTTGCCATTATTACTATAAAAAAAATTGAAAATCCAGTATCTATACCGCCATTTGTAAACGCTATAACTTTCATGTAAACCAATTTATTTACACGTATTGGGATTTTTTTTGGCAAAGACATGTCACAGAATACATTTTGGATGCAATTTATGACGAAATTTGATTTTTAAATTTTTTTACTGGACATGTTTTATAGCAAAAAGTCCAAAATATTGTTTTTTTCTCAAAATTGTCAGCCTATTTTTTTTTTAGCGCAAAAAATAAAAAACGCACAGGCGATCAAATACCACCAAAAGAAAGCTCAATTTGTGGGAAAAAAGGACATAAATTTAATTTGGGTGCAGTGTTGCATGACTGCACAATTGTCATTTAAAGTATTGCAGCGACGTAACACAAACAGCTTCTGTAACCGCTTCCTGACCGCCCTGTAGCAGAAATACTGCTACAGGGCGGCATGGGTGCACAAAATCACACATGATTCGCGCTCCAGCGGTTTTCACGCCCCTCCCAGATAGCGATAGATTGCCCGTCAGTGCACCAGTCATCACATTTAACCCCTTGATTGCCAGGAACACGCTCATGCACAATAAACCTCCATTGCTAGTATAGTGTCTGAACGGATCAATATCTTTGATCAGATCAGCACTATACCAGCGTTCCCAAAAACGCAGCGTTAGCAGGATCAGCTGCAGCATCTGCATTTAGCCCCTACGCTTACCCCCTCCCCTTCTCCTCTAGCAAGTGCAGTGTCAGTAGGTCACTGTCACTTGATACATTGCACACAAAACCGCAGTGTTCGCAGAATCAGGCCTGATCTGTTAGCACTTGTCAGTAAATTTTGATGACTCTCATATGCAGCAGAGTGCCAGTACTAGTGCTGCTCTATCTTTTGGTGAACTGTACTAGTGGCCTAATTCTGCAGCACACGTACTTCCCCCATTCACTGCCCAACCCAGAATTCAGGTGGAAATAGCAAATTTAACTTCTCCCCTTGATTTTTGAAGCTGTTTTTCACAGAATATCTGTGTGAATTGATTGTGGATCAAAGCAATTTATATGCACAACAATGTATCGCCGCTAACCCAAATTCAAACCTTGCCAGACCATTCGCATGGAAACTCATTACGGTTTTCGAATTTACATTTTTTTGGGGCCTAACCCTCAACATGGGCATTACTAAAAGAAATGAATTGCGGTTGTATTGGTCCGCAGACCGGATTCATCATTTACCGTGTTCTCTGCTGCCATGGCCAGGCATAGATATGAGAGTACAGGTGAAACTCGAAAAATTAGAATATCGTGCAAAAGTTCATTTATTTCAGTAATGCAACTTAAAAGGTGAAACTAATATATGAGATAGACTCATTACATGCAAAGCAAGATAATTCAAGCCGTGATTTGTCATAACTGTGATAATTATGGCTTACAGCTCATGAAAACCCCAAATCCACAATCTCAGAAAATTAGAATATTACATGCAATAAATAAAACAAGGATTGTACATAGAACAATATCGGACCTCTAAAAAGTATAAGCATGCATATGTACTCAGTACATGGTTTGGGGGCAGGCATCATCCTGGTATCATTTTTTTCAGCCAGCGATCGGCTTTCATGTAAAAGCAATCCTAGTGGCTAATTAGCTGCAGGATTGCTTTTACAAGCAGTGGGATATGATGCCCCTCTCCCCTGTTGCCTTCCACGGACTTCTCGGGCAGTCCTGTGCCATCGGGGGAACCTGAGAATGCAGCAGGTGTTTCTGCCAGCTGACCATAGAGCTGATGGAGACTAGAGTGGTGCCAATCATCTCTATAGTCTAAGATTTCAGGAGCTACGAGCATTTCATCACTTCAGTTTTTCAGGATATAAACAGCTCCATTTGTAAATTGGGAAAACATCTGATCACACCGATTTTGCTTTGATTAGATAATGTAAGGGCAGAAAAGATATATAGAGCCTGATAGACCCCAGATTTCTCAAAAAAGAATATATGATAATGCCCATTGAAGTTATAGGGGATATTTGCATTCCCTGTGATAGCATTAAAAGTGATAAAAAAAATAAATAAATGAAAGTTACAGTGTAAAAATATATATAAAAAATCAAAATAACTTAAAAAAAAAACCTCGCCCCTCCCATGCATACACACCTGTGTGCACAAGCGTTGACTCTGTGCAGGTATGTAAACAGCAGTTGCGCCATACATGTGAGGTATCGCCGTGAACGTCAGATCAAGGGCAGTAATTCTAACACTAGACCTCCTCTGTAAATCTAAAATGGTAGCTTTTAAAGGCTTTTAAAGTGTTGCCTATGGATATTAAAAATGTATGCAGTTTGTCGCCATTGCATGGGGCATGCGCAGTTTAAAGCATATGCTGTTTGGTATCTATTTACTCAGCATACCATCATCTTTTATATCTTCCCAAATAATTGGCCAATATATTGTGTTTTTGTGCATTAAAAGTAAAAAAAGTGTATTTTTTTTAAAAAAATTGCTTTTGAAAAATCTGTGCCATAAAAAATTGTAGTACCCACCATTTTATTCACTAGGGTGTCTGCTTTAAAAAAATATATAATGTTTGGGTGTTTAAATGAATTTCCTAGCAAAACATTTTGATATTTTTTGATAATGCCACCCCCCAAAACGACCCCTTTTTGGAAAGTAGACACCCCAAACTATTTGCTGAGAGGCATGTTGAATCAATAGAAGAATTTATTTTTTTACCACACGTTTTTGGAAAATGACAATTTTTTTTTTTTTACACAAAATTGTCACTTAAATTATTTACTGCTCACACATGCCATGGGTATATGTTGAATTACTCCCCAAAATACATTCTGCTACTTCTCCGGAGTATGGGGGTACCACATGTGAGAGACATTTTGGCAGTCTAGCCAAGCACAGGACCCCAAAATGAAATAAGCACCTTCAGGCTTTTAAAGGACTTTATTACCTTATTACACTTCAAGACTACCTATCACAGTTTCGGAGGAACTGAAATGTCAGGATAGCATCTACCCCCCCATATGACCCCTTTTTGGAAAGTAGACACCCCAAGGAATTTGATAAGAAGCATGGTAGGTATTTTGCAGATCTCATTTGTTGCCACAAGTTTTTGGAAAATTAAGAAAAAAAACAAAAACATATTTTTTCTATTCTTTTTTATATTTCAAAACCTTTAGAGAAAAAATTAGATCTGCAAAATACTCACCATGCCTCTTTTTAAATTCCTTGGGGTGTCTACTTTCCAGAAATGGGTCATTTGGGGGGGGTTTGGTGCTATCCTGGTATGTCAGGGCCTTCGAAACTGTGATAGGTATTGAGGAAGTGAAATGAGGAAGTTACGCACCTTCAGGCTTTCAAAGTGGTCATTGATTTTCAGGCTCCTGTATGTGGCTAGGCTCCCAAAAAGTCTCACACATGTGGTATCCCCATACTCGGTAGAAGTAGCAGAATGTATTTTGGGGTGTAATTCCACATATACTTGTGCGAGAAATAAATCATTTAAATGAAAACTTTGTGTAAAAAAAAATGTTTTTGTCGTTTTCCAGAAACTTGTGGGAAAAAAATAAATCTTCCATGGACTCAATATGCCTCTTAGCAGATAGCTTAGGGTGTCTACTTTCCAAAAAGGGGTCATTTGAGGGTGTTTGTACTATACTGGTATTTTAGCACCTCAAGAAATGTGATGAGCAGTCAGAAAGTAAAAGCTGTGTATATTCCATTATCTATGCCATAGTTTATAGACGCTATAACTTTCACACAAAGCAATAAATATACACTTACTGGGATTTTTTTACAAAAAATATGTAGCAGAAAACATTTTGGCCTAAATTTATGACAAAATTTTAGTTTTTTTATATTTTTTATGACCGAAATGAGAAAATATTAGTTTTTTAAAAAAAATTTTCTTCAAAAATGTTTTTGTTTATAGCGTCAAAAATAAAAAGTCCACAGGTGATCAAATACCAACAAAAGAAAACTCTATTTGTGTGAAAAAAAGGACATAGATTTCATTTATGTACAGTATTGCATGACGGCGCAATTGTCCGTTAAACTAGCTCAGCGCTGTATACCAAAAAAATGGCGTAAATTGCAGTATCTATACCATAGTTTGTAGACGCTATAACTTTCACACAAAGCAATCAATATACACTTATTGGGATTTTTTTTACCAAAAACATGTAGCAGAATACATTTTGACCTAAATTTATAACCAACTTTGAGTTTACTATATATTTTTTATAGCTGAAAGTAAAAAATATTGTTTTTCTTCAAAATATTTGGTATTTTTTTGTTTATAGCGTGAAAAATAAAAAGCGCACAGGTGATCAAATACCACTGAAAGAAAGCTCTATTTGTGTGAAAAAAAGACGTAAATTTTGTTTGGGTGCAGCATTGCATGACCGCGCAATTATCAGTTGAATTAGTGCAGCGCCAAGTAGCAAAAAGAGGCCTGGTCATTAAGGGGGGTAAATACTCAGGAGTGCAAGTAGTTATATGTGTTTTTCTTAGTTTCTGTTACAAAATTTTGAAAATAAGTAATTCTTCTTCATACATTTTGACCACAATTTATACTGCCAGTGTATATTATTTAGTCAGTTTGAAAGCTATAGAGTCTACAAGGTATGGTACCAATCATTGAAAACTGATCACACCTAATCACACCTGATATACTGACATCTAATTTCTTGAGGCCCTAACATGCCAGGACAGTACAAATACCCACCAAATGACCCCTTTTTGGAAAGTAGTAATTCCAAAGTATTTATTAAGAGGAATGTTGCTTTCTTGAAGTTTTAATTTTTTCCCACAAATCTTTTGAAAATTAAGAATTTTGTTTAACAAAATTGTCGTATTAACAAGTTATTTCTCACACACGACATAAGCATACTTGCAACAACACCCCAAAATACATTCTGCTACTCCTCCTCAGTATGGTGATATCATATACATGAGACTTTTCCACATCTTCACCACAAAGAGAGGCCCAACATGCAAGAAACACCATCAGGTGTTCAAGGGACATAAATTACACATCAATATCCTGACTACCTATTACAATTTTGAAGTCCCTGAAGCACCAGGCATCCATTTCTTGAATGCCTATCACATTTGTTAAGGCCGTGGATCACAGGGACAATAAAACACCCACATATTACACCATTTTGGAAAGCAAACACTCCAACGTATTTTTTTATGGAACATAATGAGTCTTTTGAAAATGTCACTTCTTTCCACAAGTTTTCGGAGAATGAGGAAGTAAATGAAAAGGTATTGTCCAGGCAGCAGGCAGGAATATTGTCCATAATCATTAAAGACAGCAGGCAGAGATATTGTCAGCACAGCCAAAGTATTGGTCCAGGCAGGAGGCAGAGATGTGATCAGCAACAGCCAAAGGCATTACCAGGCAGAGACATGGTCAGCACAGTCAAAATATTGGTCCTGGTAGTAGGCAGGAACATGGTCCATAGTACAGGTAGCAAGCAGAGGAGAGGTCAGTTCATGCAGCAGGCAAAGGCAGGATGGCAAAAAGTTGGCAGCAAGCAGAAATATCAGGCTTAGAGCCTAAGTCAGGTAAGACCTGGGCCACCCAAATCTCTTTGAAGCTTCAGGTCTTCAGACCTTAATCCGGGAATAACAAAGCTTGGAGAAAACCAAAAACTTAGTTTTCTCCACTCAAAAAAACTATTCTGAAGACCCTCACATATGTGAGACCCCTGTGTTTTCTTGAATACTTCTACTACAGTAGAAGGGCAAAATATCAGTCCAAGCGGAAGACAAAAAAAAGGTGGTCAAGTAACAGGCCAAGGTCAGTTTAGGTGGAAGGAAGAAACGTGGTTGATAGTTCAGTTGGCAAGCAAAGGCATAATCAATAAAGAGGCCAGGGTCAGTTCCGGAGCAGGCAGAGGTATGGTCAGTTTAGGCGGCAGGCAGAGACGTGGTTGAATAACAGGCCAGGGTCAGTTCCAGAGCAGGCAGAGGCATGGTCAGTTTAGGTGGCTGGTAGTGGCATGGTGAAATAAAAGGCTAGGGTTAGTTCAGGAGCCTAAAGAGGCATGAGGAGTTTGAAGGCAAATGGCAGGAATTCAGAATTATGTTTACCATACTTCACTAATATTGTAAAGAAATATGGCAACGATGGAAACAGTCCCCTATGCAGAGGCCTGGTTGGAAAGGACAATGGGGACAATAATAACTTGTGTCTCCTCTAACTCCTATTCTGAAGCACACCTGACATTATTTTTAAATCTGTGGCCTCTTTCTCAGGATGGGACTTTTTCGGGAAAATGGAGTTTCTGGAGTCTGCTCACTGTATCTAAGCGAATGCTTTCTGGTGGGCCTTCAGGGTACAAAAGGGCAGTGACAATTTACTCCTGATAGCAAACAAAGGATATGGTTGTCTTGGTGGATTTGCGGTAGATCACATGTGAATTATAAATGGTCAAATTGAAAAAATAAATGGAGACTTTTTTGTACCAATGGTTGGTTCTTCTTACAGCAAGGTAGGGCTGGATCATCTTATCACTGAAGTCAACTTCCAACTCCCCTTGTTGTAGTTTTGTGTTCACCAGATTTTGTGGGAAACCCTTCCTACTAGTTCTCACAATACCACATGCTAGTGTTTTCTTCCGGTGAAGACTGCGGAAAAGGGACAAGCTGGCGTATCAACATAGCAATGATAACCCTAGAAATACAAGCTCCCAAATTACTTTTCCACATGATGCAATATAGTCTTGGCATTCAGGATAATGCAGCTGGGTATCCTTCTTTCATACACGAGCAAGGCATAGGTCTACCCCATGGCTCTGTCGCATAACGTAGAGTTTATTCCCAGCTTGCCAGTGAAGGGAACAAGCGAATCATATACGCTGATATCTTAGTCCTTGAGGAAGGCACTGGGTGTTATCATTGGAATGGAGGAATCGCATGATCATTAAATATCTCGTTCTTGGCATAAATGATGAGTAAATTGGCATGTGGTGGATGGACCAGTAAAAGTGTAATTCGTATTTTTGTGAGTCCCGTATTAAATGTGAGGTCCAAAAAGATTCTAAATTCCTCCACTGTTAACTGCTTCCATTTGGGACAGGAATAACTTTAAGTTGGATTGTTTGCTATAAATTGTTTGGCATAGAGGTTGCACTGGCCCACAATTGAAGGTAATAAGTCATCTGTAAAAACTAAATTAAAAAATAAATGGGGGCAACCCGGACACCTGGCTGGGCAGTAAAATGGGATTTTAGCTGCTCCTGAGTTAGGGCAAAGCCATAGAGGGCTTTCAAGGGAATATGGAAGACTGACATGGCTCCTAACTCTTTGGGGCTGAGGTGACATCCCACTAGTACCCTTGCAGAGGTGATATATAAATACATAAAACATGTGATAGCCTCAATAAATATTAATCAGCATAAATAATTTTCTTTATTGTGTCCATTAAAAAAAAATATAGTCCATCCAATAGCTTTCAGTAAACTTCACTCAACTGTGTACCCAATACCTGTGTGAAATCCATCCGATCCAATTCACCACCACGTGCAGTAAGACTGAAAGCTTACCAGATCCCCAACAATTCGTGCATATCACATAACCAAAAATTTGAGGAGGAAGTGGATGTCACCAGGGTCTACGTTTTAATAATAAAGTTGGACAATACACACATTAAAAAAAGAAAAATTTCTTCCATGGTGTAGTATATTTTATTAAAAGTGACATGAATAAAAATAGAATTATACTCACATCTGCTTCAAGCACTAAACTAACTGCATGAATTGGAAGCCAACCACTTTGCTCCGTCGCACTACCTGTCTGAGATGGCATGTGGCATGAGTGGCCAGACCTCAATGCATCGTGTCATCAGGAAGCTCAGCCACCACCATATTTGAATGTCCATATATGTATGCCCTCATCAAGGAGGAAAATAATGCTCAATTATCATTCTACGCAATTTGTATATCGGATAATTGGATACGTCATATCAAAGTGTCTTGGATTCCCCTTCATTGCAAATCTATACACCCAACATATATTTCCACTGCCTTCAATATTAAATTAATAATCTGTCCTAAACAATCATCTGAATATTATATTATAGACTGCATTGTACCTCATCCCTGATAAGAAATTGTAAAATACCCTAAAAGAACAGTATGGGACTTTACTGGTACAGTATAGGACAAATTCGCGTATATAAAATTACACATTTTATTGAGTACATCATAAATTATATTTATGTATATAAATTATATATTACATTATATCCTCCAAAAGGTTGATGTGTTTTACTTGTTAGCTTCTTCAGGACCCTAAAGATTGGAGACAGAGAAATCAATTGCCTTGGCTAAAAAACCCCCATTAATCGTACAAAAAAAATTCCAAAGAAAACATAAACATTGAAAACTGTTCTCCACATGCTCACATACCCATACAGAAGGGGATGCAGGGCATCAGCACACATAGGGAGTAAGCAAAGTAGTCTTGGGTGGACATCCATATTCATTATTTATCCTGATGTTTCAAATGTTATGGTATCCTAACCCAAAGGAAACCCACAAAATATGGAAAAAAACAGAGGGGAGAAGGAAAAGGGGGGAGGGGAAGCAAATCCAAACACCAAGCAGCAATAAGGAGAAAACAGCAAAACAGTTCATATATAGGTGTATATAGGTGGATCTGTACAGGGCATATAATCCATAGAACCACTTATAATATATCTATGTATATGTATGTATGTATGTATATATCTATGTATATATATGTATAATAATCTAGACATAACAATACATAAACAATCAATCAAGGTTCCTTCAATATGGAACTGTCCCTCTCTTAGGGACTCAGAAATGTCAGCACCCCCTTCCAAACACATACCCAACACTCCCACCATCAAAAAGCGGGTAAAGGTACACCATCAGGTTCAATATCCAGCCTCAGTAATTTATAATATCAATCCATTCCTCTAGATGCTCACGTGCACACATATGGAATCATCCCTTCACCAGTAACTCCCATGCTCAGAAAGCCACCCAATCTCTCCTCTCCCTTTATTCTCAAACCATATGTCTCTCACCTTCAGTTATCTCCACATCATAATTAGCCATGAAATACCCCTACCAGAGATCCCAAAGACCTAAGAATAAATAAGAATACAAAAGATAAAATATATGAATATTGATATTATGATGATGCTTGTTCTAAAAAGATTTCTCTTTTTTGAGTGTGTCACCATAGTGACACTGTACTGCTCAAGAGAGGTAATTGTTTGGTATTGTTTGGTATTTTTTTTACTGCAGCATGTTTAAAGTTTTTTTTTTTTTCTTACTACAGCATGTTCACAAATGTGATCACTTATGTACAAGTTCCTTATGGGATGCCATTAAAAAATGCCCTACTTGTAAATCCATCATTAATTACATCATCCATCAATGCAAATCCACATCAATCTTGATGTAGGATGGCTGCTGCCACAACAAAAGAAAAAAATGGCATCAAGACACGTCTCACTCACTTATTGTACTTGCCAAATGCAAATCCATTAGATGATAGCTGTTATATACACGTGGACAGACTCTCACAGGGATATCATTGACCATATTTAAACATGTCCATATATGATCAATGACCTCATTGGGACCCAACCCTTTTGCTTTCATGGCAAGGGATTCCCAACCATGTAAGTCAAAAGAGCCGATGACATCAGCTGGTTGTTGCCAGCTCCCAACTATTGACAGTGGGAAGCTGTCATGTATAATAGCAGTAGTAATAACATAATTGTAAATTATGTTTGGCTCCTGACACAGAAATAAATTTTGGGTGCTCCTCCAAATGTCTGCACAGAAAAGTTTGGTCTAAACTTTTAAACAGAATCTTGAGCTTATCCCTACTATTAATTTATGCAAACAGATTCTACACCTTGTAATTGAAGGCTGGATTCACATGTTTGCATTTTTGTCTGATGCATTTTTCATTGAAATAAATTGACCTGCATCAAAACACATAAACATGCATTGCAATTTTCAGTAACATGTACATTAAAACATACTTCAGTGCAAAATGACAAAGAATATTTCTGTATTGTTAATTTAAGCACATGAGACTCAATTTTTCTTGCAATATCCATCTCATACACATACTTAACTTTTCCTAGAATGCTCTCTCACTCTTCCCCTTCTCATGGTTTTAGTTTTGCAATTTTTAGAGATAGCAGCTTACATATGAAATCTGACATGGTTTTTATTAACATCTCACTCCACCCCTTTTCTTATCTTCCATATAAAATAGAGTGTAATAATACATTTTGGGGAGAACAAATAAAATCCATACCATTTTGGTGTGCCAGCCAGGAGTGTACAGAGTTTCCATATGGAACTATGCTCTAATCAGGACCATCAGGAACACAGACACTAAATACTGTATAGGTAAGCTTCCCTTAAAGAATATGTACATTTTCACCTTGTAAAACAATCCGTTTAAGTTAAAATATAAATGAAAGGCAAAACATTTGTGTATACATATAAAGAACATTATAACTTCCGGTTCCGGTCCCACATGTAAGGGAGGAAGACTCGGCATTCACGGCAAATAAAGCCGGCTCCATGCTCCTGAGACACCCATTACCACCCCTCCAGGCACCTCCTCTGTCTCCTACTCCCTCCCACGCATGGAGCGGTACCTCGTCCCAGCACCCCCTGTCCCTGCACCCGCTCAGGGACTCGACACGTGCGGCTCTCCCCCTGCTACAGCCAAGATGGCCGACAGCATGGAGACAAGCACAGCTACACAGGTTCTTCAGCCAGGGCCAGAACTCTTGGATCTGCAGTCCCTAGAAGACTAATACAAACATATAGCACAGGCAGGAGCCATGCTTCTCTTGCCCACCATTACAGTAGCAAATACAGAAGGAGCTGGGTGATCACGCAAGATGCCTATCAGAGGCCGAACAACGCATATCTGATCTAGAAGATGAGGCCCATGCTTCCCACACAGGAGCTCTGCAATTTTCACGCACACAGCAGCACATCCTAGAAAAGCTAGATGATTTAGAAAATCGCTCACGCAGGAATAACCTGAGAATTGTTGGCCTTCCTGAGTTGTATAATTCTGGCTCCCTGATGGATCTCTGCTCAGCACGCATTCCGGCAGCCTTAGGTCTTACTATGCCCTGCATAGTGGATAGGGCTCATCACCTGGGTACGCCATCTAATAACAGACGCTTACCGAGGTCAGTGATAGCTAAATATCTCAATTATGTAGATAGAGTGGCTCTCCTCACGTCTTTTCGCAATTGACGCTCACATCAAATTGATGGCTGCAATTTACTACTCTTCACAGACTATTCACAAGAAGTCTCTTGCAAACATAAGGCTTGTAAACCTATCTGCACAACTCTCAACCAAAAAGGCATAAAATTCACTTTAGCCTATCCCGCTACGCTAAAGTTGACGACACCTTCAGGAGAACCAAAATCATTCATCCACCCAGAAGAAGCATTGGAATACATGCAAATGCACCTACATGCCACTTCTGACATGAGGTACACTCCAAACATACATCAAGCCCCGGGACCCAGAGACCAACGCAGCCCACGCAAGGATCCTCCAAATTGCTAACACACGACAGGGAACATCAGGCCGCCATAACTCCAACCCCTGCTCTATAGAAATACACAATCTTCTAGTCTCTTTTCCAAGCATTCTAAACTGCTAAACTAAGACAATCCAAAGGCATTAAAGTTACGCAAGTATTTAACAACATGGTATACCTACATAACATATGTTGATTGTTCTGATGACAGAACACTGATAGATGGGAAGGACGGGTTTCACCCTCCTCCCATGATAGTTTAACCGAAAGTCTAACAGCAGATATTATAACTACAGAAACCGATGAAGACAGCCATATGATTGTCTTACATATCAATATACTGTAGGCCCCAACACGCTAGTTCTTGCAAATATCTATGCCCCCAACTCGCCCACCAAGCCCTTCTTTCAACTAGTGTCATTCAGGGTATCCAGATATCTACACTTCCCTCTTGTCCTGGGCGGTGACTTCAATTCCCTCATGAATGGGAGTGAGGACAAATCTGCTGCCATACACATACTTCCTATAGATTCTACAGGTCACATGCCCACCACTTCTTTGCTTACACACTTTATGGAGGCACTACAACTGACAGACATCTGGAGGTTGTCCCATCCAGATGGTAAAGAATAAACTTTTTATTACCCAGTCCACCACACTCTTTCCAGAATAGACTATCTCTTTTGCAATTCTACTATACTCAACTCCATTAATAGTTCAGTAATCCACGACATAGCCTTTTCAGACGACTCTCCAATATCCATACACATAGCCTGCATGGCATATGACTTGTCCCCTGAAATATGTCGTTTCCCCTCCTACCTAGCACACAACCAGGAACTCCTCCAAGTGCTCACTGACACCTGGCAGGATTTTGCTTTACCGATGATGCCCACAAGTCTAACCTCAACCTATTCTGGGAAACTGGCAAAACAGTGATGTGGGGTAAAATAATTGCCTTAGGAGCTTCATATAAGAAACAACTCTCTCGCAACTATCAGGTGGCAAGCGATCGCCTGAGGATCGCTCAAGCCGACCTAGAGGACAAGAACACACACAAAAATAGAAAACTTTGGTCGGAAGCCAAAAGCTTGTTCGATCTGTGGTCTAAAGCCCAGGAAATCACTTACCAATCATATTCGTACCTTCAATACCACAAATTTGGCATAAGCCAGGTAAACTACTTGCCCGACTATGCAAAAAATCTATTTCACCTACACACTTTACATCTCTGAAAGATTCCACCGATTCTGTTCACAACACCCCGGAAGGGATAATCAGAGTTTTAGAAGAGTTTTATGCTCAGTTATATGGCCCCGATCCGATAGTCACACAATCAGCATGCTCTTTCCTTGAACGCCTCTCTCTCCCTCGGGTGGACCCGGCTGCCTTGGCATTGCTTAACGCCCGCTTTACCTCAAAAGATATTCATAATGCAATCACCTCCCTAGCTAGTGGCAAGGCATCGGGCCCAGATAGATACACATCAGAGTTCTACAAATTGACAGATAATCTCATCTCACCAACCCTCAAGTCAGTTTATCACAACATACAATTGGGGGGTGCCTATCCACCAACAGGCTTTCAAGCTCACATAAAACTGATAGCGAAAAAGGGAAAGGACCCAATAAACCCAGGCTCCTATCGTTCAATTTTCTTGCTAAATCTAGATGCTAAACTTTTATCCAAGATATAGCTAATAGGCTGACCCGCATAATGCCTTCGCTCACCCACCCTTCGCAAGCAGGTTTCACACAAGGACACTCAGTGGCCTCCAACATTTGAAAAGTCCTGGTTGTACTAGAACACGCAAAACTTAATCCGAGTAAGGACATAGCCATAATCTTGCTAGATGCAGAAAAGGCTTTCGACAATGTAAATTTTTTTTGGCTACACACGGCACTTAAAAAATTTGGCTTCTCCGGCCCCTTCTCCCATCTGATTGCAGCCATGTACACTGCGCCCACCGCAAATGTAATCACGGCAGGCCACATCTGTAATCCCATTCACTTACATAAGAGAACTAGACAGGTATGCCCTCTGTCCCCCTTCCTTTTTAATCCAGCTTTGGAACCTTTGGCATGTTTCTTAATCTCTAACTCCAAACTACACGAATTCGAAATTGATCAACAAGACCTTCGCATTGCTCTGTTTGCAGATGATATTCTGATTTTTACCTCTAATCTCACTGCCAACATGCCCCATATCTTTGAAGTATTCTCAGTTTATAAATAGTGTTCAGGCCTACGTATTAG
Organism: Staurois parvus; assembly: GCF_062004578.1. Lineage (NCBI taxonomy): Eukaryota > Metazoa > Chordata > Amphibia > Anura > Ranidae > Staurois > Staurois parvus. The sequence continues at coordinate 3,030,367 of NW_028317808.1, forward strand.
GCCTGTAAAAGGGAAAATGGAAGCATAGCACAATCTTCACTTTTGCATTGAAATAAAGAGCAGCACATACAAAAACATGCATTCTTGTGTGTTTTAATGGTCGTTTCAAAATACTTTAAATTGCACATCAATTACCAACATACTGCACTTAAATGTATATCAGCAAGCATTGGCATGAGCTGTCTTGGGGCTATCTGGGTCAGAGGTGCATGGTGGGATTAGAATAAAACCCACAGAGAAGAGATATATGAAATGTTACATTTTTTTATTTGCTTGTTTTTAATAACATTTAACACCATCCATTTTCTTATCTTCTTTTAAAAGAGAATGGTAAAATTAATTTTGGGGAGAAAATACATTTTAAACACAGTGGCTATATCCTATGCATCTTTTCTTGCTTGTAGAGAGTTATTTTTCATCTTAGTGTCTCAACCAGAAAAATCCATAACAAAATCAGTGTATATATAATGATGCAAGACAGTTCATGTCAATGCTTGCTGATATACATTTAAGTGCAGTATGTTGTTAATTGATGTGCAGTTTAAAGTATGTTGAAACGACCGTTAAAACACACAAGAATGCATGTTTTTGTATGTGCTTCTCTTTATTTCAATGCACGATCCATCAGCAAAAAAGTACCAAAATGAAGGCTTGAGTTAGCCTAAAGATATTACATCACACTTATTTGATACTTTTGTCTTGTACTTTTAGTTGATTATATTTTGAGGGTAAATAACTGGAGCTCTTATTTTTCTCACTTTATTGTTAATAAAAACTTATGAAATATTTATATTGAAATTTACAACAAAGTAAACTCTGTTTTAAAAGAGAGATGCATGATATGTTATTTGGCAGAAAAAGTAGAAAAAAAGCCTTGGGAGTTAAAGGGTTTAAAGTGACACTGCCAGAGAATTAGAATGTGAGGACTACTTATTTCAGTGATAACTTTCTGGATTTGGATTACCAGTTCTGTCATAGTTATAGTGATAACAGAGACTAAAAGTGGGATCATGAACAGCAATAAAAACCAAACGGTGATTCTAAACCTTCCTGACTCTATGCAAAACTTTAATAGAAGTTTTATTTACACTTCAGATGATACTGTATTAGGTAAGTGGGTAAATACTAACATTACACACTCACCAGACACTTGATTAGGTACCCCTTGCTAGTATCGGGTGGACCCTTTGCCTTCAGAACTGCCTTAATTCTCTGTGGCATAGATTTATCAATGTGTTGGAAACATTCCTCAGAGATTTTGGTCCATATTGAAATGAGTTACTGTTGCCTTTCTATCATCTCAAACCAGTCTTCCCATTATCCACTGACCTCTAACATCAACAAGGCATTTTCGTCCACACAACTGCCACTCACTGGATATTTTCTTTTTTAGACCATTCTCTCTAAACCCTAGAGATGGTTGCACGTGAAGATCCTGGCAGATTAGCAGTTTTTTAAATACTCAGAACAGCCTGTCTGGCAAAACAACAATGCCATGATAAAAGTCACTTAAATCTCCTATCTCCCCATTCTGATGCTTTGTTTGAACTTCAGCAAGTCATCTTCACCATGGCTAGATGCCTGAATGCATTTAGTTTCTGCCATGTGATTGGCTGATTAGCAATTTGTGTTACCAAGAATTTTAACAGGTGTACCTAATAAAGTCACCAGTGAGTACATACTGTAATATTTAAAAAAAGGAAAAAAAAGTGTGATTATAAATGTCTTAGAGCAGTACAGCATGACATTTAAATCAAATTTATATATTATTTTTATGAAATGTGGTTTAATGGTCTTGCACATTTGTATGAAACGAAGCAGGTTTACCTTGCACAGTATTTTATTTTTCAGAGCTCATTTTACCAGGTGAGTCATTATTATTCATGTTTTAAATACTTTTCCATAGTAATGCAAATTACATTCTGTAGGTTAAAAGAACTCCGAAGCAATTTGTACTGTTTTTTCACAATGCCATAATTATCATGTATAGAATAGGATAAAGTTCCTTAATTTTGCAATAATTTCTGAATTATTATGATTACCTAATATTAAAGCACAAATTCTGATTCTTTTTAAAAGCACCCACATAAAAAGAGAATAAATTCTAAATGTACAATGAATATAGTAAGTGAATTATGCATTTTTCATATACGATTATTTAACAAAAGCTTTTATTTTAGAAGATCCACAAAATACGCACTGTTACAACAGTCTTTACTAACCTTTTTACCTTGGGGACAATTTCTATCATTCTACATGCATATTAGATAGCAATCTGATGTTAACAGATGATTGAATAAGATAGGCATGGTTTGCAGGATTCCAGCCACTGAAATTTTTTGCCTGTTTCCTTTTTTTATTGTTAAAATAATTAGAGTTCTTACAGCCTCTCCTTCCTATTTTAATACAAATTGTATCTTGTTTACTTACAAACTCAGGCTGCATTGTCAACCCTGTAAAGTCACATTAATATTAAATACATAAAGTACCCAGTCAATAATAATACTAAAACCAAAAAAAATAAAACTATTGAAATGCACATATACTCTAACCAAAATGAATTGCCTTTTGCTGTGCAGTCTATACAGCAGAGAATGCCTTTTTAATATATTATTATTTTATATATACAGTGGGGCAAAAAAGTATTTAGTCAGCCACCAACTGTGCAAGTTCTCCCACTTAAAAAGATGAGGGGCCTGTAATTGGCATCATAGGTAGACCTCAACTATGAGAGAAAAAATGAGAAAAAAAATCCAGACAATCACATTGGCTAATTTGGAAAGAATTTATTTGCAAATTATGGTGGAAAATAAGTATTTGGTCAATATCAAAAGTTCATCCCAATACTTTGTTATATATCCTTTGTTGGCAATGACAGAGGTCAAACGTTTCCTGTAAGTCTTCACAAGGTTGGCACACACTGTTGCTGGTATGTTGGCCCATTCCTCCATGCAGATCTTCTCTAGAGCAGTGATGTTTTGGGGCTGTCGCTGGGCAACACAGACTTTCAACTCCCTCCAAAGGTTTTCTATGGGGTTGAGATCTGGAGACTGGCTAGGCCACTCCAGGACCTTGAAATGCTTCTTACGAAGCCACTCCTTCGTTGCCCGGGCGGTACGTTTGTGATCATTGTCATGTTGCAAGACCCAGCCACGTTTCATCTTCAATGCCCTTGCTGATGGAAGGAGGTTTGCACTCAAAATCTCACGATACATGGCCCCATTCATTCTGTCCTGTACATGAATCAGTCGTCCTGGTCTCTTTGTGGAGAAACAGCCCCAAAGCATGATGTTGCCACCCCCATGCTTCACTGTAGGTATGGTGTTCTTTGGATGCAACTCAGCATTCTCTCTCCTCCAAACACGACGAGTTGTGTTTCTACCTGTCAGGGCTCCGGGGTGTGACCAGAGGTATGTGACTGATGCAGGGAAACGCAGGCTTCAGATATGTTATAAACAATAAGACAGTTTATTAAAGCCCTAACAATACAAACATAAACGCAGTGCAATACTAAAACATAACACAGTGCAAACGAACCAAACCAAACCACCCACAGATAACAATATATACAATGCAAGCGTCGTCAGGCAGGCCGGGTCAATAACAATCGGGCAGGTAGGAACAGGGGGTCAGGCAGAGAATGGTCGGGGTCACAAGCCAGGGATGAAATAGGAGAAGTCAGCACAGGTCCGGAATCAGGCAGGGTCAGCAACGAATCAGACAGAGACAGGAACAGGTACAGGAATGCAGGAACAAGATACAGGGCCCAGGAAAAACACACACACCAAGGCAAAGACTGCAGGTCTGGCCATCACTTAAATACACCTGCATAAGCAGTTTCAGTTGTTTGGCTGGCTGCAGGGTTGAGTCTCTGATTTCTGGGAGCACCCGCTGGCCAGCCCTGGTACTGCAGCCCACAAGGCAGGTGAGTCCCACCATTACTGGCCAGTCCATTCCTGACAGTACCCCCCCCTCAACGAGCGGCCTCAGGACGCTCCAAACAGTCCTAGCTGGGCAAAATGTTCCACCGTCCGGGTCTGGTAACTGGCGGGATATCAAAGACTGGCACATCGGGCAGGACTCCGGGCAGCGGCACATCGGGCAGGACTCCGGGCAGCGGCACATCAGGCAGGACTCCGGGCAGCGGCACATCGGGCAGGACTCCGGGCAGCGGCACACCGGGCAGAGGCACATCGAGCTGGACTCCGGGCAGAGGCACATCGGGCAGGACTCCGGGCAGCGGCACATCGGGCAGGACTCTGGGCAGCGGCACATCGGGCAGGACTCCGGGCAGCGGCACATCGGGCAGGACTCCTGGCAGCGGCACATCGAGCTGGACTCCGGGCAGAGGCACATCGAGCTGGACACCGGATCACCAGGCGGAGCAGCGGGCACTGGGCCACCAGGCGGGGCGACAGGCATCGGGCCCCCAGGCGGAGCGGCGGGCACCGGGCCCCCAGGAGGGGCGACAGGCATCGGGCCCCCAGGCAGGGCGACAGGCATCGGGCCCCCAGGAGGAGTGGCGGGCACCGGGCCCCCAGGAGGGGCAACAGGCATCGGGCCCCCAGGCGGGGCGACAGGCATCGGGACCCCAGGTGGGGCGACAGGCACCGGGCCCCCAAGAGGGGCAACAGGCATCGGGCCCCCAGGCGGGGCGACAGGCATCGGGCCCCCAGGTGGGGCGACAGGCACCGGGCCCCCAGGCGGGGTGACAGGCATCGGGCCCCCAGGCGGGGCGACAGGCATCGGGCCCCCAGGTGGAGCGGCGGGCACCGGGCCCCCAGGAGGGGCGACAGGCATCGGGCCCCCAGGCGGGGCAACAGGCACCGGGCCCCCAGGCGGGGCGACAGGCATCGGGACCCCAGGTGGGGCGACAGGCATCGGGCCCCCAGGCGTAGCGGCGGGCACCAGGCCCCCAGGAGGGGCGACAGGCATCAGGGCCCCAGGCGGGGCGGCGGGCACCGGGCCCCCAGGAGGGGCGGCAGACACTGGGCCCCCAGGCAGGGCGGCGGGCACCGGGTCATCAGGCACCACAACGGGCATCGGGTCACCAGGCATCAGGTCATTTGGCTCGCCAGTGGACACCGCGTCATCTGGCAAGGCAGTGGGCACCGAGTCACCAGGCACGACAGTGGCCTCCGAGTCAACTGGCATGACCACGGGCACTGGGTCAGACATTGGATCGTCTGGCCCGACAGCGGGCATCGGGTCACCAGGCATGACAGCGGGCACTGGGTCATCAGGCATGGGATTGTCTGGCTCGACAGCGGGCATCGGGTCACCAGGTATGACAGCGGGCACTGGGTCACCAGGCATCAGGTCATTTGGCTCGCCAGCGGGCACCGCGTCATCTGGCAAGGCAGTGGGCACCGAGTCACCAGGCACGACAGTGGGCTCTGAGTCAATTGGCACGACAGCGGGCATCGGGTCACCAGGCATGACAGCGGGCACTGGGTCACCAGGCATCAGGTCATTTGGCTCGCCAGCGGGCACCGCGTCATCTGGCAAGGCAGTGGGCACCGAGTCACCAGGCACGACAGTGGGCTCTGAGTCAATTGGCACGACAGCGGGCATCGGTTCACCAGGCATGACAGCGGGCACTGGGTCATCAGGCATGGGATTGTCTGGCTCGACAGTGGGCATCGGTTCACCAGGTATGACAGCGGGCACTGGGTCACCAGGCATCAGGTCATTTGGCTCGCCAGCGGGCACCACGTCATCTGGCAAGGCAGTGGGCACCGAGTCACCAGGCACGACAGTGGGCTCCGAGTCAACTGGCATGACCGCGGCCACTGGGTCATCAGGCATTGAATCGTCTGGCAAGACTGCGGGCACCGAGTCGTCTGGCAAGACTGCGGGCACCGAGTCGTCTGGCAAGACCGCGGGTACCGAGTCAACTGGCGGAACAGCGGGCATCGAGTCAACTGGCGGAACAGCGGGCATCAAGTCAACCGGCGGAACAGCGGGCATCGAGTCGTCTGGCAAGACTGCGGGCACCGAGTCAACTGGCAAGACTGCGGGGACCGAGTCAACTGGCGGAACTGCGGGCACCGAGACGTCTGGCAAGACTACGGGCACCGAGTCGTCTGGCAAGACTGCGGGCACCGAGTCGACTGCCGGAAAAGCGGGCACCGAGTCGACTGGCGGAACAGCGGGCACCGAGTCGTCTGGCAAGACTGCGGGCACCGAGTCGTCTGGCAAGACTGCGGGCACCGAGTCGTCTGGAAAGACTGCGGGCACCGAGTCGTCTGGCAAGACCGCGGGCACCGAGTCAACTGGTGGAACAGCGGGCATCGAGTCAACTGGCGGAACAGCGGGCATCGAGTCAACTGACGGAACAGCGGGCATCGAGTCAACTGGCGGAACAGCGGGCATCGAGTCGTCTGGCAAGACTGCGGGCACCGAGTCAACTGGCGGAACTGCGGGCACCGAGTCAACTGGCAGAACTGCGGGCACCGAGTCGTCTGGCAAGACTGCGGGCACCGAGTCGTCTGGCAAGACTGCGGGCACCGAGTCGTCTGGCAAGACTGCGGGCATCGAGTCAACTGGTGGAACAGCGGGCACCGAGTCAACTGGCGGTACAGCGGGCATCGAGTCAACTGGCGGAACAGCGGGCATCGAGTCGCCTGGCAAGACTGCGGGCACCGAGTCAACTGGCGGAACAGCGGGCACCGAGTCGCCTGGCATAATAGGATCATCAGGCTGGATCAGTTCATCAGGCTGGGTAGAAACATCATGCTCGGTAGAGACATCAGGCTGAATGGAGGCATCAGGCTGAGTGGAGGCATCAGGCTGAGTGGAGGCATCAGGCTGAGTAGAGGCATCAGGCTGGGTAGAGGCATCAGGCTGAATTGTGGGCGCCGAGGCACCAGGCTGCACCATGGAAGGCAGGTTCTCAGATGGGAGGTTGACTGGTTTGGATACTGGCAGGATGGTATTGGTTGGAAAGAACTTTCGCCTTTTCCTGGTTTTAGTTACCGGAGTACTGTAAGTAAGCGCAGGTTTGTAAATGGATGGAGCAGCTGGAGACAGAGAAGAGCTGGAGGATGGAACAGGGGAGGGAACAGTTGCTACAGAGGGCTTCTTTACAGGGTTAAAGGCAGGATAGGTGCAGCAAGTGGGAGCAGGGTACTGACATGCGGTAGATAGCAGGGTATACTGGGCTGTAACTGGAGGTGCTGTTGGGAAAGCAGGAATAGAGCTTTGAAGAAATAGATTTGAAGCAGGACTGGGTTTTTGCAAGCTGACTGAGGCTGGGTGCAACAAGTCTGACCATGTCTGCAGTATGGGTTGAACAAAGCTCAGCTTACACAAAGCCTGTCTGACCAAAGACTGCACTGCGTTTATACAATCCCTTAATACCTGTGGTGAACATGCAGCATAATGCTCCAAGAAGTAATCCACATCATCCTCTAATAACCATACCAGGGACTCTACCTGGTCTGCACTAAATGGCGGCAAAAATTCATCCCTGCATTCGGGGGTACCAGATGAAACCAACTCAGCACAAACCTGAATCAATGGCTGCACCTCAGAGAATTCTGTGCCCTGATCTACTAGAACATGAGCGATCCGTATACATTCTAGCAGTTCATCCCTGGGATACTCCTTCAGAGTTTGATAAGCATACTCTCTGTCATCAAACACTAGCAGAGATAAATACACAACCTCATCAAGATCCATCCTTCCCAGCAACAAGCCAAGATGGCTTCCCTGTGCAGCCACTTCTGGTCAGCATTGGCCCTGGTGTAATGTCAGGGCTCCGGGGTGTGACCAGAGGTATGTGACTGACGCAGGGAAACGCAGGCTTCAGATAAGTTATAAACAATAAGACAATTTATTAAAGACTAACAATACAAACATAAACGCAGTGCAATACTAAAACATAACACAGTGCAAACGAACCAAACCAAACCACCCACAGATAACAATACATACAATGCAAGCGTCGTCAGGCAGGCCGGGTCAATAACAATCGGGCAGGTAGGAACAGGGGGTCAAGCAGAGAATGGTCGGGGTCACAAGCCAGGGATGAAATAGGAGAAGTCAGCAGAGATCCGGAATCAGGCAGGGTCAGCAACGAATCAGACAGAGACAGGAACAGGAACAGGTACAGGAATGCAGGAACAAGATACAGGGCCCAGGAAAAACACACACACCAAGGCAAAGACTGCAGGTCTGGCCATCACTTAAATACACCTGCATAAGCAGTTTCAGGTGTTTGGCTGGCTGCAGGGTTGAGTCTCTGATTGCTGGGAGCACCCGCTGGCCAGCCCTGGTACTGCAGCCCACAAGGCAGGTGAGTCCCACCATTACTGGCCAGTCCATTCCTGACACTACCAAACAGTTCTATTTTGGTTTCATCTGACCATATGACATTCTCCCAATCCTCTTCTGGATCATCCAAATGCTCTCTAGCAAACTTCAGACGGGCCCGGACATGTACTGGCTTAAGCAGGGGGACACATCTGGCACTGCAGGATCTGAGTCCCTGGTGGCGTAGTGTGTTACTAATGGTAGCCTTTGTTATGTTGGTCCCAGCTCTCTGCAGGTCATTCACTAGGTCTCCCCGTGTGGTCCTGGGAGTTTTGCTCACCATTCTTGTGATCATTGCATGGAGCCCTAGATTGAGGGGGATTATCAGTGGTCTTCTATGTCTTCCATTTTCTAATTATCGCTCCCACAGTTGATTTGTTCACACCAAGCTGCTTGCCTATTGCAGATTCAGTCTTCCCAGCCTGGTGCAGGTCTACAATTTTGTTTCTGGTGTCCTTCGACAGCTCTTTGGTCTTCACCATAGTGGAGTTTGGAGTGTGACTGTTTGAGGTTGTGGATAGGTGTCTTTTATACTGATAACAAGTTCATGAGTGCAGGACAGAGGAGCCTCTTAAAGAAGAAGGTACAGGTCTGTGAGAGCCAGAAATCTTGCTTGTTTGTAGGTGACCAAATACTTATTTTCCACCATAATTTGCAAATGAATTCTTTCCAAATCAGCCAATGTGATTGTCTGGATTATTTTTCTCATTTTGTCTCTCATAGTTGAGGTCTACCTATGATGCCAATTACAGGCCTCTCTCATCTTTTTAAGTGGGAGAACTTGCACAATTGGTGGCTGACTAAATACTTTTTTGCCCCACTGTATGTATATATTATTCATTTTATATCTTATATTGAAGCTTATTGCAAAACGTACCTCCTCCCTCCCTCATCATTCTGTTGTTTGCTTCTTTATTACCTAAATCTGCTGTCCATGTCCCTCCCCTTGCTGAGTTTATTTCTTAAGATTCCTATTGTAGATCATTGGAGGACCCCACTGCTGGACAACCAATAGAAGGTGTCCACATCATACAGACAGTGACAAAGAAACTCAGTGAGGGATTTTATTTCCTGTAGACAGAAAAAGAGAGAAGACCATGGATTCAGGTGAGTTAAAAGGGCATTTTGGTAGGTTTTTATGACAGTGATTAGTAAGAGAACGGGTGAAGAGATGTGGAGACGGCAAATTGGTAGCAGCCTGAAAAGCTGCTTTAACATACAATGTTTCAATATTTAACTAATATGAAGCAATATTTTTATTATAAATTACTTATTGCTTATTCCATTTATGTGTTAAGATCAACACCTCTGCATACATTTTACTATACTGTAATGTTTTATTGTTACCATCTAAGGAGCTCTATTTGAGGCTACATTAATTCAACTTCAAATCAATGCCTTTACTAGTTGAATTTTTTCTTTAGGATGGTATCAGATTAGTGCCATGTCATTATGAAGTTTTCATTGTCCTTGATTGAAGCCTTTTCTTTGCACATTGCCTTTGTATACTGTATTGTATTAAATGGATTTTCACCAGTCTGATCTACATTCACTGTGCAGCAAGATACATGGAAAATAAGTGAAAATTAATCCTTTCAACATTTATGTTTGGTTGTTGTTGCAATGGAAAACTTTCCCTAACTTCCATTTTGATGCAGACAACTGCTCACCTAGTTCTTCCAAAATTATTTAGCATGGGTAACATTTATAAAGACCTTTTTTTTACACTCTTGTTGTTTTAGTTCTAGGAGCTGAAGTTCTATTTCCAAAGTCAATATACTAAAACCAGCTTTTTAAAAAACAACTAGGAGTCTTTTTTGGACAAAATACATTGTTTTTCGACAATTTTCACAACTGAATGACTATGCTTTAATACATTCAGTTGTGAAAATTGTCAGAAAACAAAATGGTGCAAAACCTGTGAGTTGTTTTTTTTCATTACTTACTCATTTCTATATATTTGCAGTGCCATAGGCAGAATAGCAAATTTTGGATCTGCTTATTGATACCAATAGTACTGTCCCATGGCAGTGGAAATTTATTCAGATTGTCAGACTATAGGAAAAGAGTCTTAGCAGCAAGTGAACAACATGTTTTGTTAACATATGCATTGTTAAATGTTGGACTATCTCTGTTATGGCAAATAAACAGATGATCACCTCTGCAACTGGCTCTCCATAAGTTTTTCACATATCAATCATCTCTGAATGGCTTACATTATTCTAGCAGCTAAGGCTCAAACTTAGCAGTCAGCATTGACATTTTTATTACTTGATGCTGTTAGCTTATTATGTTTATCCTTGGTGTGTGTGGATTGGATTGTGTTAGCTTTCCCCTTCAGCTTATGTTCCTTTGATTTTTTTTCTGGGAATTTCATTATGGTAAAAAAAAATCAAAATCTTAAAAAATATCTGGCATTTCAATACAAGCTTAACTCTCGTAGTCCATTTAATTATAAAACTTTCATCACATATGTAAGTCATTCTCCATATACTGTAGGTTTAATTATCTAAAGGTTGAATGTTGTGTGCCAACCAATTATAGGATTAAGATAATTGAAATGTAAATATACACTCACTGGCCACTTTATTAGGTACACCTTCCTAGTGCCAAGAAAATATTCCCCACACCATTACACCATCCCCACCAGCCTGAACCGCTGATATAAGGCAGGATGGATCCATGCTTTCAGAATTCTAACTTTACCATCTGAATGTCGCAGCAACCAGTCTGCCCATTCTTCTCTGACCTCTAACATCAACAAGCCATTTTTGTCAACACAACTGCTGCTCACTGGATATTTTCTCTTTTTCAGACCATTCTTTGTAAACCATAGAGGTGGATGTGTCTGAAAATCCCAGTAGATCAGCAGTTTTTGAAATACTCAGACCAGCCCTTCTGGCACCAACAACCATGCCACATTCAAAGTCACTTAAATCGTCACCTTTCCTACCTTTGCACCCAATTATTAACAACCCTCTCTTCCTACCGGGTTTAGATCAACCAAAGGCATTTTCTTGGTGGCTAGCCAATGGTTTTTCGCAGGTGCGACACTTTTTGACTTCTCCGTCCTTCACCACTTGGAATTCTCTTTGGGAGTCATGGGATGTCTCTCCGGCGGAATGTTTTTGTTACCTTCAATTGTGGCAGTGACTGACCTCACTGCGCGGCACTTTCGCTTTCCCGTACCAGAAATATGCCTCTGAACTGCTTTGCCAACAGTGTCCAGGTACCCTGGGCCTTATTTCCCTTCTTTATGCAGCTTTGAACAGACGCTCGATGTATACTTCTCTCTCATATGTAATCTGGGGGCAGTTGTGGATCTGGAGGACTGGAATAGGGCCTGGTCGCTTATAGCTAAATGTTCATTTAATACAACCATGCTGGAGGTGGCATACAAGGTATTGTATGCCACCTCCAGCATGGTTGTATTAAATGAATTAAATATTAAATGAACCCTGCCTACAGTGATTGATGCTTTCGGGGGTTTTGGCCATCGTGCTGATGTATTGTATATCTGGTGGTCATGCCCGAGACTGTTTTGTTTTTGGTCTTGTGTGTTTGGCCTCCTTTTCACCTTGTTGCATCTCTCCATACGCTGGGATGCTCGGTATGCTTTGCTTTATTGTCCCATACCTGGCCTCTTGGCTCACCAGCAGAAGTTGGCTTCCTATTTGTTTTTGTCCGCCACTAGAACAATTGCTCAGGCCTGGAAGAGCCTGTTTGTCCCTCTTCAGGGGGTGCAGGACCGTATGACCATTATGATGCTCAATGAACAGATGTCGAGTATCTGTAACGACTCCCAATGGAAAGTCTTGAAAATATGGGAGCAACATGCCTTTCCCACGCTCCCCCCAGCTAGTCTGGGGTTGTGATGTTGCTCGGTATTGGCACTTTCGGACCCCTGCTCTTAGCCTTGTTATCTTTTTCCTTTTGTACTCTTCTTTCCTTTTCTTTTTCTGTTTGTTTTTGGTGTGGCAATGGATAGCTGCCTTTAGTTTGAGTTACTGTCGGTGTTATACTAATGTTTTTGTCATTTATGTGCCATTGATAGCCCCTGCATAGGCGCACCTTTTGCTCTGTTGGTGTTAGAGCACTGTTTTTTAATTTTTTTTATGTTCAATTGATACCCCCTGCATGGGCGTGTTTTGTGGTTCCTGTCTTAAACTGTTTATAAATTAACAAAAACATTGAAATACAAAGTCACTTAAATCCCCTTTCTTCCCAGTTCAGATGATCAGCTTGAACTTCAGCAAGTCATCTTCATCACGTCTACATGTCTAACAAGTATACCTAATAATGTCGCTGATGAGTGTAAAAACTGATTGATATAACACAGATATAGAAAATTTTATATACGATTTTCCTTATTCATTATTCATGCTGTAAACTCTCTGCAGTGCAGTTTCTGTTTACTGATGCATTATAGTTACATAATTACATAGTTTGTCTGGTTGAAGACACAAGTTCATCCAGTTCAATCGATAGAAAGAAAACTGTATATACAATTATGTATTTATAAATATACACAGTCCTATACCCAGTTGATCCAGAAGAAGGCAAAAATAAAATACGAGCCAATGTGCTCCAGCAGGGGAAAAAATGACTTCCTGATCCCTCAAGAGGCAATCGGATAAACCCTGGATCAACTTTACCTATACAATTTGTATATCTAGGAAAGAATCCAGGCCTTTTTAAAAACAATCTACTAAGCTGGCCAGAACCAGCTCTTGAGGGAGTCTATTCCACATTTTCACAGCTCTTACTGTGAAGAAGCCTTTCTATATTTGGAGGTTAAATCTCTTTTCCTCCAGACGTAAAGAGTGCCCCCTTGTCCTCTGTGATGACCTCAGGGTGAATAACGCTAAACCCAGTTCACTATATGACCATTTATGTATTTATACATGTTGATCATATCTCCCTTTAATCTCCTCTTCTCAAGAGAGAATAAATTCTGTTCCTCTAATCTTTCTTCATAGCTGAGCTCCTCTATGCCTCTTATCAGTTAGTTTGCCCTTCTCTGCACTTTCTCCAGTTCTCCAATATCCTTTTTGTGAATTGGTGCCCAAAGCTGAACAGCTTATTCTAGATGAGTTCTTACTAATGATTTGTACAGGGATAAAATGATGTATCTCTATGTAATCTATACCACTCTTAATACAAGAAAGGGTTTTGCTTGCTTTGGAATCCACAGTTTGGCATTGCATACTATTATTAAGTCTATGATCTACCAGAACACACAGATCGTTAATCGCCTTTGATTCCGCCAGCTATTCTTCTCCTTGTATGTTGTTCTCCATGTATGTTGCATGCATGTTTTTAGCCTCCAAGTGCATAACTTTACATTTACAGGTCTGCTTGTAAATTGGAGACATCCTGTAAGGACATTGTTCCATTGCATAGCTTGCTTTCATCTGCAAAGACTGAAATGGTACTTTTAATCCCAGACCCTACTGTATATAATTTATAAATATGTTAAAAAGTAGGGGTCTCTACACTGAACCCTGGGGTACACCACTAACAACCCTAGACCATTCAGAGTATGAATCGTTAACCACTACTCTCTGAATATGGTCTTTCAGCCAGTTCTCTATCCATTTACAAACTGATCTTTCCAAGCCTGCAGACTTTACCTTACACATTAGCCGTGTGTGGGGAACTCAGTCAAATGATTTTGCAAAGTATTTTGAAAGTACATTTTTGCTTACCTCTTCGTTTTTCTGTGTTACTTAAAAATTTAACACAAGCAGCAGAAGAAGTCTGTGTTAATTTTATAGAATGCCATCATTCTAGTAACTTGTTCCACCAAGTTGAGGTCCATCCACCTGCATATGGCATGGCTGCATCAGGGATGTTTAGTGGGCGGTGGCCTTGCTTCTACAAAATGTGGCACAGTAGCTTAGGACCATGTCATACATCATGGCTATTTTTGGCAGCAATTTGTAGCAGATACATATCTCTGCATTTATTTTGTCTAAATAGGTTTAGCTGACTAAAGAATTTTTGATGGCTACATGGGTTATCTATGCAATTACAAATCACTGGTGTGTTATGATAATTTACAGCTTCATTAGATAACATGAGTAGCTGCTGAAGCTGGTACTAACACAAATACTCCCTTTCTCTCAGAAATTGAACTTTAACCACTTGCCGCCCTGCCACTGTAGAAATACGGCGGCAGGGCGGCACGGGCAGGCAAAACCATGTTTTAAAACATGTGTTTTGTAAACAGATAGGGGGCGCCCGCGAGGCGCGCCGCCGCCCTATCTGTCCCACCGATCACCGCCGCAGATGTCAGTCGCCGGGTCACAGCCAGTCCTTATCGGCTGTTTCCCGGCGATCGGCGGTAAACAGTGACAGACAGCACAGCTGCAGTAGCTGTGCTGTCTGTCACTTCCCTGACAGCTCGAGGATGAGCTGATCGAGAAAGAAGAGTTTCTCTCTCTCGATCAGTGGTGTCCCGTGCACCACACACCCCCCGCCCCCTAGTAAAACACTCCCCCTCACACAGATAACCCTTCCCTGCAAAATAAAGTTAACCCCTTCCTCCCCTGTGCCATTAGTACAGTGTCAGTGTTTTCTTTTTTGCACTGATCACTGTATTAGTGTTTTTGGGGATGTCAGTGACCCCAAGTCAGTACCCCCCAATGTCAGAATGTCCGTCGCAGTCCCGCCATTAGTCGCTGCCATAAGTCACTGATCGCCGCCATAATTCGCTGATCGCCGCCATTATTAGTATAAAAAAAAAAAAATCCCGGTATCTTTCCCGTCATTTGTAAATGCTACAACTTTCGCATAAACCAATTAATTTACACGTATTGTTTTTTTTTTTTTAGCAAAGACATGTCGCAGAATGCATTTTGGCAGAAATTTATGACTAAATTTGATTTTTGCATTTTTTTTACTGGAAATGTTTTATAGCAAAAAGTCCAAAATATTGTTTTTTTTTCCTCAAAATTGTCAGCCTTTTTTGTTATAGCGCAAAAAATATGTACTGCGCAATTGTCCGTTAAACTAGCGCAGCGCTGTATAGCAGAAAAATGGCGTAAATTGCAGTATTTATACCATAGTTTGTAGACGCTATAACTTCCACACAAAGCAATCAATATACACTCATTGGGATTTTTTTTACCAAAAACATGTAGCAGAATACATTTTGGCCTAAATTTATAACCAAGTTTGAGTTTACTATATGTTTTTTATAGCTGAAAGTAAAACATATTGTTTTTCTTCAAAATTTTTGGACTTTTTTTTGTTTATAGCGTGAAAAATAAAAAGCGCACAGATGATCAAATACCACCGAAAGAAAGCTCTATTTGTGTGAAAAAAGGACATAAATTTCATTTGGTTGCAGCATTGCATGGCCGCGCAATTATCAGTTGAATTAGTGCAGCGCCGAGTAGCAAAAAGAGGCCTGGTCATTAAGGGGGGTAAATCCTCTAGAGCTCAAGTGGTTAAATTGTTTGAGATCTCAATGACCCAGACCTTGCAATTCCTTGTTTGTCTAGTAAAAAATATGCTAAGAAGAGCAAACTTGTAGCCATTTTAAGTTTCCACCCTGCTGGCATGGGTAACTTTAATTCTAAAGAGCCATTTTAGGTTTTCACCAAGCTGGAGATTGAGGCACTTTATTTTTATTGCAACTCTTGGACTATTTCCTCTGTCAACATCCCCAGGCCTGTTTACTGCTTTTATTCCCCTGTGGCCCTTGAATGGCATTGCAGATGTCATGTGGTCATTGTGGGCTCACCATTTTTGGGATATATATTTTATATTAGACACTCCTTCCTGTTATCTCCTGATGAAGCAGAAACACAATGAGAAATGCTATTTGCCATTTACTATGGACTGATTATAGATATTACTCCTTTTTATGTTGGGCTTTCATATTCTTACTGTACATGAGCAATATGCCTTGCTGTTGATAGTTATTGTTAGAGTAGTTACTATATGAACAACAATACACACTGCATACATTTTACTTTTTTAAATAAAAGCTTGTATTTTTTCTACAAATAATGCAAACGGTAAAGACCTATGCACTGCTATGTCAAAATTAAAATGATAATATCAGGGAAGAAGATTGTTGCACTCACTACTCTGGTTTACTCACACTCAAAATTAAAATAAATGAAACAAATGTGGTGCGCTATCTCCTCATAAATAAAACCATAAATTTTGAGAACATAAAGTGACACTCCAAAAAAATTTAAGAAAATTATGATAATGAACATCCAATCCAGAATATATTGTGTTAACATCCAGCAATAAACAACACCTTGCTTGAATTGTGGTCCCACTCCCTGCTCACCTGTAGCACGTTTAATATTTGGTTATACAAAATAGTGTTGCACTATGGTATGTTTTTGTTTTATTTTGCACGGATCTGGGGTTTAAAGAGTTATAATATGTGGAAGGAACACATAACAGATCAGAAATTTGGAGACACATTTTCCTTATAAAGTGTTTTGGCCTATTATAACTTATAGGTCAATGGTCAAGGTGAGCAGGGAGTGGGAACACAATTCTATCATGGTGTT